>NC_046675.1:30340000-30680000 GCF_003369915.1 Drosophila miranda
TCGGTGGTGACGTTCAGTCGTTTATGCCTGGTCTTTTGCCCCTTCCTGAGCACCTTGACTGTGATACATCCGCTGGTGCCCATCACCATCATTGCCACCGTTGGCTGGATCTATGGCCTGGCCTTGAGACGCCTCAACCGTTACTACTGGAACACGGAACAGCCGCACATCAGCCAGGTGCCCACGCCCAACACCTATCGCCGTCACTCGGAGATGATTCTGCGCCGCTGCAGCTCCGCCAGCACAGAAGTCAGCGGCTTCAGCAACGAGCTGTTGACCAACTTTGAGCGGGATATGGCCGTCAGTATTGCCGATATCTGGCATATCAATTTCTATCCCATTAATATGTGCGACAGCCTGGCGGAGATGGAATTGCAGAAGAGACCGGGAGAGGTGGAGACAATTGATGCCTCAAAATCGCGCAGCTTGGAAACCATTTGAGGAGATTTTGGACAGCCTATAAGTAGGCTTTGGAAAAGATACATTTTGGAGGGAGAAGGATGTGATGCACGATAAATTATGTCAGGCCTTGATATTATACTAGAAATTACCTTAAAAGTCTAGTGCCAAAATAGAGTCCTTTCTGTATGATAATAAGAGAATACTATGCTTTAAATTATTTTGTTGCAATAAAAACAATCATAGGAATTAAATGCCAACTAAAACACGCCTTCTTCTATATGTATGTATCTATGTATCTACAGATTTCGCCACAAAAATCGAGGCTTGCCTAAAGGTAAAAGTAACCGGTATCAATCAAAATCCGAGCATTTGGCGTCACTGTCTGCTAATTAAATTATGAATCTTTCGTTTGTTTCGTTTCAAAAATGTATGAACTCAATTAGCAATCGACGTGATACGAGTTATAACAAATTAAATTAATTTAAACAACAAAATTATGATGATCGATGGCACACAGAACATCCTGGAGCAAAAGATCCACTAGGAGTACTCAAAATGGATTTATCAGAAGAGAACGAGAAATTAATGTAGGTCAATCGCAACTAAAGAAAGAACCCAACAATCGATGTGTCATTGCAAAAAAAAATAGAATAAAACAGCAACACACAGACAATAAAGATTAAAATAGAATCCGCAGAGGGCAGAACAAGTTGGGGACAAGTACTACCCCACCGACAAGCAGCTGATAACATAAAGAGAAAAAAATAGTATTATTATGGCCCCTAAGCCATAACCCCTTTAGCGGAGGAGCTCTGGAGAGAGACCCCTTCTTACGGTGTCGCGCCAAGATAATGCCACACTTGATTGCTAAACTCAAACAGAAACCCATACCGTAAAGAGCACTGAGAGACGAGACGACACTTTATCGATTAGCCTGCTATTTAATAAAATTAAATATTAAATGGGCAAACAAGTTGCGGAAGTGACATGTAACCCTTGACCACAATTGCTTCTCCGTTACAAAACATAACTATATTTTGAACTTGTAAAATTAAACTACAATACCACAAAAATTGGATAGAAATTTCCAATAAAAAAAAAGGAAAATATTGAACTCTGTTAATGGGTTTTTATTATTTAAGCAAATTCATTTAGAAAATTAACGCTCTTGGGTCTCCGTTGCTGTCTGCGAGTGGGTATCGGGACTGTCTCTGAGGCCCCAATGGCGGCGATACTGTCGTCAGTTGCCATTTGATTCTCAACCGATTGAGACGCGTTCGCTCCCCAGGAGAAAATCGGCGCCGCGACGTGCAAATTGGAAAGCTGCCTTATATACCCGCACGCACACAATATTCGTTGTCGCTTAATTAATTATAATAATTTGTATGCAGTCAAATAATCAAACAGACAAGAGATATTTCTACAAAGTGTATCGTGAACGAAACAATATTCACTTGAATGTTTTTGGACTCGAAATTGTTTTGTGATCGCTGAAATCAAGAGTTTTCAAAGTTGCCGTTGATAAAGGTCAGTAACAGGATAGGCACAAAACTTCAACAGAAAACTCACTGTGGTTCCACAGTTAATTAGAGTGCATTCCATTCAAGTGAATAAGTAGTTGGGTAATTCATTATCTTGTCAAAAACTTGACCATTCTATCAGCTACTACGCCTTCCTGGTACTTTTAGGTCAGTTGTGCGCTCTGTGGGCAATAATTAATTTGCATTGGGATTCAAAACAAGTCATTCAACTAATGGCACGACCTGCCATTGCAGGGAACCGCACCACTATCGGATCAAATAGGAAATTCAAATATTCAAGTCCAGCGAGAGACCAGACCAGTTTCCCATAATTAACACTGCCTGGAAAATATGAAGCTAAAATATTTGCACAACCAATCGCTGGACAAACAGATGTGCCGCCTGGTCTAGTCTGGTCTGGTCTGGAGGTGGGGCAACTTCTATACCAGACAATACCAAATTAGCACCTGCCGAATCGAAGCGTAAAGACTGCGGTCAATAAAGTCGATCAAACAGGGGGTTGACAAGCAAAGATCTAGCAAATTAACAGATTGGCAATGTTTGTGCATTGCCAACAACCAACAACCAGATAATGCACTAGAATAAACACTCATTATCTGCCTTTAATCAACCGATATCGATACAACTATATTGTTTGAGGTGTGTGATTTACAGATGATACGATATCAGTGCAAGGCAACAATAAGAACATCCATATCGAAGAAGAACTTGCAGAAAGTCTAGTTGGGAAGAGGCGCAAGGGCCAAAGTCCATGAGAGAAGAGAGGACATTTCAAAAGCTACCTTCAGTTTACTCTCATCTCTTTCGAGAAGCACAGTCGAGAGAGTGCGCCCTCAGCATAACTTTGAGAGAGAACATTACAAAAGCATACGACATGTCTGTTCATGTTGTTCTCCCATCTCTTACGAGAATCAAAGTCAAGTGAGTGCGCCCACAGCATAACTGTGTCTCTCGTCAGCTGAAAAGTCGAGAGAGTGCGCCCACGGCATAACTGTTAAGTTGTATACCCTTTCGTTCTAAGTTAAAGCTATGCAGAAAGCCTTTTCGTTCCCAGCAAATAAATATATTCTTAATTACAGCCATTTAAATTAGCATGTCTCATCTTAATAGGATCCGAAATAATGCACTTAAGTTTGAGCCCAATCGGACGACTGCATCATAGGAAACATTATAAACAAGGCACACGTCCCACTCACGCTCTCTCCTGTCCTTGGTGTCAAAAGGCAGAAGGGTATTTAAACTTAAGCAGGCTATCAATAATTTTTTCCGATATACAACCATAAACATTCGCATAGTAACTTTAGAGGATCGGGAATATGCGAAAAATTAAAATAAAATAAATAAATAACTTACATTCATCCTTGTAATAATGAAAATCAATCAAATAAACAGTAACCGCAGACATTTCAACAATTCCGCGTGATATTCAATGCTCAAGTGATTTCAGCTGTAAACCGCTTTCAATTTATATCAATTTATTGTGGCAGAGGGGGGTACTACGGCCATATCTGAGAAGAAGAAAATAAATAAACAGCTGATTTGAGAAATATGTTTGGCAAAGCACCTTACAAATGTTTTCCACTCGTTCTTTATCGACAGAATGTCCCACTAGCGAATAGCTACGGAAGCCATGGTTAACCTGCCGGCCATACGTGCCGGACGTCCCGCTACGCCCAGTCCCCAGATGTCCCAGCGCCAGGTCTCGCACTCCCATTCGAATGAGATTGAAACTGATTCTGCGAAGAGAATGAGAGCTGTCACACCACCGGCCCCACCATTGGGGAGCGATGTCATTGGCGATGTGGTGGGGGATTTTGGCATCTGGCAGCTGAGAACGATCCTCATCATATTTCTGTGCAAGATTCCTGCCGCCTGGTTCATGGCCTGCATCATATTCACGGGCCCCGAGCTGTACCCCGGCTCGGAGTTCACCTGCGACACCAGCTACCTGGAGGCCAGCAGTAGCTCCAACTACAGCGTCTCGGATAATCAGTGCTATGTGATGGATGAGGCCACGGGCAGCAGGAGCGAGTGCGAGCAGTTCTCCTACATGTCCAGCTTTGACTCCCTGATCATGCAGTTCAACCTGGTGTGCCTGAGAGACATATTCGTGGCCTGGACTCAGTACTGGCATCTCTTTGGTGTCCTTGTGGGCGGCGTCCTCGGCACTAAGATGATGCTGGGCATTAGTCCAAGGAGCACCTACTGCGTGGGAGCTGTGGCCCAGATTGTGTGCGGCGTCGTCACAGGGTATGCCAGGGACTTCAGTCTTCACTGCGCCTTTCGATGTCTCTCCGCTGTCTGCTGTGCCATCATGTTCACCGCTGGACAGGCTATATGTGAGTTTTATCAATCGATTGCTATGTAAAGATCTATAAAGTCATCTCTCTCTAGTTGCGGATATCACTGCGGGAATGCATCGCATTAGTGCCATCATCCTGTACGATACCTTCTGGTCCGTGGGGGTGATCCTGTTGCCCGGCCTCTCCTCATTCTTCAACAGTTGGTCCCTGATCTATGTGGGCATCACCTTCCCCACCATCATGCTGATCGTGTTGCTCTACTGGACTCCCGACTCTCCCCGCTGGCTGCTCCGACACGCTGTCGACCGTTTCTCCATCGACAACGTAGAGCAGATTGTGCGCGAGGGAGCCGCGATCAACGATCGCACCTTTAAAATACCACCCGACTTTAGGCAGCAGTTGGAGCATCTCAGCGAGCGACTCAAGGCCCAACCGCCGCCAGCTCCCTGGAAGGAGTTGTGGGTGGGAAAGCGGGCCAAGACCCACATGATCGCCGCTCATCTGGCGCTGGCCTTCTTCGTGATTAACTTCATGGGGATGCTGCTAAACATCCGATCCTTTGGCAGGGACTACCTCGTTCCGAATACCATAGCCATGGGTAAGAGATACCCAGCTATGACTGTGATCTCTGATATTAATGCTCCTTCCTCCCACAGGATTCTCTGAGATCATTGGCTGCTTCCTGGCCTTACACTTTACCCTCAAACACAACAAATGGAAGTGGCAATGTGCTGGAGTTTTCAATATACTTGCCGGAATTCTTGGCTGCCTTGGCTGGATCTTCACCAATGCAGATCAGAGTAAATATCCACTGAATCCTCCATTCCAACGAAATCTTAAGCCCATCTTTCTTTCTTTCATTAGTGGATGCTGATCTCAAAGTCAGTTTGTGGATGATCATTGCCACCATTCCCAAGGCGGCTGTCTCCTGTGCCCAGTCCATGATCCTTGCCTGCATGAATGAGCTGATGCCGGCCAATAAAAAGCAGCTCTTTGTGTTCTCCGTCGTTACCTGGGCCCGTGTGTGGCTGCTGTCGGCACCGTTCTTCAACGTACTTAAGAAGATCGATACGGCCATGTCGCTGACCTCGTACTGTGTGTTCAGCATCCTGGGTGGGATCTGCACGAGCCTGCTGCTCACACCCAGGACCAGCGTGGCTCCAGTTGTGCCCCAGGCAGCGGTGGAGCAGGGCGACAAGAAGGAACAGTCGCCCCTGAATGCCCCAGTGTGGACCATTGAGTCGGATGTGAACAATACACGATTGTAGGATGGATTTGGAGATCCTTTTTTGATTGCCAGCTCCTGGATAGCTTTGGTATTACTCAGCTAATGAAACAACAAACATTCTTCTGTGATTAGGTTAAGTGAATTGTTACTCTAGATGTTTTCAGTTATTACAAACATAAACTCTTAACATACCATAGTACATGTATTTCTTAATTAATTTGACTAAAATATGACGTAGATAAGCAACATGTAAAAGCACAAATGAAGAAATATCCAGACCCAGTAGACCCTGTAAACAGAGGAGAGTATTACTCATAGAACCAACAAGAAAGGATAGGAGGCACTCACTTTGTTACCATAAGCTTATTGGAGTCCACGGTGAAGTTTTCCCGATGCAAATATTTGTTGATGCCAATCATGTGACGTCGCACATAGTCATCGTAGTCGAGGTCTTCCAAGTTCCAGTAGAGCATGGGAAAGGTGCCATTCTCGATCTGTTCTTTGAAGTAGAAGCGACTTTTGTTCTTGAAGATCCATTCGTTCAGCGAAAAGAAACTCCCTGAAAGAAATCGAATTATGGTTGGCTTTTCCAGGTGTATCCGTATGAGGCTTACCTGCCAGACAGGCCTGTCGAAACTTCTTGGCAATGGGCGTGACCATGCGCTTCTTTTGGGACAGCAGAAGTGTGCGCAGATCCATCAGCAGGGCCGGGACAAAGTGGAGCAACCACACGGCCAACTCATGTGTGGAGGCACTGCGACGGTACTTGAAGTTGGGGAACATGATCATACGCTTGGTGGGATAGATTCTGGACCACTTCATGGTGAGCTCCCCCAGATGCTGCCACGTGATGGGATTGGTCACACCCGATGTGGCATTGCAGATGCTCAGACTAAAAGGAAATAGATGATAGGATATCATAATCAATCAGTAGAACCCTTCGCTTTACATACCTGCCCAACTTTGCCTTGTTGATCATCATGATCATGGCATTGACCACAAAGTCCACTGGAATGATGTCGCATATCAAATCCTTGTCCCCCAATATGCTGCTGATTCCGCCCTTTCCGATCTCCATCATAATGCCACTGATGGCCTGGACGTTGTCTATCCACCCGGGATACGGCTCCCGATACGCGGCCGTCACAATCGAGGGTCTCACAATCACAATGGGGATCACATCCTTGTAGGCATTGACAATCTGCTCGGCTATGGACTTGGTGAATGTGTAGGTGTTGACATGCGGACCCTTGATGTAGTCGGCCAAGTGGTTAAGGTAATCGTCGGGCACCTTCTTGGTGCAAGTGAGAAACTGTCGCCAGTCCACCGGCGGCAGCGTGGGATACACTTCCTCGTCCACATACTTGCGACCCGGATTGCAGTACGCCGTCGACACGTACAGAAAGCTCTGTGGGAATCGAGATCATCAATCAGTCAATCAGTCCATCAATCCTCTGGAATGGCTTACTCTCAATTGTGTCATTTCTCTGCAGAGCTCCAGCAAATTGTATGTCGCCTGGGAGTTGACACGAGCTGCCACCTTGAGGCACTCGTTGAAGCGCACCTGTAAACCGAACACTCGTTTCAGGTGAGGCAGCTCTGGAGAGGCAAACGACACCACACTTACCGTTGCCGCACTGTGGAAGATAATGTTCACCTCGCCGCACAACCTGGCTCTGTCCGGCTCCGATAAACCTGTTGATGGAGGCAGCCCCAAGTAGAGGCAGAGTGGTTTAAGGTGAATTTTCCCTCATTTCAATTTCATACCAAAATTGTCGTCCTCAATGTTGCCAGCGAAATGGAAGATTTTCTTCAGTCTCTCCGGATGTTCGGCTCGCAGTCGCTCGAAGATTCGATTCTGCAGAAACGCCTGGAATCTGTCTTTCACGCTGACTCCACCCTTGGGGCGGATGAGCATGTAGATCCGCTTGATTTGCGGAAAACTCCAGAGCAGCTTTTCCAGCAGGGTCTTGCCCACGAAGCCCGTGGCTCCTGTAATCTACGTGATTAATCTCGATTACAGAGAGATCTGTGCCCCATTTACCTGTTATAAAGACCACAGAATCGTGGTAGATATCCATCTTGTTTTCCACTTTAGCGTTTTCCATGGTGCGGCCACTTGGAAGCCACAAATGCAACTAACTTGGCCGACACTTACTTTCCACCAGCTCTGCCCGCGAAACCAACACCAACTGGCTCTGGGAAAGCAAAGAAAAGCTTTGGTCCTCCAGAAACAAGTTTTCCATGAAATTGCAAGTGCGGCGAAATACATTCGTCCAACGAAAGTAAACAATTTTCAGACGTAACACTTGGTCACAAAAATATACTATTACAACACGTATGGCCTCATATGACAAGGCTCGGTATGCTGGCATTTAAGCTTATTCCAGAAATGGGGCAGAGATATCTCACTATAGAACTAAGGATGTATCCCATATGTATGGATATTGGAAGAGGCATTTTTTCCTGATAAACATTAGAGTTCATTCAAGAAATGGGGCCGAGAACTAAAGGTATATTGCATAAGTATGGATATTGAAATTGGCATCAGATTTCATGGTAGAAATGCGACATGGAATGTTTACTCAAAAAATTCAGATAAGATATGTGATATATGGTAGACTCTCTTCGGTGTATGACCAATATTTGAGCTCATTCGGAAGTTAATTAATGCAATAACTCATTGAAGAAACGGAGAACGGGATACTCGTATAAGATATATGGAAATGTGTTTACATCCATGGGGAATACATGAAGGACTGGATGAAGAAGAGATTCTCTCTGGCATTGAGTTATAAGTTTTCCAAAGAGAAAACACATATTGTGTAGATCAGTGTAAATTCTTCATAACCCATAGTTGATAAAGCTTTCCATTAACCATCAACCGATTATCGATTGATTGACTTAACCAATTGACTATCAATAATCACATCAATCACCTGCTGTCTGCACACAGTCTCCGTGGAAAGTCTACTGCCCGGCGGCTTACTCCGATTTATGCGCAGCCAAAATAGATCGTTCCCGCTGGGCAGATCAATGTTTGCGCCATCATTTAGGAACATTTTTTGCGCTTATTTGCGACTTGATTTGATTAGCGACGACATCGGAGGCCGGCACAGATCGCCCTCGAGCTTACCTGTCCGAGTGAGGTGCTAAGCGAAGTCGCAGTCATGCTGGAGGGTCGGCGCTCTCAAGACGTCGCAACTGAATTTCAAAGCTAACTTAGGATGCCGAAGCCTGGTAGCCCCAACAGTGGCTGGAAGCCGAAGGTCCGACGCCTCTCGCCCACGCCCCAAGTCCTGGGCCAATACTCTCACATCTTCACCTGCACCGATCCGGAGGCCAATGAGCAGGCTACTCCACCACCGACTGGGAATCCATCCGCAGACGTTATTGGGCACTTGCTGGGAGACTTTGGGCTTTGGCAACTGCGCACGCTGCTCATCCTGTTCCTCTGCAAGATACCCGCCGCTTGGTTCATGGCCAGCATCCTGTTCACGGCCCCCGACATCTATCCGGAGGAGGAGTACAGCTGCGACACGAGCTCCTTCGATGCCGTGGCCAACAGCTCTGTCTCCCTGGACCATTGCCACGTGATGGTCCACTACGGAGACTCCGGGTATGCCAGCATGCACCGCTGCCACCAATTCCACTACAGCCCTCTGAGCTTCCACTCCCTCATCGTTGAGTTCGATTTGGCCTGCCTGAGCGACATCTTTGTGGCCTGGTCGCAGTACTGGCATCTCTTTGGCTTCTTCATGGGTGGCGTGGTGGCCACCAAACTGCTGCCGGTCCTGAGTCCACGCCAGATCTACGTGACGGGCATCTGGTCGCTGCTCGGATGTGGCCTGATCACGTGCCTGGTCAATGATTTCAGTCTGCACTGCGCCCTGCGCTGTCTGGCGGCTATCGCCTGCTCCTTCATGGTCACCTCGGGAGAGGTTATATGTAAGTGATCTTTGAAGGTCGGATGAGATCTGATAATGACTATTTCTCTTTCACAGTCAGCGACATAACAGCGGGCAAGCATCGTTTGGCCGCACTGCTCCTCTACGATTCCTTCTGGGCCCTGGGGCTGATCCTCCTGCCCGGGATGGCCTCATTTGCGCACAGCTGGCGGCATATTTACTTGGAGATTACCCTGCCCCTGCTGGTGATTATCTTCCTGCTGCCCTGGACCCCCGATTCCCCGCGTTGGCTGCTCCAGCACACAAAGGATTCCCAGTTAGCCGTCGATGGGACTGTGGAGCTGGTTCTCGAGGCAGCCCGCATCAATGGTCACTGGTTCAACGTCCCCAAGGACCTGCCCCAACAGTTGACACTCCTCAGGGAGAAGATGCTGGCGCAGCCTTCGCCAGTCTGCTGGCTGGACCTCTGGCGAGGGCACAGACGAGCAACAATCCACCTGGTGGCTGTGCACATGGCTCTGGCTGCATTTCTCGTGGTTCATGTGGGTCTGCTGCTCAACATTCGATCCTTTGGCCGGGAGCACCTGCTACTAAACACTATGGCCCTGGGTTTGGCGGAGATTTTGGGCTGCTTTTTGGCCATGTACGTGACCTTCCATCACTGCCCCCGCAAGTGGCAATGGGCTGGAGGTCTCTGCATCTTCGGAGGTGGTATTGGGTGCCTCTGCTGGTTCCTGAATGGTGAGGATGTGCCCGAGGTGTACGAGATCCCATTGTTGTTGTTCTTCAGCACCCTGCCCAAGGCAGCCGTCTCCTGTGGCCAGTCCATGATCCTGGCCTGCATGGAAGAGCTGGTGCCGCCAGAGCACCGAACGCAGTTTGCCTTCTCGGCTCTCACCTGGGCCAGGGTGTGGCAGCTCTCCGCCTCCCTTCTCCTCCTGCTGAGGGAGGTCGGCACAAGCCTCTCCTTGACCGCCTTTTGCGTGCTGGTCATCCTGGGTGGCCTTTGCACCTGTTGCCTGGCCACGCCGCAACAGGCACAAGAACTGGAGGGGGTTTCAGTGCACAAGAAGATAAAATACCGTGCTGGATACGGTTGCCATAATATTATTCTATAAGCCTTTATTATTGTTACTTTAAATTCGTATTTTTAAGGATTTTAACCAAGTATTTCTAAACAAAATAATGAACATCAGTATTCGAATTTAGCTCGATAAAACTTATACTGAAACGAGCTATGTTTTTATCAACATCGATATCAAAGGATCCTCGCTTAAGGAATAAAAAAACTCAAGAAAGGTTAAAAAAATACAGGGAAATCAGGTGGAATATATGTTACAACATTGAATTATGATCTCTCCACTAATATATTTAGTATAAGTTTCTAAGGAGCTCCTAAGCTTCAGAATTCTAGTTTAAAAAAAAAATTGTTCCTTAAGGAAATTTTCAATTTAAATTTAATTAAAACTAAATGATTTTCAGCATATTTCTTCTGTTAGTAAAAATTTAAATATATAAAAAAAATGCAACCTCATTTATTCTTTTAATAAAATTCCGTTTATATTTCTCGTTTTTCCCCAAAATCAAATCCATTTCCTACCAATGTTCGACCCCACCACCACAGACTGGCGCGAAACACATTCATCCACTAAGCTGACACATATATGTATGTATATATATGTACAAATGTATGTATAATAAGCACACATGCCTCACCGAATATCCAAGCTCCACTAACAGCATATTTCTATTTGCCACCTGCCACATTCCCCATTGTATCCGGCCCGGCAAAGCGACAAGCAGAAATCGCAAATCAATAAAATAGAAACCATAAAATGGCCAGCCACCAGAGCGACGGGAATTGGCTGACGCCGTGCCGCAGAATGAGCCGCAGAAAAATAGTCATTACTGGAGCAGCACTTGTCGCGATAGGACGATCCGAGGCGCAGCTCTTGTCGGCTGACCAAACTGCTGTGTGGTGGATGCAATGAAATCAAAGAAATCTGCCTTTGCCAACACTTCGACGGGCTACGGCAGGCACAAGCACAGCGGACACGGCAAGGGTCACGGACACGGCCAGGGACAGTCCGGCAAGGATAAGGCCGAGGGCGGCGGCAAAGGCAAGTCCCGAGAGGTCAAGGATCAGCATGAGGTGAAAGAGGAGCAGGACAAGGATTTGAATTCCGGGTTCGGCGACTATCTACGCACACCGGAGGGTCTGTCTAGGATTTTTCTCATAAATGGTATCCCTATAAATTAATTTGTTTCCCCCCTTAGCATTTGAAATGATGAAACTGTTTGTTTTTGCCAATACGATTATGTTGATTGTCACCATGGCCTGGCCCCACATCAAAGAGCAGTTCTACATGATTAACCATTGGCTGGAGACCTTCCGCGAGGACCATCGCATGTAGATTGTCAGCAAATACTAGACAAATACTCTGTTAAAAATTACAAGTCAAAGCCGACAGAATGGTTGGACCCTTTGTGCAGGGTATGCTATTGATTGGCATCATCTATTGGTACTCCAAGGGCATGATGTCCATGATCAACGACTACTATCGCAGCGAATTTAACCGCAAACTGCAAGCGAATGCCGCCCCGAAGCCAAAGGCAGAAGTCCCCATCAATGTGGACAACTTTATGGATTATGTAAGGGAACTGGAGACTCCCAATGAGACGAGAGCCGATCAGATGATAGCCGCTGGTTCCCCTCCAGCACTCGGCACAGAATACTCGCAAATACTGCTGCGCTTCCTTCAGATCACTGGGACTCTGCCAGCCTACGATGTTTGTCTAAATAGTTCCATAAGTTAGCTAACAAAATATTACTTAATATATTTAGATTTTACAGCACTTTCGTAGACTAAAATAAAATATTTCAACCACAAGAGCTGGGAATTTTCGGATCTTTTATTTTGAATTGGTAGCAGAATATATATTGTAGTTTTCAACATTTACTAACCTACCCACAAAGTCGTACAAACATACATAAGGTCTACAAATATCAGGGAATATAAGTGTATTTGGTCTGTTTCCTGATTGCATTCTCACTAGTAAGCTCTCACTCCCCTTTTTCCAACAACGTGCAGCAGCGTGTGAAAATATAGCAAGAGTTGGGACTAAACTGGAGAGATATGATGGATATAGCGAAGGTATAGCAAGCCTTATATGATAGGTGCTGTTGATAACTCTTGTAGTTCAGGTATTTTCACAATATGGCACATTTAGTGGGGGTCTCAATGGCAGAAACCCGGTCCTGTCAAATAAAGCGGTAGAAATATAGTTTTCTTTCATTTTTGTTTGATTTGATTCCACGAGGTAAGTATGTGATTTATCCAAAGCTTCCCATGTTCATAAGAGTTTCCACATTCACATTCCTAAATTCTACTACATTAGATCTACATTTCAGCCAATTTCAATGCCAATTGGGGACTCAACAAAACAGAAAACATAACAAATTTTAGGGTAAAAATCATAATTCATTATCTTTTTAATGTATATTTTATATACACAACAATTCATACATAATTATATTGTAAAATTAAAATAATAATAATTGCATTACAAATTAATAAAGCAAAAGAATACAAATTATATAGTACATTCATAAATCAAGTTTTCATAATTTTAATGAAATGTTTTAAATGTAATTTGGAATAGCTAAAAAAATGTATACATCGGAAGCAACAAATCGCCATGGAAATTATCTTCGTTGTTGGAAAAAAATGGAAACAAAATGAAATGCAAAATGCAAAAATTAAGGAAACACAAACCATTCAGATGATGTATCACAACCTTTCAAACAAGGATTAACAATCGAGAGCCAACGATTGCGCGAGGGGCTAACATTTCAAATCAAATTTCGACAATTGAGTTATGGAGGCCTTACTACACACTATGTATAAATGGATATCGCTTGATATATAGCTATATATGGCTAAACACGTACAAATTAGATTGCTTATGGACAAGGCAAAAATACAAATGCAGAATACACGAGAGGTTCTCAAATATCTCCACCTCAATAATGCACAAGGGTCTTCTCTTACGTTGCCGCAAGGATTGTATATAAATTATATCGTATATATATTCTATTATGTTATATATTACTGTGCGTTCAAGTCTTAACGGGTAAACAGTAACACCTAATGACTCTGACTCCGTCCCCCACACTGCATGCCTATCTCTATCTATTCCGATGGCTTGCGATTTGTGGGAGGCGGCGGCGCTGGCACCGTTGGCCTTTTCGGCGTTTGAAATGAGTTGGGCGAAATGGGTGTCGTTGCCTTGTCCTGGGGCTGCTTTTTTTCCGGAGGCTGTACCTGCAAGTTCTGCTGTTGCTGTTGCTGCTGCTGTTTCTGTGGCTCGACTGCAGTCGAGTTCTGTTCATGGTTATGGTTATGGTTCTCTTTGCCCGTAGGTGGAGCCTCCTCCTTCGTTCCATTCGTATCACAATTCTCCTGCTTTAGTTTCTCAAGAAAATGCTCCGTTTTATAGCGTACGCTGCCATTGAAATTATCAATTGATGCCTGCGTGGGCGTGGTGGCTCCCTCATCGTCGCTCCTGCCATCGTTCCTAGCTGCTGCTGGTCCCACTCCCAGCACTGCCGGCCGCTTGGGCAGCAGCGGCTTCTGGGGCAAATCTGGCTTCAGCTTGAAGCTTCCGATACTGTCCGTACTCTTGCGATCCGCTGTGGGCGAGGGCAAGTTGTCCAGGCCAAAGAACTGTGTTCGCGTCATGGGCACAGGCTTGGCGGGCGTCACAGGCGGTGGCGGCAGTGCCTCCAGCTGTGTGTTGGTTGGCAGGGTCACGGCGGCTGGTGGTACTTGAAATTGCGGCAAATTGGGCAGCGGCGGCTTGGCAGGCTTCTCCTGCTGCGTTTGCGGTGTTTGTTGCGGGAACAGCTCCTTGGCATGCGGCCGTTGGGGCGTCTGTGATGTTGTCATGATCGTGCTGCTCCCATTCGTGCTGGGAGGCGAAGGAGCATTCGGTTTCTGGCGGCGCAAAGTGCCATATCGTGGACTCTCCATGACTTCTGTGGAGGGAATGAGTCAATAAGTTAAGGGCATTGCTTCCTCTTATCGTATTCCACTTACCATTGTCATGTTTGTCTAGGTTCTCGTTGGAGGAATTCGATTTGCTCTTGCCCTCGACAAAGAGCTTCTGCCTCTGCAGCGTCACGTAGAACTCAACGTCGCCGGTGAAGAAGTAATCCCACTGGCTGATCAGCAGCTCCACAATTATGTTGGCCGCCGAGGAGCTGTTCACCTGCCCAATGTAGTCGGCCTGGGCATTGCTGCTCTTATCGATGCGGGGCCACAGCATGTTTGGCGACATGACTATCGCCAGGTTCTGTGAGCTCATCTTATTGTGCACCGAACGCTGCTGCACGAGGGCCAGGAAGCGTGTGAGGTAGCGCAGATTCGCATAGTTCTCCTTGGGCAGCTTCCCCAGTATAGCCTTTATCTCTGTCTTCCGCTCGTTCTCGCTGTGACGCTCTGCGATCCGTATAAAGTCCTTGTACAGGTTATAGGTGAGCAGCGGCTCGGGCAGCTCGCGCAAATAGAGCTTGAGTATGGAGCCAATGACATGGGGATCCTGGTAGTCCAGCGGCAGCGGTGTCTTCACATGCTGCGCCTCCAGAGCGTGCTTCATCCGTCTGAGCTTGGTGCTGGCACAGCCCACACGGAGCAGACCCTCCTCCTCCAGCCCGTTCTCGAGCAGACAGCAGCAGCAGAGCTCCACGATATAGGAAATCTCACGATGCGTCGACGTCAGATGCTCCTTAAGGGAGGTGCCAAAGCGCGACTTCTCCGTCGCCTGAATGGTGTCCTGGATGCGGGCCAGCGAGGCATTCACATGCTGCAACGCCCGCTCGTGATAGTTTCTTTGGTTGAGCACATAGTCCCGTATGCAGTTGACAATCTCATCCTCTTTGGCAATCAGCTCCAGCATCTGCGCGGCCCATGCATCGCGCTCCTTCTCCAGCTTCAGCGCGCACTCCTCCTGCTGGCTCTTGATGTGGTTCACCTTTGCCGCCGGCTCGTCCAGACGTATGGCCGCCTACAGGGAAATAGATCAAAGAAATGTGTGACTCTCTTTTCCTCATTTACTGATAAGCAAAGCCTCGAACCAGTCGTCACATTCCCATGTGCCTCCAAAGTTCAAGTATGGAAAATTATCTTATCTCGAGGGCCCTGCCCTGCCCTGCCCACGCCCACGCCCACAAACTGGAAATAGTTTCGTATGCAGTCGGACTTCTTTATGACTAAGAGGAGAGATGCCGAGAGGCCTGTAAAAATAGACCTCGACCTCAACCGCGAATCCTCAATCCCAGCTGTTTTGCCGCCTGGAATCAAGGTCTTTGTTTCCACACACAAAGGGGAATGGGCATGCGGGCAGGCGTGTGCATCCGATATTGCAACATATGTTCTCATGCCTATACTATATACGGGGGGAGCACTGACTAAGGTGGCTTTGACACCGTGTGGGCACCGTCGCCTCCCCCTGACTCATAAAGAAGCTTATGGAAACAGTTGCCGCGATAAGAAATGCAATTGATTCAGGTCGAAATGGAGTGCGAAACAGCCCTTCAAGAGAGAGTACAGGGAATAAATATGGGATAGAGATTCGTCAGTATGCAATTTATGCATTCATCACACTTTTCAGCTGCGATAATGATTCTAAAAATAAACAGAAAACAGAAAACGTGACAAATAACTATACACCCGACAGCTATCTCTACAATAAACAATGGAAATCATCTAATTATGAATATTTGCTCTGTCTTCAGACCCAACGTGAGACTCTGTGAGTCACATCGACCTCTCGATGACCTACATGAGAGTTGGATGCCATTGGCGCATGGCAAAAGAGAGCAAAACACACATTCCAGACACCAAAGTTAACACTTGCAAAGGCTGTATTTTGTGTATCGGATCCATGTCAGGGAATGCAATTAGAACCCAAGACGGTGGTTGGAGGGAGGGTAGAGCAACGTTGATTAGCGAATTATGGCAAGAGCCATACAATACACCTCTTATATGTATGTAAGTCGAAGTATGAGTATATGGGCCTGTTTCCACTGGCGATAAGATTATCCGGAGCTAGCTGTGTAAATAACTTGCGTTTCAAATTCTCTGATACGCCGTCGCCGTCGCCCGATCCAAATGGTCATCCATTGTGTCGCCTCAATTCCAATTATGATGTCACTACTGCTGGACAGACAAGGCATGTCAATGAACGTCTTCCGACACCTTAAACGGACTACAGACAACATACACCGAGCCGAGACCCACATCGACTAGTCATCCCCGACGTTTTCTTTATATGGGATATGTGTCCGTCGTGATTGTTCGCAAAATAAAACGGAAAGCAAAAAACAAGCAAAAACAATGACAATAAAAACTCAGAATTTGTCAAGTAACATTTTTGTTGGGTTGCCTACAAAAATATAACCGTTTGGTGTCCCACACTTGTACGAAGAGTCTCCCCCTCTATAGGCAGAACCAATCGTATGTCAAGAAATTGGAACAGAACACCGAAAAGCCGTTCACTTCATTCTACTTCCATCCCATCCCATCCCACTCTTCATCCCTATACCCATTTCCATTCAGAGGCACAATGGCCCGCGATAAAGGCAATAACGAAAGAAACGACCCCGACAACAATCAAAATCATATCATAAAAATGCTGCAAAAGCCTGAACTCTAAAGCAACGAGATTTGGATACCCTAAAGAAAAGAAATGGTCAAAGAAATGCTTGTCATTGGACATTGAAATGTAATGAAATGTAACATCAGGTGGCTCCGACCGAGGGGCGCTGCCGCATGCGGCGGTCCCGTGCTGGCAAGAAATATAAATGTTAGACTTATATTGGAGGAAAATTAGAAGAATGCAATCGCATTCGAGACGAACAGAGATCTATGCCGATCTATGGCCTACTACAATTATAGTACAAATACTACCTTTGGAAAGAGTATTAAAGCCTAAGCGACAAATTCATACACACTATATAACATCTATATATATGTATGTATGTACGTAAGCGGACGACGACTTTTGTCGAATGAAACGCATGGCACAACAAATAACAATAGAACCTGACGTGAGATAAAGAAAGAACGAGCGAACGAGAGAAAGAGAGCCAACAAAAGCAACAATAAACTGAAATTAAAAATTGATTGCTTCTTGGGCGCCGCAGACTTGGTTCTTGGCATCCGCTGATGCATGTACAGTGGTTCCATGCTGATTATGCAAGAGAATACTCTCAAAAGAAGGTTTCATTAGGGTGTCGAGAGAGTGAATATTAAGCTGGATACCAAGAAACTCTCAAGAACTCAATGACAAGTAATCTTATACCCTATCTAAAGGGAAGCTAGCCAATTTTGAGTGTTCCCCGTAGCTTTTGTTCGATGATTATATCAGCTATTATCAACCACTTCTTTTATTCTGAAAACCCCTTATTGGAGCTATAATCAAGATAGTTTGATTCTCCGTAAACTTGCAGTGTTTAAAACATCAACCCACTGTGCAACCACTGATGGATCGGATCTCCTTGTGGAGATTGAGATACACATGGCGGCAACTACCGGCGGCAGTTGTTTAAGCAATATTGATGTTCTTGTGCCGTCGTTTATCAGAGACAATTTCTGGATCGGGTAAGTGTGGATCGGTTGGTCAGTCGGCTATCTCTCTGGGTGCCAGTCGAGCAGAGGTGGTAACTTTTACTGCTCATTATTTCCATACTCAATTTCTTAATTAATTTAACAATCTCCCATTGCCATCTCTCGCGGGAAAGCGGAAAGAAACATTATTCATCACTCTCTCTCTCTTTCTTGGAGCCAAGTGTTTTTGTTAATCGTATTTAATGGAGAGTTAGATTTATGATCGGAAAGAAAAATAAAACCTTACCTCATGGCTGCGCTTCAGTGAGGTGTATTCCTGTAATGTTCGCGAGACATTACGCTTCAACGTTGAGATCTCTTGTAGTTCCTTATCCAAGATGTTTTTTAAACGCCTCACCACCTTGGTCTCCGTCTCCAGTTCGCTCTCGATGATGCACTCTGCGATTGTCTTCTCCAGCTCCCCTGCAATTGCGAAATACACACGAAAAATAAAGTACTACAATACAAACTGCGGCTAGATGATGCAAAGCTCCCGCTTGGAGTGGAGATGGGGAGTCGCCTCTATCTCTGTCGCTCGCTCGCAAGTGAGGAAGTCAATGCTTATTTAAGACCTTATCGCAGAGCGGTAGCACCGAGACGTTGCCGGTTTCCAGTTCCAGTTGTCGGTGGGGGAGTTGCGACGGCCCCCCTATTTTGGGGGAGGTGACAGGCAGCGAATACTCGTAGGTTGACGAGCGAGCTGAGTAAGCAAAATTGTGATAATTGTGTTGAGTGCCCCGGCGGCAGGCAACCCGGGGCTTAGCTGAACCCATTATAGAGGGAAAGAGGTCGACACGGAGACCGAAGACCGAAGACGACAGAGGCACTGGAGTATAACATTTGAGATAGATTCGCTTTGTGCTGTTCCCCTATGTGTGCGACGACGCTGAGAGGGAATTGAGCTGAATTGAAGCGCATCGTGGCTAACAATAAAGTTGCAAAAGGGTGGCCCCTTAAGTACAGTGGGTCAAAGCGTGTGAACGCAGTGCTATTCACTTTAGATTGATAAGAATTTCCGCATTCAAAGAAAGCCTTAAACCTTTGTACATATAACACTTTAAGATGTAAACCTTTGAAGATTTGTTCAATTATCACCACTTTTGAATGCATTTCTTTGAAGATTAGGATGTTCATTAGAGAATTACCTTTGTTCGATTTCGATTACCCTCTAATAATGCTTATAAATTCAATGTAGGGCAGGCCCTAAGCCTCCATAACAAGCCATGTTTCGATGGGAAATTAACTTGATTCACTTTATACCGCTTTGGAATCGATTTCCCTTGATTAAACCACTAATAATTCCCATCGCGTTTCAGGCACCGCTCCACCACACATCATCCCAACAAACACGTATGAACGTGGAACGTGCGTGTCTAATCATGAACTTTATGTGGAAAACAAAGGCTGCACTGTATCCCTAGCAGAGCATTATACAACTAGAAACTGCACTTGAACCACTATAAGGGGTTGCAGCTGCAACTGACTCGCGTTCATGCTGCTCTTTGGCTCTTCTTTGGCTGCAACTGCAACTAAATTGCAATTGACGCACCACACACACACACACACACATATCTGCCAATATGTGGAATGCAAAATACAGCCAAAAAAAATAAGCAACCGAAATGAGTAATAGCGAAAAGGGGAGCGGAGGAGCGGCCCGCATATAATAAATGAAGAGCAGAGCAGAGTGTGTCCGATTATGACGATGATGTATGAATGAATCTCTGGCGTAACTTTTACTTTTTTCTGGTCAGGCCAGCACATAATTATTGGCATTTACTTTTACCGGGTCCGGGGTGGAACAAATTTAAATGAAGTGCACAATAAATCGGTTAGAAAGAGGGCCGGAGCGGTGGCGAAATACAATATACAATAACTCAATAGCCAATCGGAAAGGCAAAACAAAAACTGTGTATAAATAGATACATATAGCCTAAACCGCAAACAAAAACAGCGAAAGCAGCGCAAAAAAAGCCGTCATAATACAAATTATTATAATGATTAAAAAAGGCGCAGGCCACAGCACAGCACAGTTTGAGTATATATCAAAAAACGACGCTGGATGTTGAGAAATGTAAATGCCACAAGGCCAAGCGCAGACAAGGCGAGGCCGCAAACACACACACACAGAAGCACTGGGGAGCACGCAAGCCCGTGACACAGTCACTCCATCCATAAGTATTTCGCTCTGCTGTCTATATATGTATGCATATTTGCATATGCGCTTGAGAGCGATTATCAAATCGAATGCGTACCACGGTGCACCCGCCGGCGGGGCTCTTATCACAATCACAGAACAACAACACACACTTGTCGGTAGAAAGGGGAGGGAAAAAAACTAACCACAATTGGCCAAGACCTTCTGCAGGGGCATATCCTTGGGCAACTCTTTGGCAGACTCATCCAGGGCCTGGGCAATCTTGTAGTGACTGTTCTTCTTGGTCCGCTTGTCCTGCTCCTCGGTGGATACCTGGCCATTGCTGCTGCTGCTCCCCCCACTGCTGCTCAGTGCTGGCAATTTACGCACAATCTTCTCGATGGTATCACGATACCGGTCCACCTGCTTCTCGATGATCTCTAGCTCGGAATCTTTGCAGTCTGCTTTTGTTGATCTGTTGTTGGGGGCAAAGAAAAAGAATGGAAATATGCCGTTAGGTCATCAGTAGCAGCTGACTTGAGCGCCCACTTGGAGGCAACAACATCGTCAACGACGACGTAAGTGTAAACGCTGCGCTTTATTTTGGCATTGGAGTCGGGTTTTGTTGTTACATTCGTCTGTTGTTGTGATGAGGCAACACCTGCTGGCAGGCTGTTTGTCTGGAGAGCTGAGGTGTTACACACCTATCTACATATGTAGCCGTCGGCGACGCTGCCCCCCCTTCTGTCTGTCGTGTCTGGCCTTTGAACTTACCTTGATAAATTTTCAGCCGCAATTTTAATCTTCGCGAATTGCCTCTTCATCTTGGCTATTTCTTGTATCCGCTCGCGTCTCCAACGTAAACTAAACTCTTTTTGTGCTGTGTTTCAATGTGTAATTAGCTATTGAGTAAATACTAAAAACTGACAAATTAGTCATTCGGTTTCCGTTGGTGTTGTTGTTGTCGTCGTCTTCGCTGGTGGTGCTGTGTCTCCGTTTGCTATTTCTGCTTCTTGCCTCTGCTTCCTTACACAAACACACACACACACGCGAACGCACTTAATATATTATATTATTAATAATAATATTTATTTTTTTCCTTCGACACGCGCTGCTGTTCCGTCCATTCCAGTGTGACCGCAGACTCGATAAAGCTGAAGTCGATAAGATATACCGTCGACCATCAGAAATATACCGAAATATACGGTCTCATTTTAAAAATATACCGTAAAAATACTGATGAATTCAAGTTCTATTATACATATTTCTCGTTTTATATATTCCGTGCAATATTACTAGCTAAATAGAACTTTCAGCCATGCCCACATAATTTTATACAATTAATGCACTTATTTTCTACGTGACTGGTTTATTTTAAACACTGGCTTTTGTTGGATTTTACATAAAAAAGGTTTTTGGCGAAAAAGGTAAAAAAAAAACAAAAAGGTATGTGACTAATCACTCGAGTATGGGCAATTGTATACCCTATTTCATTAATTTATTATGAAGATACTGTTTTATAAACTGTTTTAAAACGTAATTAATAAATAAATTTTCTCAAATTTATATGTTTTAAACGTATTTATGAATTTGATTTGTTTCATATATATATATATCCTGTATATATCCTCATCCCGATATTCATTCTTGGTCTCTGTAGGAATAATAAGCTCCAAAATATCGTTGAAATAGCTTTAAAACAGAACTTGGAGCTATTGGAGCTTCAGATGACTAACATTTTCTCAATTATATAATATCCACGTTGCCGCAACTTTTGTGCTACCGGTTAAAAGAGAGCCTTAACCGATTCAAAGAGAGCAAAAAGAGCCGAGTGGGCGCGCCAAATATACATTTTTTGAAAGTGAATGAGCGACAAGGATCTAAATGCAATCCATTGGAATAAATGATGAACGGAAGTACGATTTGAAAGAGCGAAAATTCAAAAAATACCCCTTACTCTTACTCTATACTTTTTGTTCTGAAATTTAATAGATAAAATAATATGTATATACCGATACCGATGGTCCGATTTTCCAAATTGGCCTTGCAGTTACCTGAAATAATTTCCAACAATTGTTCCTCCATTCGCCGCCTCTGGACTTAAGTCAATACTTTGGCCATCACCTCCTGTATCCTGGTGGATGACCACCAGCTGGCCCAGCGATTGTAGTTCTTGATCATCCATCTCTGTTAAATATGTTAAATTATAAATGTGAAAATTGAGCGCCAAATAATGTGATATTAATTCGTTCGTATCATACGATACGATATTTTTTAATAAAATATCGATAGGTTTTACAAGTAACCATACCATTCTGCGGCGCATAATTTAAAAGCAAAACAACAAAACGTAAAAATGTATATTGAATTTGGTGAATATCGAATCGAGGGTGCGAACATCGACGTTGTAATACATTTATATGAGGCATATATGAACCATACCACAAAACAAGGAACAAAACATGAAAAGAACCGAAAACCAAACGAATGCGGGCCAATAAGTGTGACGTTTGGACAGGAAAAACTCGACGCAGAGCCAAACGGTGTCGTTCAATTGTATAAGACTTTCTTAGAACAGCAAGATAGAAATGAGTAAATTAGTAAAATTAATATAATATTCTTCTGATAATATATCAATGTATTCTATTCAGCGGAAATCGTTGACACGCACGTTGAGAAGATGCCGCAAGTTGAAGAGCCGCCGCAGGTTGAGGAGCCACCGCACGTTGAGGAGCCGCCGCACATTGAGTAAAGAGAAGCTACAATAAATAAAATTAATTAAATTAAGGTTTATATTATTATATTATGTACCAAGGCGCCCAAGGCGGCGCCTCCCCGAATATCTTACTACTTAATATACATTAAGGCCTGTAGGCCTTTGTAGGCCGTAAGTTTTAAGCAATAAATTGAAGCTTAAATTTGAATTGTATAATTGTGAAGCTCTCCTTTTGGGAGCTATTCTTGCGGCATCGAGGACACCGCACATCCTTGGCCAAGTCATTGAGGAGCTTCG
Source organism: Drosophila miranda (assembly GCF_003369915.1). Lineage (NCBI taxonomy): Eukaryota > Metazoa > Arthropoda > Insecta > Diptera > Drosophilidae > Drosophila > Drosophila miranda. The sequence continues at coordinate 30,363,202 of NC_046675.1, forward strand.
AGGTATATGTAATATACTAGTTCCATGGCTATCCAGCTTCTAGAGCAGGGCCAAGTTTTCCTGGCGGGCCATGTAACTTCAGCTAAAGGTGTAACTGCTTCTGGCGCTGAGATTGATGTGGAATTTGTGGTGGAACATTAACGTTAAAGTTAATGAACTGTAAACTAAATATTCATCTCAAAAAGTGATGACACATTTGTGTATATTCCCGTGCAGGCACAATTATATTGCGCATTTATTAATAATTTACCTATTAGCTATTGGACACCAACAAACAAAAAAAAAATGGCTTGACTAATCATCTTTGAAACCCAAACTAAACTCCTGTGCCTCACCTCCCTTTCGAAAGATTCGCACGTAGGCGGACTTGACGCCAAACTTCCAAATGGCAATGTAGGGCAAATAGTACGTGAGCAGATCCACCAGCCATACGCGAAAGTTCAAATACCACCGCACAATGGCATACTTGTGCAGAAAGGTGACAATAAACAGCCCGTAGCTGACGATCAGCCGATCCCACAGCTTTAAATCGTAGTAGTACAATCTCTGCTGGGGATCCCGCTTCTCCCCGACCCGATGGTCGAAACTGTAGTACTCGTAGCCCTTTACGCAGGCCAGTCGCTTGGTGAAGAAGATATTAGCCCCAACTGAGAGCATTGTGTTGACGTGCCACAGTCCCTGGATAAGGGCCTCTGTCATGCGATAAAACTCCTCAGTTGTGTGCTCCAGCGCTGGCTCGTAAACTTTTCGCATCACTATGTCCAGGCGGGTCTTGGACTCGGCCCAGTTCCGACCGCAGATGTTGTACTCATCCTTGATGCCCAGTAAATAGCCCAGAACTCTCCACATATGGGTGGTGGCCTCTAGGAAATCATTATCGTACAGCTGTATGCGATGAGCTCCAAGGGTTATGAAGCCAATGAATCCAAACTGGGTCAGGGCCAGGTCCTTCTGCGTGATCTGCCCGGCTCCACGCCTGGCACACGCATGACTAGAGCGGGCATGGGCCTGTCTAACAGCCGCGATGCTGGTCCAGAACTTGCTCTTTCTGTCCGCCACGGAATTATTGTACCAGGATTGGGTATGGAAAATAGTGCGCACGTATCTTCGATAAGCTGTGAATGCAGTTGATGATTGTCGCGTGCAGGCAAGTACTCGGAGAATCGAGGGCACGGCTAGAACGGAAATCAGCCCGGCCAGCATCCCCGCATTCATCACGAAGCGATATGTGCTATAGTACCCTTGAGCGCTGCAGTAATCAGAAACGAGGAAGGGAAATTATTACAAAGTTACATACAAAAACACAATTGGATGAACAGAACATTTGCGAGACTAACTAATTAACGTACCGCTTGAACAGCTGCTCATCGAACCATGGCGGAAGCTCCAACTCAGACCCGCTATCACCCTCCTGGCTGCCGTCCTTCAGCAGGTGCTCCAGATACTGCTCCGCCTCGGCATCATTATGCCCATTTTTGGGGGCCTGCGCTGAATGCATTTTCCCACTGGCCGCTGGAAAGACAACGCATACCAACAACAAGCTTTAGACCAGTCAAACATTACACAAGAGCTGAAAACAAACAAAACCGTCGAGTGCCAAGAGAGAAAGTTTCTTCGGCAGCGGCGCAGCGGGCCCATTCCACTTTACACTTACACGATTCATGCTCGCCGCTGTCCGTGTATACGCCATTCGTCATATTGTCAAGTCAATTTGCATTAGTTAATCTATTTGGCAAATCTACAATTGCTTGAATATGGGCAAGTTTAGCATTATTTTTCCCGGGCTCTCGACGGGTGGTCGGTTGATTGCTCAATTTACGGCGCCTGCCTCGCGCCGCAGAGTGCTATGAACTGAATTGCAACGACCACCGGCAGCCGAGGTTCAGTCAGCTTTATATGTGCTCAAGCAACCGTTTCCAGAGATCCGCAGAGTGGCGCGAAACTGGTTTTGAATCATCTTATAAAAGTTTTCCGATCGTATGTTTATGCAACTTTACACAGCGCGCAGTCACATTTTCGTGACTGTCCAGTCGATAGTATCGCAAGCCTACAAAAAAAATTATTAGTATTTTTTACGCGGCTTAACAGTATACAGAATACTGTATGGTTAGTGGGTTAACTCAAGCTGTTATCTTGTTTAAAACAGGGGAGTTTGATCGGTATATTTCAAAAAAGGGGCGGTATATTTTTGAGTGTCAGACGGTATATCTTATCGATAAGTCGAATTACATCTCTAGAACCAGCCGACGCGCTTGCAAAAAAAAAGAGGAAAAAAATTCTTTCCAATTTTGCGCTGTTAATTTGCTTGGTTTTAGTATAAGTAAGTTGTAAAGTGCTTGTTAGTGCTCATTGCTGTGTGTAAAATTTAAGTAAAAAACTGAAGCGCGCGTACTTGAGGCAGTAGCAAGTGAGATACATTTTTTATCCCCGGCTTGTGCACGCGTTTTGCCGCTTTGGCTTTCATTGTTTTGGCGCCCGATTTTTGCGACGCGTACCAAATTTTTGTGTGTAATTATACTTTGTGCACACGTTCGAAATGGTGGATCGCAGTGATAATGGTAGGTTGAATATAATGTGAATTAAATTAAGGCTAATTTTGTGACTTATTTCCCAAGCGGCGGAATCTTTCGACGATGCCGTCGAGGAGCGTGTGATCAACGAAGAGTACAAGATATGGAAGAAGAATACCCCTTTTCTGTACGATTTGGTCATGACACACGCTCTGGAATGGCCATCCCTGACGGCCCAGTGGCTGCCCGATGTGACCAAGCAGGACGGCAAGGATTACTCGGTGCATCGCCTCATTTTGGGGACACACACATCGGACGAACAGAATCACTTGCTGATCGCCAGCGTCCAGCTGCCCAGCGAAGATGCCCAGTTTGATGGCTCGCACTACGAAAATGAAAAAGGCGAGTTTGGTGGCTTTGGTTCTGTGTGTGGCAAAATAGAGATTGAGATCAAAATCAATCACGAAGGCGAGGTGAACCGTGCTCGTTATATGCCACAGAACGCTTGCGTTATTGCTACCAAAACTCCGTCGAGCGATGTCCTGGTGTTTGACTACACAAAACATCCCAGCAAACCAGAGCCATCCGGTGAATGCCAGCCAGATCTGAGGCTGCGCGGTCACCAGAAAGAGGGCTATGGCCTCTCTTGGAATCCTAACCTGAATGGTAAGGCAATCCTATTCTCTCCTTTGTGTAGAATCTATAAATGTTGGTTCATTTTTAAGGTTACTTGCTCTCGGCCTCTGATGATCATACCATCTGCTTGTGGGACATTAATGCCACGCCCAAGGAGCATCGCGTGATCGATGCCAAGAATATTTTCACTGGTCACACCGCTGTCGTTGAGGATGTGGCCTGGCATCTGCTACACGAGTCGCTTTTCGGTTCTGTGGCCGACGATCAGAAGCTCATGATCTGGGACACGCGCAACAACAACACCTCAAAGCCATCGCATACCGTCGATGCCCATACGGCCGAAGTCAATTGTCTGAGCTTCAATCCCTATTCGGAGTTCATCTTGGCCACGGGCTCCGCTGACAAGACTGTGGCACTGTGGGATTTGCGTAATCTGAAGCTAAAACTACATTCCTTCGAGTCGCACAAGGACGAGATCTTCCAGGTGCAGTGGTCGCCCCATAACGAGACCATTCTTGCCTCTTCCGGCACCGATCGTCGCTTGCACGTTTGGGATTTGTCGAAAATAGGCGAGGAGCAGAGCTCAGAGGATGCTGAAGATGGACCACCAGAGCTGCTCTTCATTCACGGCGGCCACACGGCCAAGATCAGCGACTTCTCATGGAACCCCAACGAGCCCTGGATCATTTGCTCCGTGTCCGAGGACAACATAATGCAGGTGTGGCAAATGGCAGAGAACGTATACAACGACGAGGAGCCCGAGATACCGGCTTCCGAGTTGGAAACAAACACCGCTTAAAGCATACATATATTTTCCCACACGACCAATTTTACGTTTTTCTCTCTGCTCCTGCTCCTGAAATCTAGCAGTGCTCCATCTTAATTTATACATATTACATATTTTTAAATCGAATTAAGTCAACTTTCTGTCAAAAGCAAACGTATGTTGTACGAATCTTTAATTAAAACCGGTCTTAAAAGAAACAAATATTGTAAAAGGCAATATATTGCAGTTTTTCGAATATCGAATTCAAATTTAGTCCACGGTGTATTTATAGGTCTTCCCAAAGACCTGAATCTCCACATTCAAGGCCCTGACATCGGTGGTGTTTCGTCTTGAGATGATTTTCCCTTTTATGACATCGCCCCAGCTCACTTCCTGTGGCTGATCAATGAAGAACACAGTCTGCTTCCAGTGCGTGGTCGTGTGATAGGGCGATGTGCTGAACATGACCTCGCGTGGCAGCTCAAAGAACGTATCAAAGAAACCCACAAAGGCTGACAGCCGACCCGCCTGTGTGCATTTCAGGCTGAACTCGTACGTAAAGTTGGAATAATTTAGATCGACGGTCATCATATCGAAATTGGCTATTTGATCGGCCGCTGTCAGAACGTACCGGGGATCCACCGCCTGCATAAGCGGCTCTTCGATGGAGCGTTTGGCCAGGTCGCGCATATTGACGCCATACACATCGGACCAGAACTCCACTTGCTCGGCATAGAGCTTGTCATTGCCATAGCCCATCAGGCTAAGCGAGCATCGATTGGGCAGAATGATACCATTGGGATTAAGATGATGCTCGCGGGCATAGATGATGCTGTCCAGCATGGACTCGTACAGCAAAAAGTAGCCCATCCATTCGGAAATGATGATGTCGTACTTGGCCTCGGGCAGTTCGGTGTCCTCCAGCCGTCCCTTCACCAGCTCAACGTTCTTTACATTGTTTTTCCTACGAACAGAGGGATTTATTAATCAAAATTACTAAAACAGATAAACTTGAAGCATACCTGACGATGTCCATGGCTGTGTAGACAATCTCCGAGTTGTCTATGCCGACGATGCGAGAGGCGCCCGCCTGTGATGCGAATATGGAGAGAATTCCCGTACCGCAGCCCACATCCAGCACCGTCTTGCCGCGCACATCCTCCGAATTCATGAGCAAAGCGGAGCGGTAGCTGTTGGTTCGCACCCAATCGCTGAGCATTTCGTGATGGATACCAAAGTGGGAGTAGCTGTTGAAGTATTCCTTATCGAGTGAGAGATTATTGCGCGGCAGATCCTTGGTGGCGGCGGCCTTATCCTTGCTATCGCCCTCATGGACCCTCTGCAGCAGTTCCTTATAGTCGTTGCGCATCCGCTCTATGTCCTCGTTGGCCTGCTGCAGCAGCTTGGATTGCTCTGCAATGCGCTGCAACAACTCGGGCACCGTCACAGTCTCTGTTTCAGTCTTGAGAACTTCATAGTCGTAGCACAGCCACGGCTCGTACTCCAAGGGCTTCAGATATTTCTCATCGTCCCACAGGATCTGCTCTGTCGACAGCAGTTGCTCGGCGCTTATCTTGCAGACCCTTATGTAGTTGATTAGCTTGATGAAGGAATACTGATCCATTTGGAATTTCTTTTGAAGCTGCGACAGATTAACTTTGTGGCTGCTGTCCAGGTGGTCAATGGCTGCCCCTATGCTGGGGAGGGCCTCTGGGCAGAAGAGACAAGTGGTTTGCTCCTCGCCCTGGTCCTTTTCATCGTCTTCGTCATCCATGTCATCATAGTCATCGTCATCGGAGCATGGATCCGCGGGCTCCTTTGCCAGTGCTTCCTCCGCCTGGGATTTGGCTGCTGTTTAAAGACACTTTTGTTTGACTTTGTGATTCCTTCTAGTGACCAGCGCTGACTTACCTGGGGAATCGATCTCTTTCATGTTTGTTTTTAATATTTGTTAATAAAAAGTTTTCCAGCAAATCGTACAAAACGTTTAATAAATAAAAGGTTGTATGTTTACTTCCGCCAGCACGTGCAAAACAGCGGCATTAGGGATGTTATTGATATATCAGTTGATATATCGCGCCTTCTGTGGCCAGTGTTGGGAAACACTGCCCAACAGCTGTTCTAGCACCTATAGCCCTTGCATAATTTCTCGTTTACAAATATGTTGCAGGTATTTAATCCAATTTATCAAATAAAGCTATATTTAATCACAATAGCTCTGATTTCCAGGTGTTGAAGACTTTACGATGGGCACAACCTGTGCGGGCGCTATCATCTGTAAACACCAGCAGTGCAGCTACGAATGTTACAACTACAGCAGCCGTTCCGGAGCCGGATAAACTTTTCAGCAAATTGGAAATCGAGCTGCGCGGCGTCGATCCGGCCGTGCTGAAGAGCTATACCTGGTTTGCCACCACCGCCGCAGACCATTTGGGTATTGAGAAGGGCAAGTGGTAAGTGGGGATACAAATCAAATCAGTTAGATCCGAAAGAAATCTTCGATTGATTCAACAATGTCCACCCACAGCTGGTCCCCACGCAAGGCAGACCACGAGCGCATGACACTGCTGAAGTCGGTGCACATCTACAAGAAGCATCGTGTGCAGTACGAGGTGCGAACGCACTTCCGGTACATGAATTTCCACAAACTGACAGGCTCCACCTTGGACACATTTCTGGAGTACATTGAACGCAACCTGCCCGAAGGCGTGGCGCTGCAGGTGTCCAAGACAGAGCTCCAGCAGATGCCCGAGCACTTGCGCCAACCCCCCGAGCAAGTTTAGCGCAGCCTGAAAGAACTCTTAGCCAGTAGGACGCAAATGTTATTAATAGTTTTTTACTTGGAGCCCCTTGTCGGGGGCAGTTATGCGGCCATTCAAGCACGTATTTCAACAGCGGCATCCGCGCTGAGATTAGGCTGATCAAAAACAAAAATAAATTGAAATAGAAGAACAGCAATCGTACCCATAAACCGAACTAATAAGCGATCGCACTCGGAGCCCCACCCGCGATTAACGGAGATAAGTGTTGGGCCAAATATTGAAATAAAATTGTTAGCTCGACTTCGTTGTCGTATCTTGACACACGGACACAGTGGCACCTGGATACGGGCCCCCACTTGAAGTGAGGGCAAACAAAATCCGGACGGCTGCCCGCTAGCTCCTCAGTAGCGAGGCCAAGCCGAACGGAAGCGGATCAGCAACAACATGCGCCAGGGATACTTCTTGCAGGCCGTTATGGCCATGGCCATACTCTACAGTTGTTTGGAACCAGCCGAGTGCTTATACGAGAGTCAAATCCGTGCCTTCCTGGAAGAGTTCCGCATGCGTATGTGCCATCCCATACCAAATTTGGGCTTGCCCGCGCTAGATCCTTTCGTTCTTGGTCCTGGCCAGACGTCTATGAATAACAAATACCTCATAGAGTAAGCAACATAATGATTAGTCCGCTGACAAGTTATTTAAACCACGCATTTTTAGCTTTACTGGCTCCATCGATGACTTCCAGTTGCACGGAGTGTCCGACTTTGAGGTTCCAACTCTTACCCTTAATCCCGTGCCGGGTTTCAGGAGCACCATCCAGGTTAACTTCCCATACACCTACTTCCAGTCCCTATACACCGCCAAGGGATCGCTGGCCTATATCCTAAATCTGGCTGGCGATGGCACTGCAGAGTAGGCATATCCTTATTTTAGCATCAAACTCTTTACTTATTATCCCTCGCTCTCTTTCGTAGAGCCTTCATCAAGGACTTTTCATTCCTGATCTCCTTCAGGCTGAGAACTCTCTCACCCCTGGGTATCACTTCACTGCAAATTGAGCTTTATTTGGGTGATTTGAAAATCAACTTTGAAAACCTCCTGGAGGAGGACCGCATCGATGATTTTGTGCATTCCCTTGTCAATGAAATGGGCGTGGAATTGTTAGATGATGTCTGGAGCTACGAACAGGGAACGGTGGTTGCCAAAGTTCAAACGGTGGGTGTACCTTTTGGGTGCTTTAAAAGAGAGTTCACTCATCCCATCTCTCGATTCTGATTCTCTTTTGCAGCTGGTCAACAACTTTTTGGGGCAATACTCTTTGCAGGACATAATCCAAATCATAGCTGGTGGCGGAGGAGGAGAGGGCGGTGAAAGCAAGCCTATATTCGAGGGCGTCGAGCCCGACTGCAAGCTTGGATCTGAATCAATACTCGACTAAGACTGAAATATAATTGTAATTAAAATAGTTTAGGAAATAAAATATGTAGGTACCTATGTATAGAGATAAAATATCCTCTCAAAAGAATTGATAAATGTGATGGAAATGGAAATAAGGCACTTGAGTGTTAGAATTTATGAACCGTTTGACGTTTTAGCTATATTTACTTATCAAACTGATAAGGGGATACATCTACCAATATCCCATTTGCATTTAAATCCGTCTCTTATCAGCCCGAAAATACCCCACTCCCGCCACAGGCGCTGGCCACAAAGAGTTCTGCTACCATCGAATCGTTTAATCGCTGTGGGGGTCTCTGATAAGTGTTATTTTTATAGACGTTTATTGATTTACTGCTAGTTTGCGTGCAAAACAAGATCAAGTAGCAGGTTACCAAATCCAGTTGCTACGAATTTGAAATGGCCTTGCGGGTTCTATAAAATCAGCTTTAAGTACTATATGCAGTAGATATTTCGACTTTAGGGTACCCATTTCACAGGTTTCCCAACATTTTTGTAGCCAAAGTTAGTTGGAAGTTCAAGAGGTTCAGCGAAGAAATCTCGGGATACGATTGGTTCCGTATAAAACGTATTAGATTAGTAGATAATAACTATATTTGAAAGGTTTTACCATTGCAATTGTGTTTCCCTTAACGCTTACAGTCTCCTATATCATGGTATCATACGATTTTTGCATAGATTACATTACCTACATTACTTCCCGGGAGCAAAAAATACAATATACCCTTGAACTTTTTACCCGATTACCAGGTAACCACTATACGTTTATCAATGTATTATGTGCTAATGAACCCATTGTAGAAATTCCCACTTTTATGCGTTACAATCTTTTCTGAGGTTGTAGTGTAGTTATATAAAAGCTACATATTTGTACAACTTTAGTGGAAGTATGACATTATTTGACAGCTCAAAGATAATGGCAACCACTTATATGTTTCCCTTTTATAAAAACCACAACCGAATTTCGCGAAAAGGAATTTGTTTCACAGATTAGAAGCAAATGCAAAATAGAACATAAAAAATAACGACATTTCTAATCTTGTTGATAACTGGGTAACAATTGTGATGTACTTTTGTGGTGCTCCACAATGTGTGATGTGCGTTTCCTTATAGATATGGATCCCAGCCGGTAAAGAGCATACATAGATTGTCCGGCAGAGTGGCTTCGTTGATCAGACGTTCCACTTGAGCCTCCACATTCGAGTCACCGAGGGTACCTGCCTCCCGACCCTCTAGTTTATTTTGCACCTGAAGCAGGGCACGCTGGGCCACCAGATTAATCGATTCCTCGCCTGTAAATAACAATTCTAGAGACTATCTAGATAGATCGATTGATTTGCATACTTTTACTGGACTCCTGGGAAGATTGCCTATTTCTGAGTACACCCCAAATAAAGAGTGGGTCGTAGAGCAGAACCTCGAGTATGGTGGTGAAGACGGACTTGTAACGCCTCAGTATATGTATGGTGGCCTCGCAGGACTTGGTAAACACTCCCTTAGTTCCACAGATGCCCATGGGAGCAACAAAGTCACGTGTAAGCCGAAAGGGTACCGTCTCTGGTGTTGCACTTATCTTGCCCTGACCGAAAGCGATGCCTGGAATAAGAAGAATATAAACGAATCCATTTCTTGGATGTAATCAGATACATACCAAAATCTATGTGTATCACTTCGGCTGTTTGCTGGTCAATCAGAATGTTCTGCACATGCCGATCGCCCAATCCCAGAACGTAGCCCACCATTGAGGTGGTGGCTACGCTGTTTGTGTAGGCCAAACGCCGCTCGAACCACACACCCGGTATGGGGAACTTCTCCAGCAGAAAGTAGTGAAAAACAGGCGTCACATGTGCGCATATTTCCTGAAAGACTTCAAATCGCTTCTCCTTGGACGACTTCGCATGGCTCTGCAAATTTACAATCGTTTTCAGGTAACTAAGCAAACAAAAATTAACCCATATCTGCTCTTACCCCTAGTAAGGTGCGACATTTCACGTTCTTCCAGTCATTGGGATGATACTTTATGTGGGCGCCGCTCTTGCTATCTCGTCCCACCAGGTACTCGGCTACTGGCATAGAGTTGGGGCACCACTCCAAGATGCCGCTGCGCATAGACAGGGGCGTCACTGTGTACGTGCGAAGTTGCAGCTTGCGATCAATGAACTCAGAGTCCTGTTTCAGCAGCTGATTGACAATCCCAAAGACCTGCTGCATGACGGCATCCTGACGCAGGTCATCCTTGCCCTTGATCAGCTGTGCCCGTGTCTGGCCATCGGAGCAGACACACTGCACTCTGATGGGCGCATTAATGCCACCGCAATTGCCAATTTCATTCGTCCACTTGCAGATGCCTAAATCGTGTACAGGAATTGCTAAACTAGTTTTCGTTCGGCTAAGAATTTCAACCTACTGGTAATGTTGTTGTATTCCTTGTCGGGACAAATGGGTAGCTCCAGGGTGGGACACTGCATGGCATCGAGATTCCTATGACGCCTCACCTTCTCGAACTGCTTCAGCCGCATCGCAATATTCATTGGTTGATGGCGGTTCTCGGATATTCCCTCGTTTGCAAACGTGACAATAGCTAAAAGAGAGTAAGATGAATACAGTACAGTACACATCTGAAGCCAATCAATCTTTCTACCTGGCAGCACTGCCTCCAGCTGCTTGCTGCATCTGTCTGCTAGGGGATTCTTCTCACAGATTTTCGTTATTATCTTACGGACAATGCCCGCCCGTTCCGTGTTGCTGCCATCGCCGTCCAGGCGGGCTAATACCAGGGGATACAGCTTGTAAAAGGTGTGATGTGGATGATCCTGGCCGCAGCGGACCAATAGCTCGAACAGGATCTTAAGCAGGCTGGGGTTTTTAGAATTGAGACGCCCCGTCAGTTGGTTGGTGGCACAAATAAACTTGTAGCTGGGCACTGTGAGGATCTCCTCATTGATGCACTTCTGCAGCTGCTCGTTGTGGGCATTGGTGAACCACAGCGAGATGATGCGATAGATGGCAGCGCTGGAGAAGCCGCTGTCCAGCCTGCAGTAGGCAATGTGATTCCTCACAGCCGTGCACAAATGCTCTGTAAGATTCTGTTCAATGCGCTTCAGCTCCATCTCGTCCAGTAGGGCATAGCGCTTCATTTGATTGGAGATGATGCGCTTGTCTTGGGACTCGCGATTCGATACCGTTTCCGCCACTAAACGATTCTGCTCTATGATGTCCTTCAGCGTCTGGTAGTCCTGCGAGTGGCGATACTCGTGCAGCTGCTGGTACTCCCGATCGGCATACTTGGCCATGGCCTCATAGGCCGCTGTGCGATGCTGCCTAGCAAAGGTTTCAAGCTCCTGCCACTTGAAGGACTGCGGATACGCTGCGCTCAGTTTATCTTTATGCAGCACAAAGTCATCGATCAGCTGGATCGAGTAATTGAATTTATTCTTCAGCACTGAGCTCAAGCTGTCGGCATTGCAGTCCATGAGGAATTCTCCCTGCATGAGCACGGCTGGGACCCGCTGCACGCAATAGACGAACTCTTGGTTTTCGACCACGTACTCCAGGATGGCCTTGGCTATCTGATGATTACCCATTTTCACATTAACATCGGCATCTTCCAGCAGCACGCAGATCTGTAATGGCAATAATCAATCCAATTAGCAGCCTTTTTAGCAACGAAATTCCACTTCCCCATCCCTTACCTTGGTGGATGCCTTAATATTGGGTAGCTCTCGCAGCATCCCAATGTATTTAGAGGCTATGTTCAGCTTCCCCGCCGCCTTGCACTCGCTAATCCCCTTCAACAGATACGTGTCCATGGGGTTTTCCTTGTAATAGTCCTGCATGCGACGGCTGGCCCGCGTTCCTGCCATCTTGAAGAGTGCAATCTGATGCGAAATGATATACTCCTTGCATGAAAAGTTGCCGTAACTAAGCTCCAGTTCCGTCTGCCATTTTCCAAAGAGTTTAGACATCTGCCCCGGGTCTAGCTGTGCCCCAAACTGGATCTGTTTAAGGGACAAAATCTCGGTTGATGAATGATCAAAAATATAAAAGACTGTACTGCATGCGAGAGACCTCACAAAAGTCTTCTGCCTGCTGGAGCGTGCACAGCCATGTGAGGTACTTGTACACACTCTGCAGACACTCCATGCTGTTGTCTTGTAGAATCCTGCGCACGCACTCATAGCCACTCCCAATGGCCGAAAGGGTGTTCTCCTCCTCGCGCTGCCCAATGCTCCTAAGTGCCACAAAATGATGCCGCTTGAATTCCTGCTCCAAATTAATGGTGGCCCCAGTGCTGTGCTTCAATTGTTGTGGCTGCTGATCGGATGGCATATCCCACTGGCCAAGTCGCCAGAAGATTTCATAGTCCGGCTCCTGCTGCTGCAGTTTGGCAAATGACCACAGACCGTTACCCTTCATGAGATCCACAGCCATCTGACTGCTAGCACTGTCCAGGTGATCCGACTCCAGCAGAATGGCGGACAAGTTGTTGTTGCGACCGTGAAAATCCACGCGGGAGCGCATGGGATTGACAAAGCCAGGAATGGCGTCCAGACAACCAATCGACTCGTAAGCCTATTAAAATATACGTTTAGCATTTTGCAAATTGTACAGAATTATGCACACCTTTTTGGCCGAAGACTGAAAGGACTCATCATCCAGGAATTTGGATTTTACTGAGCCGCAGGCCCACAGCTCCAGGTACATAACGCTAAGGAAATAGGCCTGACAGTGATTACTGGCCCTGACCACATTTTCCAGCTTGATGGGAATGCTCCTATGTGGGTTACATTTCAGATAATTATAGATAATTATATATACATCGAAGAGCTGATTAGAGCTTCTTTCTTCCTACCAATTGTTGACGATCCGTATGCACTCGCAAATGTGCAAACACTTCTTAATAGCCCGCTTGTTGTGGAATATATTTTGGGTTTGGGCAGCTGCCGTGGAGCTGGCGAAACCTTCGAAAAAGTAGTCCAACATTTGACAGAGACTCTCCAGGTGCTGCTGCTGTTTGTTGGCCAACAACAACTTGATAAATGGCTGCAGACAGGTCTCGGCAAACGGAAAGGAAGACGCAGCCAAAGCATCGAATCCCTGCCAGCCGCAAGCCCTAAAAACCTGCGACACGAAGGCACACATCCAGGGCACATATTCCAAGTCCTGGCTGGATTTGAGAGCATTCAGCCAATCTATGGGTGGTATGTGCTGATGTGCATTCAGGAAACTCGATTCTGGTGACTTCTCAACAAAGATTTGTAGGTTCTTGAAGCGATCTACGAAATAGATTTAATAGCAAATCAAAAATTAATGCCAATTTAGAGATATTGGGTACTTTTTCTTACTCAATATCGTGGCGGCGGGCTTGCTGTTCGCAACCTGAATGGCAACGGCCACAAGAGCGTCATGCGTCTTGGGGTCAAACTGGAACAAATACTTCTCCAGTACTTCACATATCACGACCAAGAATTTCTCCATGGGCTCTAGCTCCGACTGCAAAAGCAGGTATATGTAAGTAGGACAGAACAGAGAACAGAGCTTTGGTTTTACCTCTTCGAAGGAATCAAAGTCGGTTTGAAAATAATATGAAATATTTGTTAGCTTCCATGGTCCTATTTGGGCCAGACACTTCATGGCATCCAGATTGCTGCTCTCTTTACTTTGCGCACATCGAGCCATTTGAATAAGACGTTTGATCACCTCCAAGAGAAGTGTTTCGTGCGCCTGCAACTGGTCCTTGTGCTCGGCAATCTAATGTGTCAAGGGTATTGTACATTAGTCAGGATTAGCAAATAATATTTCTATGCTCACATAAATCCTAAGGTCATGCAAGCGCTCTGCTGTCGGATTTTTGAGGAATGAGCGCAGAAAGCTAGGCACATCAGTCCTGTCGACGTGTTGTAGAGCAGCATTGGGTTTCTGAAGAAACTGGCATTCCGAGTTCTCCTCCAGAATGGATTGTATGTCGATCTGGGTGCTGTGTGCACTCAGAATATGATTCACAACCTCCACGACCTTCTCATTGACGGCTTTCACATCGCAGTGCATCTGAAAACATATCAATAGCTTGGCTATCTCAGTCATGTGATTCGAGAAGTCAGTCGATCCGAAGCCAGGCTTATTGAGCAGTAGATCCAGGAAGGAGAGAGCACACAGATGCACTTGACTGCACTTGCCTGGAAAAGCACTAGATATTATTAGATATTTTAGCTTGCATTGACTGTGGCATGCCACTCACTGTGAAGCAGAAACCTAACGACAAAGAACCAAATGTCCCGCACAAAGTAAGAGATTGGAATGACGGTTTTTGGTCCCTCGAGAGCCAACGCCGAATCGTATAGAGCATTGGCTATGGCGCAGTACAGAAAAAAGGCATTAATGGCTTGGCTGGGGAAGATGGCATTGAAGCAATCGGTCTTCAAGAGCCCTAACAGATCGATTAATATGCATGAATGCTTGATCTGAAGCATGGACATGGCCTGGAGGCGATCATCCCCCGAGGATCTGCTATTAGAACACTGAAAGGGCATGAATTAAAGACAATAAAGAGTCTCCGGAGAATACTCACTATAAACCAGTTGAGGCATTTGAAGAGCGACTCCCCTGTCAGATTATACCAGTAGCGTATTTGGGTGCAGGGCACCGAGGGGCCAAATAATCTCCCCATTTCCTGCGGATCGTGCAGCCAACTAATCACAATGTAGAGCGTCTCCACATTGAGAGACACTTCCTTGGGATTGAGTTTGTAGTGCTGCAAATTCTCTGACAGCAACAGGTGATGCTCCCGAAAGTCCTGGCTTTCGCTTTCGGCACAAAGACAGCTCTGGGGCAGCACGAAAGCTGCAATCATGGGCATGGCCGCCTAAAGAAAGATACTAGTGTGATTTGTGCAAGAAATAACTTATAAGGTAGGCATACCTCTATGCTGATGGACTTTCTGTGGCGATGTATGTCCTCGGGCTGCCCATAGAGGAATGAATAGGCCATGATTCTGCTGCTTTGGGCTTTTCGAAAAGCGTCCTTCGATTCATAGCACAGAAAATAGGGAAACCTAAAGAAGAGCGTTAAAGGATTCCCATTTGATTTTCTAGGAATTGATTTACTTTAAAATTGGCCAGCGCTGAGAGCTCCACTTGTGCAGCAGAATATCGGCATAGGGACGAATGCGATCGCGCATGGTTTGATCAGCGCCCGGAACTTGATTTTGCAATGCCACAAATTCAGCTACAAAGATGAGAGTTAAGTTAAGAATAGGGCTTGGAGTGTATTTGAGGCCTAACATACCCTCTCCCAACCTTCGTCGGGCACAATGATACAGCAGCTCCTTTAGAGCAATCTCCTGGTGAAACGAACCAAGGGAAAATATCGCTAGAAGCATTTGCACCATCATCGAGTTGCTATTCCGTGTGTCATCTTCATCGTTGAACTGTAAGAACTGGAATTCGATCAACATTCACGCGGTTTTGTTTTTGTTTCACTTGCCGCAAGCTTTTTGAATTCAATGCTCTCGTACAGCTCCCTACAGAATTCCGAGTGCTGCAGCGAATGGCTGATTGGATCGCTGGCCACGCAGTTTGTGTTGAGAACAATGCCCAGGGTAGAGATCGTGGCAAAGCGCACATCTAGCGTGGGCATGGTAATGAATTTCGCCGTGGACTTGCAGAGCACCAAAAAGTTTTCCATCAGATAGATGTCCGGACAACGCTCGGCAATCGAGCCAACGCAACGCACAATTTTGGCTGTAAGGCGGGAGGTATAGGATTTCTTCAGAGCAATCTTCAGCAGTGAACTCAACGCCATCCACATGTCATCCAGCTGCTGTTCCGTATGGTAGACAAAGTGGAAAATAGCTGCAATGCAAGGGAAAACCTTGCTTATAGAGTCCTGTCGGATGGCATACGTTATTTGACTTACTAGGAATATGATCCACTATCTCATTGATGACATCCAAATCGAGATGATGATGCTGGAAAACGTACTTCAGTTTGTCCACCAGCCATATGATGGCTGCATCCGATATACTGTCGCAGCTGCACAGCATCTGAAGAGGGGGTAAGGAATAAGGTAAAATTTCATTGTAGACACACTCCTACCTTGGTCACAATTATCACATCTGAAGGCGTCCAACGCATAGTAATTTTCGAGATGTATTCAAAGGACTCGTCATGATGCGAACTGAGGCTGCACAGAGCCCCCAAAATGTGCAAACAATGAGCTGTTATGGTAGCATGAACCGCACTATCAGATCGCTCCCGGCGCATGCCTGGAAAAAGGATACATATTTAATATTAAATTACAAACTAAAATACCGTAGATAGCCTTTACAATGATCTTTGAGAGTAGATCCTGTAAATTCCACCAACATTTCTATGGGTTGTCTCTCCAGGTAGTCCAAAAGAATGGAATTAGATCGGAAAACCGTGAGCACAGCGATCTGTTGCCGAAGAATCTCACGCAGGTCACTCTCATCCATCATCTCTGTACAATTGGCTTTGTATTGGAACTGAAAACGAGCAGAGAACATCAGGAAGTAGATTTTAAAGCTATCAAAGCCATCCGATACCCACCTCAATGTGGCTCAAAAACAGGCCTATTCTCTTGATCAAAGGACAGCCAGTAAAATTGTCGGCATCGAAGACTTTGTAGTAAAGAAGTCTCTCCATGGTGCAGACTAGCCTCTCCAGATTGTTCAGATTCTTTAGTATGGCAGCCGCTTGACTCTCGCTGGCACTCGGAAAGTTGAGGCTGCGCATAAGAAACTCATAATTGCTTTGGTAAAGGCAGTTCTTTGCTGGCGACTTGTGTTTGCTGTGCAGCTGCTGGTTGGCAGACTTAACAGGCGCCACATATTCCTTGTCCAGGCAAAGCAGTTGCTTGTTGTATCTATAGGCTATGAGATTCTGATCGGTTGGGACTGTGCCTGGATCTGGGCTGTTGCACAGCTGTTGCAGCTGCTGCTCGTCCAGAAAGTTGATGATGCTAATCGAAAATGTATCTGCCAGGAGGTTGGCATCAATGCTGGCTATATTGTGTATCACCTGAGTGACACTGCTTCTCCCACCGCTGCCATAGGCCCAGCTAATAATGGGCTCCAGTGCAGCCGATGCCTTATCCTGACCGCATTGTCCTGCACGTATGTAAATCTCGCGTATGGTGGCAATGCATTCGTTGCGCTTCAGCATCTCATTCGAGATGATGTTGTGCAACAGGCTAGAGGCCATCTTATGATTCAATTTGTCGTGTTTGATCAGCATCTGCAGCATTAGTTGCTTCTCCTTGATCTCCTCACTGATCGTGGTGGTCACGGATATCAAATGGTTTCCCATTTGACTCCACAAGTCAGCCAGATAGTTCTCCTGTATGGATTGCGACTGTAACAGCTCTCGCTCCTTTGCGAGCAGGCATCTCACGCATATGCGCACATTTGTCAGGTTCCTGACATTGCCATACATTTGCAGGATACCCAGAACAGTGCTTAATGCCTGCTGGTAGTTGGCCACATTCAGGACCACAATGCTCAACTGCAGTACCTCTGCATATATGGCAAACCAGACATCATCGAATGTGGTTTCCTTCTTGTCAATCAACCCGAACAATACCTCCATTTTGTCCGAGGGTCTGCGTAGCTTCTTGGGCGCATCCCCATCTCCATTCGAGTCGTTTTTCCGTAACTCCAAGTCCCATAGCACCTGCAAAACATGACCTTTAAGATCAACAGTTTTGGAATATATTTCGATTTCTCACTATATACATGACCAGCGCCGACATCTTGATGAAGGACTCGCAGAACTTGTCATTGCTCAGTTTTGCGGTCTTATAGCGGACCAAAGAATTCTTGCGTATTTCCATGTCCACGATTGTCTTCAGCCTAAGCATGGTCTGTGGCCATTTCTCGTTGAGCGGCACCCCAAAGGTGTTGAAATCGCAAACGCTGAGCTTGGGATATAGCGAATGCAGTGAATGAATGACGCACTGGAAGAATATTTTTCTGGTGTCGTCGCGAAACACATCCTCGTTGTGATATTCGCACAGTTTGGGCAGAATCTCTTGCATGTGGAGGCACAATTGATGGTGGTAGTTCACAGAGAGCTGAATGAAAGAAAGAAAGAAAATATACAAGATTTAACCATACAGGTTGTATGGTTTTTATGAGGCGTATTGTATTATACCTCTGTGGCGAATAGGAAATATAAACGAACAATATCCGTTTTTCTGGCAGCATTTGCCGTCTGAGCAAAGTTGATCAGCTCTGGCAGGTATTCCACAAGATCAACGTGCAACTGAACGCGCTCCTTGGCCAAGCCAACAGTCTTGGTTATGCATTTCAATATCCTATTGCGTAGAAAATCATCATCGTGCACATTCAGTTCAAACAGGTACGAAAGGATGCCTGTAGCAAAAACAGGTGGTCAAATTGCAATGTTGGGCCACCTTTGGAGGTGTCACTTACGACTGTACTCATTGATTTTTAGCTCGCGAACATAGCTGGGCGAGGAGTAGATGCCCCGCTCAAGTAAGTTCATGAATCGATCGCCAAAGTACTTCACCACAGTTCGCATTTTGATGCCCTCTTCGAATGCACTAAAGATGGTTATCTTTGCCAGGAAGTGACCCTTTCCAGATGTGTCACTGCCAGCTAAGCGAAGGCATTTAACCAATTAAATTGTATGCCTTATTAAACATTCATACCTTCTATATTGAATTTTGTAATCCTTTCCAGAACATTGCCATACAAGTAGCTCTTTGCCGCCAATGTCTTGAAAGCTTTCTCGTTGGCATCGTGCAAATTTGAGGCGTGCTGTGAAGTGAAGAGAGAGATAGTCAGACGGTACGTTTGGTGGTAATGGGCCACTACCAATGTACAAACCTTGAAAAGTGCCTCTTTGGATGCATCAAAAACATTGGGCCACGACAAATCGTTCCTTTTGTCCAGGATCAGCGCATTCAAATCATCTCTGCAGTTGGCCAACTTTTCGTCCAGCTGTTCAATGCCCTTGCTTCGTGTGGCTGGCTTCTCCGAGCGCACATCACCGAGGATGCGCTGAACTTCATTCAACAGTCCACTCATGCTTCCCAGTCCATCACTTGTTGCTTTTGTTTCAAAACAGTTTTAAAATAGCTTCTTGTTATAAATTGTATAGTCGCAGCCGGTGCATATCGTTATCAAGGTGACTTATCGCACAAAAATATCGGAACTAACCAGGGCACTAAACAAACCAGAAATGACGTTACATTGATTCAGCAATCATATACAATTATCTGGGCAAAACTGGATCTATATAGCTGGGAATATTCGACGGAAGAAAGAATAACCAAGAATTAGTCGTCATAACCGGTTGACGACAAGAGTCCCATTCCATGCACACATACCCTGCACTATGGTCCAGAATTCGTTTTTTGGCATAAAGTCGAAATTTTTATGTGAATGGATTACGTTTTTTCTTGCAAATTCTCAAAGTAAATTCATCATACATATTAAAAATGAAAAATAAAAAATTATTTAGCTTCCCTGAAGATATTGGCGAGCTTTTAAAAGTGAACAATCGATCAGCTGATTGTGGGAAAAAAATTGGCGCCAAATTACGTGGCGATCGAGTAAATTTGCTCAAATAAATTCGGCTAAAAATGGAAAATGAAGATAAAGGTATGTAGTATCTAATGTATTTTTATGTGTAGTCCCAAGATTTAAGTGTTGTACAATGTCCAATTTATGTGTATTTTTGTAGAAAATTTAACTGCGTCCCCTGTGTTTCGTCATTTATTAATTTCATTTTCAATGTTATATAAAAATCCAATAAATGCAAGTATTTCGAATAGACCAATCATGTATAGAATTGATTCATCAATCGTACAAAATTGAGTGGGCATGGCTAAATGTTCTATATAGATAGTATTATTCAACGGAACAAAGAATTGGTCGTTTTTTGAATCGAATTTGAGTTCGCCGCAGTTCGCCGCAGTTCGCCGCAGTTTCGCTTTAGCAACAATGAGTCTCGTTCCATACACAATGTTGCACATTCCATACACACTGTTGCGGCAACATTTACTTGAAAACCGTATTTTAGTCAAAATAAAATACTTTAAGATAATTAAAAGAAGCAATCTTGTAGAAAATGCATTTATCTATGGGATAAAGCTAAGTGGGAAAATCTATAGCTTGAAATATAGGCAATACCCGATTCGCCGCAGTTTCGCTTTTGCAACAATGAGTCTCATTCCACACACAAACATGTTGCTAATTCCATGCACACATACCCTGGGGGAAATACATGTTATAGAATTGTGAATACGTTTGTCTTCCAAGGCTCAGTAGGTATCAGGATCGAGATAAATATATACAAGATACTAATAATACACATGAATAAGTCAAAAACATATCAATTTGAGAAAAGGTCTTAATAAATTGCGTTTGATCTACATATAAAATTAACGAAATAGGGTGTACAAAGGGCTATACACGCATCATGTCTTCAAATACCAGCAACATTGCAACTGTTTTTTTGTTGAACTATTTTGCTTAAACCTTGTTTAGTCAAAATACAATAAAAGCAAGGACTAAAAACTGGCCAGTTAAGTAGAAAATTGATTCATTAATCGTATAAAATTATGTGGGCATAGATAAAGGCCCGGTTGACAACATTTAAATCCTTGTCGCTCACATTCAAAAAAGTTCAATTTGGCGCGCACCTCTCGGTATATTTTTCAAATGAGACCGTATATGAGGGTCATACTGTAGAAACTGGTTTTCGCCGCGCTCCCATGTGGTGTTTTTTAGTGCTAAATGGTATTTTTGTCATTTATTAATTTCATTTTCAATGTTATATAAAAATCCAATAAATGCAAGTATTTCGAATAGACCAATCATGTATAGAATTGATTCATCAATCGTACAAAATTGAGTGGGCATGGCTAAATGTTCTATATAGATAGTATTATTCAACGGAACAAAGAATTGGTCGATTTTTGAATCGAATTTGAGTTCGCCGCAGTTCGCCGCAGTTTCGCTTTAGCAACAATGAGTCTCGTTCCATACACAATGTTGCACATTCCATACACACTGTTGCGGCAACATTTACTTGAAAACCGTATTTTAGTCAAAATAAAATACTTTAAGACAATTAAAAGAAGCAATCTTGTAGAAAATGCATTTATCTATGGGATAAAGCTAAGTGGGAAAATCTATAGCTTGAAATATAGGCAATACCCGATTCGCCGCAGTTTCGCTTTAGCAACAATGAGTCTCGTTCCATACACAATGTTGCACATTCCATACACACTGTTGCGGCAACATTTACTTGAAAACCGTATTTTAGTCAAAATAAAATACTTTAAGACAATTAAAAGAAGCAATCTTGTAGAAAATGCATTTATCTATGGGATAAAGCTAAGTGGGAAAATCTATAGCTTGAAATATAGGCAATACCCGATTCGCCGCAGTTTCGCTTTTGCAACAATGAGTCTCATTCCATACACAAACATGTTGCTAATTCCATGCACACATACCCTGGGGGAAATACATGTTATAGAATTGTGAATACGTTTGTCTTTCAAGGCTCAGTAGGTATCAGGATCGACATAAATATATACAAGATACTAATAATACACATGAATAAGTCAAAAACATATCAATTTGAGAAAAGGTCTTAATAAATTGCGTTTGATCTACATATAAAATTAACGAAATAGGGTGTACAAGGGCCTATACACGCATCATGTCTTCAAATACCAGCAACATTGCGACTGTTTTTTTTTTGTTGAACTATTTTGTTTAAACCTTGTTTTAGTCAAAATACAATAAAAGCAAGGACTAAAAACTAACCAATTGTGTAGAAAATTGATTCATCAATGGGCTAAAACTATGTGGGCACGGTTAAATGTTCTATAAAGCTGGTAATATTCGACGGAAGATCAAAAACGAGGAATATGTATAACATAACTTGAATTTGTCAGTATATCTACGGTGTATTTTTAAAATGAGACCGTATATGAGGGTCATACTGTAGAAACTGGTTTTCGCCGCGCTCCCATGTGGTGTTTTTTAGTGCTAAATGGTATTTTTTTCATTTATTAATTTCATTTTCAATGTTATATAAAAATCCAATAAATGCAAGTATTTCGAATAGACCAATCATGTATAGAATTGATTCATCAATCGTACAAAATTGAGTGGGCATGGCTAAATGTTCTATATAGATAGTATTATTCAACGGAACAAAGAATTGGTCGTTTTTTAAATCGAATTTGAGTTCGCCGCAGTTCGCCGCAGTTCGCTGCAGTTTCGCTTTAGCAACAATGAGTCTCGTTCCATACACAATGTTGCACATTCCATACACACTGTTGCGGCAACATTTACTTGAAAACCGTATTTTAGTCAAAATAAAATACTTTAAGACAATTAAAAGAAGCAATCTTGTAGAAAATGCATTTATCTGGGATAAAGCTAAGTGGGAAAATCTATAGCTTGAAATATAGGCAATACCCGATTCGCCGCAGTTTCGCTTTTGCAACAATGAGTCTCATTCCATACACAAACATGTTGCTAATTCCATGCACACATACCCTGGGGGAAATACATGTTATAGAATTGTGAATACGTTTGTCTTCCAAGTCTCAGTAGGTATCAGGATCGAGATAAATATATACAAGATACTAATAATACACATGAATAAGTCAAAAACATATCAATTTGAGAAAAGGTCTTAATAAATTGCGTTTGATCTTCATATAAAATTAACGAAATAGGGTGTACAAAGGGCTATACACGCATCATGTCTTCAAATACCAGCAACATTGCAACTGTTTTTTTGTTGAACTATTTTGCTTAAACCTTGTTTAGTCAAAATACAATAAAAGCAAGGACTAAAAACTGGCCAGTTAAGTAGAAAATTGATTCATTAATCGTATAAAATTATGTGGGCATAGATAAAGGCCCGGTTGACAACATTTAAATCCTTGTCGCTCACATTCAAAAAAGTTCAATTTGGCGCGCACCACTCGGTATATTTTTCAAATGAGACCGTATATGAGGGTCATACTGTAGAAACTGGTTTTCGCCGCGCTCCCATGTGGTGTTTTTTAGTGCTAAATGGTATTTTTGTCATTTATTAATTTCATTTTCAATGTTATATAAAAATCCAATAAATGCAAGTATTTCGAATAGACCAATCATGTATAGAATTGATTCAACAATCGTACAAAATTGAGTGGGCATGGCTAAATGTTCTATATAGATAGTATTATTCAACGGAACAAAGAATTGGTCGTTTTTTGAATCGAATTTGAGTTCGCCGCAGTTCGCCGCAGTTCGCTGCAGTTTCGCTTTAGCAACAATGAGTCTCGTTCCATACACAGTGTTGCACATTCCATACACACTGTTGCGGCAACATTTACTTGAAAACCGTATTTTAGTCAAAATAAAATACTTTAAGACAATTAAAAGAAGCAATCTTGTAGAAAATGCATTTATCTATGGGATAAAGCTAGTGGGAAAATCTATAGCTTGAAATATAGGCAATACCCGATTCGCCGCAGTTTCGCTTTTGCAACAATGAGTCTCATTCCATACACAAGCATGTTGCTAATTCCATGCACACATACCCTGGGGGAAATACATGTTATAGAATTGTGAATACGTTTGTCTTCCAAGGCTCAGTAGGTATCAGGATCGACATAAATATATACAAGATACTAATAATACACATGAATAAGTCAAAAACATATCAATTTGAGAAAAGGTCTTAATAAATTGCGTTTGATCTTCATATAAAATTAACGAAATAGGGTGTACAAAGGGCTATACACGCATCATGTCTTCAAATACCAGCAACATTGCAACTGTTTTTTTGTTGAACTATTTTGCTTAAACCTTGTTTAGTCAAAATACAATAAAAGCAAGGACTAAAAACTGGCCAGTTAAGTAGAAAATTGATTCATTAATCGTATAAAATTATGTGGGCATAGATAAAGGCCCGGTTGACAACATTTAAATCCTTGTCGCTCACATTCAAAAAAGTTCAATTTGGCGCGCACCACTCGGTATATTTTTCAAATGAGACCGTATATGAGGGTCATACTGTAGAAACTGGTTTTCGCCGCGCTCCCATGCGGTGTTTTTTAGTGCTAAATGGTATTTTTGTCATTTATTAATTTCATTTTCAATGTTATATAAAAATCCAATAAATGCAAGTATTTCGAATAGACCAATCATGTATAGAATTGATTCATCAATCGTACAAAATTGAGTGGGCATGGCTAAATGTTCTATATAGATAGTATTATTCAACGGAACAAAGAATTGGTCGATTTTTGAATCGAATTTGAGTTCGCCGCAGTTCGCCGCAGTTTCGCTTTAGCAACAATGAGTCTCGTTCCATACACAATGTTGCACATTCCATACACACTGTTGCGGCAACATTTACTTGAAAACCGTATTTTAGTCAAAATAAAATACTTTAAGACAATTAAAAGAAGCAATCTTGTAGAAAATGCATTTATCTATGGGATAAAGCTAAGTGGGAAAATCTATAGCTTGAAATATAGGCAATACCCGATTCGCCGCAGTTTCGCTTTTGCAACAATGAGTCTCATTCCATACACAAACATGTTGCCAATTCCATGCACACATACCCTGGGGGAAATGGATGTTATAGAATTGTGAATACGTTTGTCTTCCAAGTCTCAGTAGGTATCAGGATCGAGATAAATATATACAAGATACTAATAATACACATGAATAAGTCACAAACATATCAATTTGAGAAAAGGTCTTAATAAATTGCGTTTGATCTTCATATAAAATGAGCGAAATAGGGTGTACAAAGGGCTATACACGCATCACGTCTTCAAATACCAGCAACATTGCGACTGTTTTTTTTTTGTTGAACTATTTTGTTTAAACCTTGTTTTAGTCAAAATACAATAAAAGCAAGGACTAAAAACTGGCCAGTTAAGTAGAAAATTGATTCATTAATCGTATAAAATTATGTGGGCATAGATAAAGGCCCGGTTGACAACATTTAAATCCTTGTCGCTCACATTCAAAAAAGTTCAATTTGGCGCGCACCACTCGGTATATTTTTCAAATGAGACCGTATTTTAGGGTCATACTGTAGAAACTGGTTTTCGCCGCGCTCCCATGTGGTGTTTTTTTGTGCTAAATGGTATTTTTGTCATTTATTAATTTCATTTTCAATGTTATATAAAAATCCAATAAATGCAAGTATTTCGAATAGACCAATCATGTATAGAATTGATTCATCAATCGTACAAAATTGAGTGGGCATGGCTAAATGTTCTATATAGATAGTATTATTCAACGGAACAAAGAATTGGTCGTTTTTTGAATCGAATTTGAGTTCGCCGCAGTTCGCCGCAGTTCGCCGCAGTTTCGCTTTAGCAACAATGAGTCTCGTTCCATACACAATGTTGCACATTCCATACACACTGTTGCGGCAACATTTACTTGAAAACCGTATTTTAGTCAAAATAAAATACTTTAAGATAATTAAAAGAAGCAATCTTGTAAAAAATGTATTTATCTATGCGATAAAGCTAAGTGGGCAAATCTATATAGCTTGGCAATACCCGATTCGCCTCAGTTTCGCTTTAGCAACAATGAGTCCCATTCCATACACAAATGTTGCTAATTTACCAGCAACATTGCAACTGTTTTTTTGTTGAACTATTTTGCTTAAACCTTGTTTAGTCAAAATACAATAAAAGCAAGGACTAAAAACTGGCCAGTTAAGTAGAAAATTGATTCATTAATCGTATAAAATTATGTGGGCATAGATAAAGGCCCGGTTGACAACATTTAAATCCTTGTCGCTCACATTCAAAAAAGTTCAATTTGGCGCGCACCACTCGGTATATTTTTCAAATGAGACCGTATATGAGGGTCATACTGTAGAAACTGGTTTTCGCCGCGCTCCCATGCGGTGTTTTTTAGTGCTAAATGGTATTTTTGTCATTTATTAATTTCATTTTCAATGTTATATAAAAATCCAATAAATGCAAGTATTTCGAATAGACCAATCATGTATAGAATTGATTCATCAATCGTACAAAATTGAGTGGGCATGGCTAAATGTTCTATATAGATAGTATTATTCAACGGAACAAAGAATTGGTCGTTTTTTAAATCGAATTTGAGTTCGCCGCAGTTCGCCGCAGTTTCGCTTTAGCAACAATGAGTCTCGTTTCATACACAATGTTGCACATTCCATACACACTGTTGCGGCAACATTTACTTGAAAACCGTATTTTAGTCAAAATAAAATACTTTAAGATAATTAAAAGAAGCAATCTTGTAGAAAATGCATTTATCTATGGGATAAAGCTAAGTGGGAAAATCTATAGCTTGAAATATAGGCAATACCCGATTCGCCGCAGTTTCGCTTTAGCAACAATGAGTCTCATTCCACACACAAACATGTTGCTAATTCCATGCACATACCCTGGGGGAAATACATGTTATAGAATTGTGAATACGTTTGTCTTCCAAGGCTCAGTAGGTATCAGGATCGACATAAATATATACAAGATACTAATAATACACATGAATAAGTCACAAACATATCAATTTGAGAAAAGGTCTTAATAAATGACGTTTGATCTTCATATAAAATTAACGAAATAGGGTGTACAAAGGGCTATACACGCATCACGTCTTCAAATACCAGCAACATTGCGACTGTTTTTTTTTTGTTGAACTATTTTGTTTAAACCTTGTTTTAGTCAAAATACAATAAAAGCAAGGACTAAAAACTAACCAATTGTGTAGAAAATTGATTCATCAATGGGCTAAAACTGAGTGGGCACGGTTAAATGTTCTATATAGCTGGTAATATTCGACGGAAGATCAAAAACGAGGAATATGTATAACATAACTTGAATTTGTCAGTATAATTACGGTGTATTTTTAAAATGAGACCGTATGTTTCGGTATATTTCCGCGGTCACACTCGACAGAAAGATTTCATTCGGGACGGAGGTTTTCAATTTTTTATTCCTAAAAAAACCGCCAGTTTGATTGTCCGAGTGTCTAATCGACAGAAAGATTGATTAAGTGGGACAAAAGTGAAGGATTACACATATTTTAGTACGTTTTAACTAAAGAAAACACACAAAGGTAAGTGCCGAGTCACGTATTTATGGTATGAAAAGTGTTTATGCTTAGTTTTGATATGGTTGCTAGAAAACGAAAAGGAAGCCACGTGCTTTTCGTGTATACTATATAACGTAGTTTATTGATCCGCTTACATGCACCCATTTTCATGTTCAATCAATACTTGCATAGTAAAGGAAAATGTTCTGGCCTGTGACCTAAAACTAATTATTTCAGTTTGTACGCACACAAGCAGACATGCACATATTTTCATGTGTATTTTGATGAGTAATAATTAATCAGATAGTACGAAACCAGAGTTAATCTCTGTAATTGCTTATTAATGCAAAATGTGACTGTGGAACTTCTGGAATATTCCATTGGGAAAATTTGCCGCTTCATTCTCACATGCACGCTCGCACACATATGTATACGCATGCATACATACAATATGGCAGGCATAGATAAAAAAAACTTGCGTCATCCAGCGCCTACATTGCATGTACATTTACTGCTGTTGTATAAAATTAATCAATGCCAAAATTACTCATCGTAATTGCCTATTAATTTCAAAGTGCTATTGCTCTTTGCTAGAATATTCCAATGAATGTTTGCGGCTTCTCGCACGCGCACACATATCCATGCATACCACGCCTAACAACATGCTTTTTCCCACACAGACGGATGATTCAGATCCGTTTAATAAACACGGATGAGATAAAAATAGTTTTTAACACCATAAATTAATACTTTTTGCGGGTTTTTCATATAATTTAGCTAAAATTAAGTTGCTAACCGGCATCCAAAGTACACCTCACGTGTGTTTGTGAGAGGGTAACACCAATACAAACGTACAAAGAAATGCTCTTTGCGCGCCCTCGACACTATAGTTGTCTCGTTCCAACCCGCCACACACTCACCCCTTCAAAATGGCTCGGCCTCAGCGTGGTTTCACGTACGCACTCGTGTGTGTTTGTGTGCATGCACGTGTGTGTTCGCTTATTTCGCATTCCAGAATTTTCGTCTTTGTCCATGCGGTTTTTTTTTTACTTGCGCATTTCAAAGAAAAATAATGGCAGCAGCTGCTGATCGACCGCCATGTTTATAGCTTCATCATTGATCTTCCCGTTTTTTTTAACAAACTCGGCATTAGTCATTGCCTTTGTGTGTTCGCCAAACTCGGCTATGACTCCGACATTGGGCTGGCAACCAGTTTCAGCCACATGAGAAATACAAACATAAAAGGCAAAGCGAAAACTGAAATGGCCGCTGTAAATGGAGAAATGCGATTACGCTTTTACTACGACGCATACGAAAATTTGTTCTAACGCTGGCCACGTTTTATGAACCCTTTGGTACATTGGAACTGAGCTGTTGTTTGCTTATACAAAAGCTGTCATAAATCATTCAATTGCGGGGTTTGCTTTCCACTGCACTTTCCGCAGTGCTGCGGTGACCCATGAAATGGTCTTTCGTTTTCAACGTTTTCTACACAATTTTTCAAGGGGTGAAAGTGTCATAACAACTCAGTTCCTCACATGTCTCATGGGATCAATGCACCCAGTGCCAGGGCACGTCAGTAGCAATTACGTTCCAACAGAAAACAGCTGCCTTTGAAATAACTGTTCAATGTCAGTTTATTTTTCATTCGAATTATTACGTGTTTGTGGAAAGAAAATCGAAACTAATAAATAATTTTTATATAATTTATTGCAGATGTCTAAAGCACCTGCTGTTGGTATTGATTTGGGCACAACCTACTCTTGTGTGGGTGTGTTCCAGCATGGCAAGGTCGAGATCATTGCCAACGACCAGGGTAATCGTACGACACCATCCTATGTTGCCTTCACGGACACGGAGCGTTTGATTGGTGATGCCGCCAAGAATCAGGTGGCGATGAACCCAACCCAAACGATCTTCGATGCCAAGCGTCTGATTGGTCGCAAGTTTGAGGATTCTGCTGTGCAGTCTGACATGAAGCACTGGCCCTTCGATGTGGTCAGTGTAGATGGCAAGCCCAAGATTGAGGTTACGTACAAGGATGAGAAGAAGACCTTCTTCCCCGAGGAGATCTCCTCCATGGTGTTGACCAAAATGAAGGAGACCGCCGAGGCGTACCTGGGCAAGACAGTGTCGAATGCCGTCATCACTGTGCCAGCCTACTTCAACGACTCTCAGCGTCAGGCGACCAAGGATGCCGGTACCATTGCCGGATTGAATGTGCTGCGTATCATCAACGAGCCCACGGCCGCTGCTATCGCCTATGGCCTGGACAAGAAGGCTGTTGGTGAGCGCAACGTGCTTATTTTCGATCTGGGTGGCGGTACCTTCGATGTGTCCATTCTGTCGATCGATGACGGCATCTTCGAGGTCAAATCTACGGCCGGTGATACCCATCTTGGTGGTGAGGATTTCGACAACCGTCTAGTGACCCACTTTGTGCAGGAGTTCAAGCGCAAGCACAAGAAGGACCTGACCAGCAACAAGCGTGCTCTTCGTCGTCTGCGCACCGCCTGCGAGCGCGCAAAGCGTACCCTCTCGTCGTCCACCCAGGCCAGCATTGAGATTGACTCTCTGTTCGAGGGTACCGATTTCTACACCTCGATCACTCGTGCCCGTTTCGAGGAGCTGAACGCCGATCTGTTCCGCAGCACCATGGACCCCGTGGAGAAGGCTCTGCGTGACGCCAAGCTGGACAAGTCGGTCATCCACGACATTGTGTTGGTCGGTGGCTCTACCCGTATCCCCAAGGTGCAGCGCCTGCTCCAGGATCTGTTCAACGGCAAGGAGCTGAACAAGTCGATCAATCCCGATGAGGCTGTTGCCTATGGTGCCGCTGTCCAGGCCGCCATCTTGCACGGCGACAAGTCGCAGGAGGTGCAGGATCTCCTGCTGCTCGATGTCACCCCACTGTCTCTGGGTATCGAGACCGCCGGCGGTGTGATGAGCGTGCTGATCAAGCGCAACACCACCATCCCAACCAAGCAGACCCAGACCTTCACCACCTACTCGGACAACCAGCCCGGTGTGCTCATCCAGGTGTACGAGGGCGAGCGTGCCATGACCAAGGACAACAATATCCTTGGAAAGTTCGAGCTGTCGGGCATTCCCCCAGCACCACGTGGCGTGCCCCAGATCGAAGTCACCTTCGATATTGATGCCAACGGCATCCTGAACGTCACTGCCCTGGAGCGTTCCACCAACAAGGAGAACAAGATAACCATTACCAATGACAAGGGTCGTCTCTCCAAGGAGGATATCGAGCGCATGGTCAACGAGGCCGAGAAGTACCGCAACGAGGACGAGAAGCAGAAGGAGACCATCTCCGCCAAGAACGCTCTCGAGTCGTACTGCTTCAACATGAAGGCCACCCTCGATGAGGACAATCTGAAGACCAAGATCGCCGATTCTGACCGCACCGTCATCTTGGACAAGTGCACCGAGACCATCAAGTGGCTGGATGCCAACCAGCTGGCCGATAAGGAGGAGTACGAGCACCGTCAGAAGGAGCTCGAGGGTATCTGCAACCCGATCATCACCAAGCTGTACCAGAGCACTGGCGGTGCTCCTGGTGGCATGCCCGGCGGTATGCCCGGAGCTCCCGGTGCAGCTGGAGCTGGTGCTCCCGGTGCTGGTGCCGGCGGTTCTGGCCCCACCATCGAGGAGGTCGACTAAACCATTCTCAAATACCCAAACTCCACACCCACTCTCAACCATCCAAAAGTACATCAGTTCTCTTGTCTAAAAAACAACAAAACACTACAAGAGTTATTTAAATCTGGACTCTAAATTGGAAATTCGATTAATATCAAACCAAAATAAGACGACTGCTTCTTTGAGGATCATTTAATAATTACCACACTTCTCATAAAGGAACCCAACTATCCACACAGAGCTGCATAAATAATATATATTATATTATTATCATCGATCGATCACCAAACAAACAATTTATTTGCTTATACTTGAATTCAATAAATTAATTTGAGAATTGCAAAAACATTTATACCCAATTGTATTTATTCTTATTATTCCTGTAAGATTGATGATTTGTCCCACTGTACGTTGGATCAATATTTGTTCTGCTGCCACTATCATATCTGGCTAATGACCTGTTGTATGCATATTAAAACAGACGCGGGCCAGGTGGTTTAGTAGATAAAAGCAGGGCATATTTATAATCTTCTGAGTGTCGTTGGGTTTGTACATTTGCCAGGTTGTATAGTAGACATATCTTTAGGTAGGCCTAAGCAGCTATTGCTCTCAGCTTGCTTTATATAAATAAATAAATGAATCTTCAGGTGCATTGTACCTGTATGGCAGCGATCTAAAAATCAAATGAAAGGCCATACTTTTACTATATTTTATTGCAAGTTTGAGCATGAGATTTACTCAACACATTCAAAGGTTTACTCTAAAAGAGCGTGTACTTGGTTTCCTATTTGGGGGAGGGGAACATTCTAACATCTGACTAATCAACCCAAGCAAAGTTTGGATCTTTGTCCAGCTTATTGGATATAGTAGCTCCAATCACAGGTAACTCGCTGTTGTTGGGACGATAGAAGCCATCGCTGATGAGCTCTCTGGTGAGTGGTCTGCGGCTGAAGACATTTCCCGGAGGCTTGCTCGGCGTTTTAGGTTTGAAGGTGATGTCCGAATCAGCGACCAATTTATGTCGGGTTATCCGCGGATTGCTCACCTGCTCCAGGTAGGATTGCCACTGATGCAGCTTGTCCTCGGCCGCACGTAGTTGGTCGATGCTGCGCTCGTGGCCAGGATTAATGCCGATTGGCTGGACCCCAGCTATATTCTTGAGATCCACTTGAATGGGCGCTAGGGCGGAGATGGCACGCGACAGACCAATTTGACTGTGACGTATACGGTGCTCGGTGAGATCGGCGCCCAGCAGCTCCTCGTGCGGATCCATGCGTATTGGTATGATCTTGTTGATCACATAGAGGAGCAGAAACGTTGAACAAATGCCCCAAGATGCCAGACAAAGAGCAGAAAGGGTCTGAATACCGAGCAAGTACCAGCCACCGCCCTTGAACAGACCCATGCGACCGTTGGTCGTGTCTAGAGGTATGGGATTGTCGGCAAACAGTCCCACGGCGATAACACCCCAGATTCCGCAGACGCCATGCACAGCACTGGCACCCACCGGATCGTCCACGCCCAAGCGATCGAACAGGGGCATAGCCAGCACACAGAGCAACGAACCGATCGCTCCAATTACCAAGGCCTCCCAGGCGCGATACAAGAAGCAACCGGCCGTGATGGACACCAGCGAGCCGAGCACTCCATTGATGAGATCCATAATGTCCATCCCACCGTCGTGCCGCCAAAAGGAGAATCTGTGGATGGCAAAGACTGAATTTTAGCCTAACATTTTACATGCTAACATGCTTACATGGAGCTAGTGAAGCCGCCGCCAAAGGAGCCCATCATCGTCATTACGGCCGCTCGCGCTGCATACTGCCACTTCGCTCCGCTAACGCCGTAAGTGCTGCCCGAATTGAACGCTAGCCATCCCCACCAGAGCACAAACAAGCCCATGCAGGCGTTGACTGGATTGCCCAGCGGCAGAGGATCATAGCCCTCGGAGTAGCGGCCCAAACGCGGACCCAGCATAGCGGCTGAGGCAAAGGCCGATGCACCGCCAATCAAATGCACGGGTCCGCTGCCGGCAATATCCACGGCGCCCAGTTTATTGAGGAATCCATGCTCGCCCCACACCCAGCCAGCGGGAATGCAATAGACAGCCGTATTGAGGAACGAGAACAGGCAGTAGGCCTTAAAGTTGCAACTGGAATGAAAAGGCTATGCCATGATAATCGATACTCTCTAAAGAATCGCTCTTACCGCTCTGCCATCGCGCCACTCACAATGGTCGTGGCCGTGGTGGCGAACGAGAGCTGGAAAAGAAAGGCAGCAAATATCTGACCCATCAGGGCATCGCCCACGGGCGGATCCAAAAGAAAGTCTCCAATAGCTATGAACGGATTGGAGAGCGGCCCACGGCCGAAGCTCATGCCATAGCCAAAGAGCCAATAGGTGAATCCGCCAAGCACAATATCGATCACGTTCTTCATCATGATGTTGACCTCGTTCTTGATTGACACACAGCCAGACTCCAGCATGCCAAATCCCGTTTGCATTGTGAAAATGATAAAGGACGAGGTCAGCACCCAGTTGGTGTCCTCCGTGGAGAGGTCATAGAGTCCGGGTATCACATAGTTACTATGATTTCGCTCGATCCCCTTCAAACCGCTTGCCGTGGCGTTGTCCATTTTCGAAGCCGCTTCCACCGCTCAGGACGTCCGACAGCCTCGCGTGATGGTCGACGAGTATCCGGGAAGTCATGCTAAACATCAAATTCGAGTCAGCCAAATTCTCCCACTGAATAAATGAATGTTTGCAAATTACCTGCATTTGATTTAACTGCAATTTAGTCGCCGCCTTTCAGCAATTCGTCAATTATTTCGTGTGCGTGTTGTTTACGGCGGCTAAATTCTTTTTGCTGATTTTTTCACATGGCCCTTTGAATGCTTGACATTGTGTAGTTTTTGGGATTTGCATGACTGAAACGTATTGGAAAATTAATGGGGACATTTTGCATTTAATTGAATTAAACTACCCAAAGTGGGATAAAGAAGTAGGTACATACATATATCAATAAGTAATTCTAAGCCTCTTGATTTCAATGTGGATTTTATGACATCACATTAAAGCACCTGAAAATTATACTACACTCATAATAAAACATGCGAAGAAGGTGGAAAGACAACGGTCGTTGAATAACGAAAATCCAAATCAACGTTTCATCACTCAAACTAGTTTTACGCGTTGTATTTTTATACCCGATACTCAAAATGAGTATTGGGGTATATTAGATTTGTGGTGTGTAACGTCCAGAAGGAATCGTTTCCGACCCCATAAAGTATATATATTCTTGATCAGCATCAATAGCCGAGTCGATTGAGCCATGTCTGTCTGTCCGTCCGTCCGTCCGTCCGTCCGTCTGTCCGTCTGTCCGTCCCCTTCATCGCCTAGTGCTCAAAGACTATAAGAGCTAGAGCAACGATGTTTTGGATCCAGACTTCTGTGATATGTCACTGCTACAAAAATATTTCAAAACTTCGCCCCGCCCACTTCCGCCCCCACAAAGGACGAAAATCTGTGGCATCCGAATCGTAGAGAATGACCATATCTTTTAGATTGCAGAATCTGAATTGGATCGTGTTATTATTATAGCCAGCATCAAGAAAACAATTTCATATTTCTCGCCCTGTCTCTCTCTAACACACACGTAGCATAGGCGGCTTTGCTTAGAGTAAAACATTAGCGCCTAGATCTCAGAGACTACAAAAGCTAGAGCAACCAAATTTGGTATCCACACTCCTAATATATCGGACCGAGACGAGTTTGTATCAAAATTTCGCCACACCCCCTTCCGCCCCCGCAAAGGACGAAAATCTGGGGATATTCACAAATCTCAAAGACTATTAACGCTAGAGTAACCAAATTTAGTATCCGCACTCCTGTTAGATCTCACTATAAAACGTATATCTCAAAATTTCGCCCCACCCCCTTCCGCCCCCACAAAGGACGAAAATCTGTTGCATCTTGTGGATTCGAGAAAACTAAAAACGCAGAATCATAGATAACGACCATATCTATCAGATTGCTGAATCTGGATCAGATCGGATCATTTTTGTAGCCAA
This sequence comes from Drosophila miranda, assembly GCF_003369915.1. Classification (NCBI taxonomy): domain Eukaryota; kingdom Metazoa; phylum Arthropoda; class Insecta; order Diptera; family Drosophilidae; genus Drosophila; species Drosophila miranda. The sequence goes on from NC_046675.1 coordinate 30,398,163, forward strand.
AAGCAAGAAATCAATTTGCAGTGGCCGCGCAGCGCCCGACGTCACGCTCAGACTGATTTTCTGTCTCTCTCGCACGCACTCTTTGTCGTGTCGTTTAATATTAGCGGCGTCTACCGGAGGGGAGCCATACTGACTTAGTATCGGGTATAACTGTAGAGTTGCGGTGTCCGCAGCAACTCACAACGTTCCCCCTCGTTTAAAATTAGAATTTGCCGCCAAGATAACGACAATACAATCGAGTATATACAGATAACTAATCAAATGAATTAATACCTAAAAACATTTCAATCTAAAAAAAATTGATTATTAATTACGTTTCAAAGCAGTTTGGGAAACACTATTTTAATATTATTTAAGGAAATAGGGTATACAAATGTCCATACTCATAGCTGAATGAGTTGACCAGCAGCAATGACGTAATAGTCTACACACACTTACGTTTCATTCCGTGACTTACGTTTCATGCTTTGTACTTTTTGCTTAAAACTTATTTTAGGCACAATCCAATAAAAATGAGTGCTTAATACTAGCCACTCTTGTAGAAAATCGATTCATCATCGGAATTAAATTCTGTGTTCGGATTTGGGAGTCCCAGCTAGATAGAAATATTAGACCGAAGATCGAAATCGAGGAATATGAATTCTTATCCTGGACAGAGGACGATTTAACCCATTGTCGACCAGTCGGTATCTTGAAGAATTTTAGAGCAGTTCAATGAAAAGATATTGTGTTAATTTTTTATGTAGGGAAAAAAGAAGGATGAAACTTCAACAAGAATTTACAACCAGTGCTAATTTCCGCTGTTCAACTCAAGTTTAAACAATGGGGTTTTAGGTGGGCTAAGATCGTTTTTTCATCGGTACATTAACGGTATATTTCTGAGGGTCAGACCGTATATCGTATCGATAAGTCCGCGGTCACACTGGTTGGCTCGAACGTTCGTAAAAAAAACTGTTGAAAATAAACTGTTAATAAAAAAGTTCTCTATCAATTAACAAGCTTTAACTAATTGTTCGGCTATAAGTGCGAATTCACCGTGCTCAATATGTATTTTTTGGCATTGCTTGCGTTCATTGGAAATGCCAAAGGTAAAAGCTAGTGGGGAAAACTAGTGCGAAAAATTTTTGGTACACACACACATACACATGTTAAAATCAGCTCCATATCCTGGCGGAGCAGCAAAGAGAGTGAAAATGGCGAAACTGTATAATATTTCAAAAGTCCAACATATATAAAACTCCTTAGAAGCGACTACAAGGTTTTTCATGTAAAATCAATTTCGATTGGGTTGGCTCCTTCTACAATAATTGGAAATATGGTCCATGGCCACAGAGTTCACAATTTATGGGGCACGGGCCACACACATACATATACCAATGTATGTATACCAATACCACGGCACATGCTGCGCTTCGGTTCGCTCTTTTTCTCAGTAGAGCAGAGCAGAGCAGCAGCAGCAGAAACTCCTGCGAAAAGGGGGCATAACGGTGCTTGGTGCTGGGGAAATGGAAATGGCAATACGAAGGAAGTGGCCTGCAAAATTTTGCTTTGCTTCTGTACACACATATACATATATTAATATATGTTTGGATGTCCGTGTAGGTGGGTGGGTTGTTTGTGTGTATGGTGTTTATTTTTTGCATGTACACCCTGGCTCCTGTTTGTGTATGGGTGTGTACTATTGTGCTGGTGTTGGGGGCGGCAGGAGGCTGGACTGGGTGTGTATGTTGCCTGTGTATGTATTTAGCATTCACACACATGTACACAGAAATTTCACTTGGAAACTCTCGCATAAAAGGCAACATTTTTTCTCTTCTTTTTTTGTGTCGCGAGGGTGAGTGTGTGTGTGTTTGCCATTTTCGTTCGTGCGTTTCCTGACCAGAAATTCGCATTAGGTATGGTATGGTCGCTTTGGGAACTAAGCTTGCCTCCCCGCCGTTGTCATGCTGCACACACGCATATGTGGGTGTGTTGTACTGTATGCACACATTTGTATGTATATTTGTTTTTAATTTGAATTTCCTTTTGCTGTTTAGCATTTAAATGATGTCGAAAATATTCTGCGTTTGCATTTAATTTCATTCAAGTGATAAATATCATGGTCTCCCTCCCTCACTTTCGCTGCTGGTTTATGTAGCTGTGCAGCTCCCTCACTCTCTCTCTTTCTCTCATTCAGCACCTGCTGCACTTTGTCTATGCATTTGTATCTGTGCGTTTTGTGGTTGTGTACGTGTGTTTTTGGTGGCACAATGTTAAATCAGCGAAAAGTTGGTCAAGTGTGTCAAAATAAAGAATTCAGCCCCCAGCCTCCATCGAGTGTGCCATTATATGGTAGTGTATGTGTTTGAGAGTGCATACGTACTTGGATTTGTGGTAACTGTAAAATACAGGGGGAAATCATCGAGCTTCTGGAATGATCAGGGCTGCTGCTGTTAGTTCGAAGGTTCTGGAAAGAGTTTCTGGAACAATAACAATCTATATCAGAATCTAGCAGAATTTACAGACTCTCCAGTGTTCAGTCTTAAGTTTAGTCCCCTATAAATATGCTTTAAAATACAGTACCAGCAGCACCAATTCAAGATATCGTTTTGGAAACATTCCACAGATGGTAACGCGGTGAGCTCTAGCCTCATACCCGGCGGACACTGCCGGGACTACAATGGCAAGCTGTACGAGACGGGAATGCACTATATGCCCGGGCCGGACTCCTGCCGGCTGTGCATCTGCGACAGCGGTCTGCCCAAGGCTTGCAAGATGGTGCTGTGCGAGGCGTTCAGCAAGTGCAAGTCCTTCCAGACGGTGGGCAGCGGGAACAACTGCTGTGAGGTGATCTGCCTGGATGATCAGTTCAGCGATGGGAGCACGGACTTTGGCATTTGACTGGTGGCCAGTGGCATCACTGCCACGCTCTCCCTGTCCTTGCTCTTCTTCCTGGTCAATCGGCTGAGGCAGCGCAAGATGCGGGCCCGAGAGAATCGACAGAATGCCGAGGATCAGCGCAGCATTGTGGGAAGCATTGGGTGAGTCTTTAAACAGCCCCTAGCCGGTCCCTAATAGACAGTGAAAGCATTTCTCTGTATCTGTTCCCTCCAGATACATTGCTGGAAACATGGGCTACATGGAGGGGAATCTGAGTGCCATCGATTACTCGTACGGTGGAGCAGCCACCCACTATCCACTGTGGAAGCCGCACTTCCCACGCGGCGAGGCTCCGCCTCCGTATGAGGAGGCAGTGGCCATCTCCCAGGCAGAGGCGCTAAGTGCCCAGTGCGTGGTCAGCCTGCCGGCCAGCTCGCAGCGTGCCGTCGCGAGCGTTAGCCAGCAGCAACAGCTACAGCAACAGCAGCAACAGGCGCTCCAAGCGCACCAGGCCCACCTCCAACAGCACACGCTCCAGCTGCACACTCAGCCGCAGCAGCATCATGCCCCGTACGCCCAGCAATTGGTGCCCCATCCGCAGCACGCCCATCAGATGGCCGCCGCCGCCGCTGCAGCGGCCGGAGGTGGCTCAGTTCTGCCACAGTCCAATCAGTACACGCAGAGCACCACGAATCTGATCAACATCAATATCAATAGCGGGGGCGTGACCACCATAGCCACGGGCGAGAACCACCAGCCACCATATAGCCTTCAGAGCGAGCAGCAGCACAGCCTCGAACAGCAGCAGCAGCAACACCACCACCAGCAGCTCCAGCTGCAACATCAGCAACAATTGGCCCAGGCTCAGGTCAGCAATGGTTCCATCTGCCTACAGACAATGCCCAAACCCAGTGGGGGTGGGAGCAGCGAGTGCAGCTACAAGAACTGTCATTTGAACATCAGCGCCAGCGTTACCACGGCGGCTGCCACCAGTAGCTCTGCTTCCTACACGGCGTCACGCAGGACAACGCCACGCGGCTCCCAGGAACTGCTCCATCAGTTGCCGCAACAGCAGCAGCTGCAGCAGCAGCAAACGCAACAGCAGCAGTATCTCACGGTGGCCGATGTGGAGATCAATGCCAGTGCCAGTGCAGCCAGCTATCATTCCCTCCCCGCCAGCAGCGAACTTCTGGCCACACCCACGCATGCCCAAGTGTTGCAGCATCAACAACAGCAGCAGCAGCAGCAACAGCAACACCATCAACAGATGCTGGCAGCTGCCATGTCCGCGCCTTCCATGGAGATATTGCAGCCTTTAGAAATATCAACCATTTCAGCGGGTCCTGCCTGTAGCACAGCGGACCAGGCCACGCAGCTGCCGTTGCATGCGACGCTCAAGGCACAGCAGCAGCAGCAGCACCAACAACAGCAACAGCAACAACAGCAGCAGCAGCTCAGTCTAGTGTCCGGGTCGAGCAATAAGACACCCTCGAGCTCACGTCGCTACCATCGCACTATTCCCCGATACTTTGCCGTGGCCGATCCGCTGCAGGTGAATGTTAGCAGCAAGTCCAAGAGCAGTAGCAGCAGTAACAGCAACAGCAGTGAGGCAGCTAGCAGCAAGGCCAGCAAGAAGCCGATGTGCCAGTGCCCCATCCAGCATGTGCCCATGTCCTACATGGGCAGCACGGCCAATGCCAATGCCTTTCTCAGTGGAGCCGGCAAGCTGTTCAGCAACTCGAGCAGCAATTCCAGCCCCACATGCTCCCTGTCGCCCGGGGCGGCAGTTGGGGGCGGTGGCAGTGTCCGGCATGCTGGGACTCTGGCATACGGCCAGCGGGCCAAGTCCTCGACGAATCTGCAGCAACATGCTCAGGATCTTATAACGGCTGCAGGCGTTGGCACCCTCAAGCGCAGTGGGGGGGCAGCATGCGGACATGAGCTAAAGATTGCCACCATCTCCAAGCAGGTGGGCGATGAGACGCAGACGCATCATCATCCACATGTCAGCGGCAGTTCGGGTGGCTCCAGTGGCGGTGTGAATGTCTCGGCCATCATACCACCGCCGCCGCTACAACATGCCGAGGATGTGTCCGCACCGCCCATCGTATTGGGTCGCGTCCAGAAGCGTTCCTCATCGTCCAGCAATTCGGGGGAGCTGCGGGGTCGCAGCACAAATGGCAGCGGGAGTGCAGCCGGACGCAGTGCATCCAGCAGCAGTAGCGGTGGCGGTGGGGCCGCCGATGTGCTCTCCAGCGCCTACTTGAATCGAAAGGTGAGTTCGAAATGTAAGTAATCCCATCATTGTGAGAGATTAGCTTGCAGAACGGAGAATGTTATGGCGAATAATCGAAATTTGATACAATTTTTGATTGGCTCGTGATGTGAGATGATGATGATGCCTTATTCCATTCCCCGATCTGAGATTTGCTTCGGCTTTTAGGGCTAATCCTGTACGTACTTGCAGGTTGATGCCTACTTGAGTTTGACACAGAAACAGCAGCAACATTTCTTTAACCAACAACAACAGCAACAGCAGAAGCAGCAACAAAAGAAACAACAACAACAGCAAAATCCCGATCAAAGCAATCCAACTTTACCACCGAAACTCTACAAAAGCCTAACGAATTTAAAAAGCGCCACAGTCACAAAAACATCAACGGCGCCGGCTCCTACATCCTCCTCCTCCTCGTCGAACAACAACAGCGTGGCCACAATCTATACGCTGAGCAAGCCCGGCGGCGCCAGCTCGAGTGTCCAGCGGAAAGAGCAAACCACACCCACACTGACACTGCCGCCGGCAAGTCCCAACGCAGCCAGCACCGGGGAGAAGCTGCTGCTGGCCAGCGGCAAGATCAACTCGAGCACATTCTATCCACTGGCCAATCACGTGACCTACACCCTGCCCAAGCACATCAGCGGCAAGGTGTCGCTAAACAGCACCATCAACAGTGTGGTGAGCAAGGTGCCATCGGTGATCAGCATACCGTCGGTGGAGAACAACAATGCTACAGGGGGAGGACAGGGAACGGCTGCAACGACTGCTGTTACATCCAAAAGCACAACACTGCCAAAGATATTGCGTGTAAAGCGCGACACAGGAACGGGGACGGGCACGAGCACGAGTCCGGCTATCGCCCATTGCCAGATGCCGAATTATCCGTTGGCGGCGTCCAAGAGCAGCGCCAGCGGCGTACGATCGGCAACGGCATCGGCATCTACAACACCGAGCAAGCAATTGCCCGTTTGCACCACCTCGAAGAACTGTTTAAATCCCAAGGAGCACTTCCTGCCCAACGACACCAGCCTGGACGATGACTATCTGAGCGAGTGCGAGAACTGCAAGATAGCGCAGAGTGCCAAATACTATCTGGATGCGGAGATGAGTGGCGGCGGCTCATCAGCCTCCCCGCAAGAGACCATGACGCTGCAGCGTAAATCGCTCGAAGAGACCAAAGAAGAGCCGCACGACAGTTACTATCGGAGTTCGCATACGCTGCCCAGCAATGCCAAGAAGCATGGGTGAGTGATCTACAACTCATGGAAAAGAGATTGCTCTTGTTCATAATATAATGCCTGTTCCTTTGCAGATCTTCTAGCAAGAACAACAATCGAGAGCCGTGGCAATTCTCAACGATTCCCGCTGCCAGCTCATCGGACGAGGATGTCAACGAATGAGATTTAAGCCATTTTCTTTAAGGTGCCCCCGGGCCAGAAGCGTGTGCATCCTAAAGAAAACGTAGGCTACAAAACAACAATACCCAAAAATCGCAAAGAGTAAAGCTAAGAGTTAGATATCAGCGTACTTGTTGCTGCATAACTGAAAGAGATATCTTGTATATAGGCATACGAAAATGTACTTAATCTAATGCTCACGAATGTAATGTAATGTATTGTATATCTAACGAATAGTTATGGCATTGAATATGTAGATTCATTGACTGTTTAGATATATCCATGAAGATACACTAACCAATCGGCGGCATGTAAATTTGCGTGTTTGTTATGCACCAACCCAACCCCTCTGTATATCTCTGTATGTATGTAATTGAAGAAAACACTGTATATGATACCATTAGGAACGAAGGAAACCAAAGGAAGAGAAATCAATTATAATCACACATTATGGATTAATGAATTAATGGATTAAAGGAACTGTTGAATACTTGGCGTATTATGCATTTGAATATATTACGATTAAGATGAGAAAAAGATGTCAAACATTACTGCCATCTGCCAACCGTTAACTGTCAATAATTATTATATATGTATTGTATATGTAATATCTATTCTATATAATGTATCGTAACTTTTTTATAACTATGGAATCTGACCAAATTTGAAGGTATTCCCCCGCTCCCTGACGCTGCACAGCCCAAAAAAACACACAAAAAAGGACTCTAGTATAAGCTTTATCTTAAACTTATACACAAAAGAAATATTGGCTCACATTCCAATAACCTAAGCGCCTAAAGTTCTTCCTTACACGCCGCACTCCATGGAATTTCTTCAATTGTTATTTTTTTCCATAATAATAATAACTCCCAAATGAATGTACAATATATAAAACGAACATAATTGAGTGTATAGAAATGTAAGAGTAAAAATTGTTTTTAAAGTCGTATTTAGACATTAGACGGTTTCTTTATCGATAACGAAGGACTTCTTGGCTAACGAATCATTTAATTTTAACTCTTAATTCGGCAGGCAGTGCTAATCCTTGTAGCCACGTACCAACCATCTCCGCCCTTCAAGGCAGTCAGTCGTCTAATGCTAACGATGTAGTCACCAAAAAATATATGATAGATAGTAGAGCCACGTCCCCAAGCAGCAGTGAGAGGCAGCAGGAACTAGGCTGCTCAGATAATACAAATATAAATTGTTTGATTTAATCAATTTGCAAAACAAAAACAAACAAAAAACTAGTCGTAATCATACTCAACAACCGAGAGGAGATACTAAGCCAGGAGTTAGTTATGCCAGCAATTAGTCGAAAGCTTAAAATAGATGAAGGACAAAGAATTCCAGAGAATAGAGAGAAAAGTTGCATATGAATATTGATTTCCTTTGGCTTATAGTTTCTTCAGTTAATAATTTAACTATGGACAAAAGACACGAGAATGGTTTTTTGTTCTGGCTTTTTGGTTGTAAAACGCGATCTCGGATCCGCCGGGGGACTCTTGGTCTGACGAAAACTGAATTGTGTTCAACCGATGCTCAAAATACCAATGATATAGTATATGTATCTATAAGAATGTACAATTTGTTGTTTAGTTTCGGATATATAATTAACGAAAATGTAAACAAAACAAACTCTGTTATGAAATGCTCAAAGCGTGTACTGACCACAACGCAATCTTGTCTCCCCCCCTTCACCCCTACGGGCGATGGTGGGGGGCTTTAACTTAACAAAAAGGGAAATTAAAAAGTATTAACAGAAATTACTCAATAGTATTACAAAATAATCAATGGAATCAAACGTTTTTCAAAATATAACTTATTAGTGACGAGTCATTTATCAAAATTTAGTTCCCAAAAACTATTCAATGAACAACAACAACAACAACAAAAGAACATATGTACATCACGGCTAAGTACGAATTTTTATTCATTAAGCTATATTTACTATTGATGAAAAATCTCATGAAACCAAATATTAAACTAAAACGAAATAAAACAAAATACTTGGTAAAAAGTAGTTTACAAATTACAAAATGGAAAATGAAAGTAAAAAATAAATTATAATTAAAACTAGTGTGTGGCGATAGTTAAAACAAATTTACCAAATTCGAAAAAAACAAAAACAAAAACCGTTTCAAAATTATTCAGCACTGAAAATGATGTTTGTCGATAGCCTGCGATTACATTGGCTAATAATCAATGTCCATCAAATGTTTCGATGACATACATTTGTCTGAATAATTGCTTAAAACAAAAACACAAAAAACAAATATTACGAGTATCAATGTGTTATTGAACAACAAATCGTATTGTAACTATTTAAATTTAATTGAACTAAAAAACGTGGAAAAATAAATTGGTCTATAATGAAATATTCATAGAGTGTTTCCGATTGTATATGGAATGGAGAATTTCCCGATTTATTGCCTACTTTCCAGCGTTGGCGGGAAAGTCGCATCATCCCAAATTAAGGGCGGCTTCCAAGAGACCCTCCATCCACCCTGTGCTATTTATGATTCAAAATCTCATTCATTTCCCATAATAAGAAGTCATTCTCATGGTTTTAATTGTAAAAAATGCAATACAATTTGTTATGTTTTGTTTATCTTTCGTTTCGTTTCATTTTCCTTTTTTTGTATTTAAATCATAAAAACAATTTTACGATGCGATCTGATTTTGCCTTTTGTTTTATATGTATATGGTATAACCTATTAGTTTTTTGTTTGTTTTGTAATGCCTGATTCTGCTATGGATGCAAAACACTCGCAAGCGAAATTTGTGTTTTTTATGTACATACAACAAAATTCAATAAATTAAGTTATGTATGTAGTTTGCTTTGTTTGTTGTTTTTTGTTTGATCAAAGGACACATTGGCGTCGGCGGAAGGAGGGAGACCAAGGAGCAGGACATAAAATACGCTTTTGGGGGCTAATAAAGATGATGCTGCTACTGCACTGCTACGGCTTGGAGAACCAATCGGGATCGGAATCGGGCTGGGCTGGGGGGGGTCCTTATTCTATTTCTATTTCGGCTGACTGTCCAGAACGGGATTAATTGTCTTCCCTCCAAAGATCTGACCCCATCCAATCAAACTGCAAGCAGAGAATGTAATTAGATTGGTATGATTGGACGGGTGATGGCTGTGTAGTACTTACCGCCAATGGTTCTCTACACGTCTGCTGAGGGCAATCTTCTCGCCCTTCTCGGTACACACCGGAGTTGTGAGCACAATCTTGGCCAAATCACCCTTGGTGGCCGAGATGCGACCGCCAGTGCTGAGCGATCCAATGTTGACCAGCAGGATCTCGTTCTTCTGCAGCTTCTCGACACGCGCACCCTTCTTGTCGCCGTCCGTACGTACGCCGAGCAGGCGACGCAACAGGTAGTATGAAATTTCCAGCTCCTGATAGATGTCCGGCAGTTGTCCGACGGCACCCAGCACCTGGCCCACCAAACGATCGGCACGACAGAGCGTGGGATCGATTTTTGTGCCCACACCGATCAGGCCACCGGGAACGGCATACTGTAGTTCGTTCTGTTCGGCAAACAGTGAAACGATCCGCGAGAATATGGGGCGGCAGGTAATGTTGCCATCGCTGTCCTTGGTCACGACACCGGGACGCACTTCGATCTCCTGGCCCACCTTCAGCACACCGCTCAGAATGGAGCCACCGGCGACGCCGCCCTTCAGGTCCTGCACCTCACAGCCCGGCTTGTTCACATCGAAGGAGCGGATGACAATCAGACGGGGCGGCGCATTAAAGTCCCTCTGCGGTACAGGAATCTTGTTCACAATATATTCACAGAGCACATCAATGTTGTATTTGAGCTGGGCCGAAATGGGTATAATCGGCGCGCCCTCGGCAACGGTGCCCTGGACAAACTTGGTGATCTCTTCGTACTGCTCCTTCGCCTGGCTCTCCTTGATCAGATCGATTTTGTTTTGCAATATTAAGATCTGTTTCAGTTTCATGATCTCAATGGCAGCCAAATGCTCAGAGGTTTGCGGTTGAGGGCAGGATTCATTGCCTGTAAGCACAAAAGGTTAGCTTAGCTAATGCCAGGAGATTGGAGATGTAGATTGGATAATCACTCACCAGCAATGAGCAGCAGTGCGGCATCCATTACAGCGGCACCGTTCAACATGGTGGCCATAAGAATGTCGTGACCGGGGCAATCCACAAAGCTCACATGCCGCACCAGTCTGAAATTGCCAGAGCAGGCGGGTCGCGTGCAGGGCAAGCTGTCATCCTTGCTCGAGGCATCCGATACAAAGCTGGCCGGACGCGGGCACTTGGGATTGTCGCACTTGTAGATTTTGGCATTGGCATAACCTGGAAAACATATCGAAACAAGAATGCACACAAATGAAAACCTTTAAGCTCTTAATAAACCACCGAGCATCCATAGCCCCCAACTATGTAGCGTGCCATAATCTATACAAATTGTATCTTATTTATTTGTATATTTGTTTATTTTTAATTGATAATGTGATATTTGGACAGTAATATACAATCATATATCCTACATAAATAGTGATTTAAAATGCAATGCCAACTTGATAATAACAATAATAAAGTGCATGAAAAATGATAAGCAGAAGCTGTTGTCCATATCCTAAACTTAACCGTGGAACAAAAATATTCCGAAAAACGATAACTCATGCTTGTCGTGCTCTTGCTTTTGGCAGTGCAATGGGTTTGGAAATAAATTACTCCTGCATATTGTGCAATACATATTTAATATTTAAAAAAAAAAAACAAAAAAAACCAATCGCTGGCGTTGTACATGGAACTTAAAATAGGACCTTCCGGCAATTGGCCGCCCCACACCGACACTGGACACGCGCAGCCGTCGATAGATTCTCATATGGCACCTCCTCGTTGTCCGCCCGAATGTAGTCAAAGCTGAGCTCCTCCCCCGCCTTAATCGGACGAATGGTGAAGAAGACCAGATGTGGCAGGGCCATATTTAAGTGCTCGATCCAGCATGGGAACACGGCCAGATTGGGATCACACGAATGATTGATAAAATGCGATATATTGCCAAAGTTGGCCGCGTCCACCGTATACTCGCTATAACGCGATATATTGTAGTCCAGATCAAACAGATAGGTACGCCCATTATCGTCATAGGCCTTGCCACGCTCATTAGCCTCCTCGCACGTGATGATCTCGCCGATATATTCGCAGACAAACACTCCCTTCTTCAATGGCTGCGGTGTGCGGACACCCCAACCACTGCCATTGCTGGTTTTAAAGAGCACAAGCGGATGCTTTCGTCTATTCTGTACCACACGATTCGTGCAACTCTCGTCGCAGGAGCATCGGCTGTTGCACTCATAGATTGCACTGCCCGGCCGGAGCCGCAAACGCCCCGTGGTACGATCGTAGGCAAAGATTTCACCAGCCATTCTTCCACAACACATGGAGGAGGCGGTGCATTGTTCTCCGCTCTCGTGGCGGCACATACAACCCACAAGTCCAGCCTGCGGCTTGGGTACCCCTTCACCAATTATGTTCTTTTGTATGTACTTGAAGCCGCTGTCAATCGTGTCCAGATCCCAATTGTTCTCCACTCGTATGGGCGGCGACGGCAGCTCGACTCGATTCATTCGCTGCTCAAACCGCGATAAATCAATCAGCTGCTTGCGCCGTGCAAAGTGAGACCGCCTGACCTGCATGCGGTGCAGGGCACGCGCACCGATTCGCTCCGGTTCCCGCTGGCTGCGGCTGGCAGCGGCACGGTATTGCGCTAGCAGTATAAAATCAATCTGCAACTCGAGCGGATCATAGGCATCAATCTCTGCAATGCTAATAGTCTTAAGATCTTCCGTCGGCGGTATGTCCGACAACTGCGTATCCAGTTCCCCCGTGAGCTGGGCTATATAATGCTGATGCAGCTGTAGATGACGCTCAACAAATTTTTCCATTTCGGCACAATCGGATAGATTTACGTACGATTCCCATGTGTTCGCGCTTACATCGTATCCCAGCCATTTCACAAAGAAAACGGGCTGAAACTGGACCACCTCCACGCTCTCGATCTTCTCCACAATGTACTCGCCCTTGGGTCGCCTCTTCACAGTCGTTCCATCGTTGTTCCTGCTCCTTTTGGCTGCTGGAGTGGGTATCTGGACACAGCTGCTACGTCGTCGCTTAAGAACGTTCGGTTTCAGGACCAGCTGTGATGATTGATCGCTATCATCGCAGCCGAGGATGCTGCCATAGCCGCTGCTGTTGCTGGGACTTAATGAGTTTAGGCTGGTGCTGCGAATACGGGGACGAGCTGTTTCCATGGATGGGGCTAGCACTGAAGCGGAGGCAAGGGGTGCCATTGCCCTGGCCTTTCGCCGCTCGGCGAGAATCCGTAGCCGCTTTTGCTGCTGGATATCGTATTTGTGTCGCTGGTGTTTGGATTTCAAAAGTAGCTTGATTTTCTTTTCGCTTAAGCGTTCTGCAAATGACAATTGTTTTGGACATGTTTTTTTGTGGGTCGCGCGGCGTGTGGTGCCGCGCGTCGTTGGACAAACGAAAAAACGGGAAAAGAAGAAAAAGATTTGCAATTAATTAAATTGCTGGATTATCAGTCAATCAATCATAATAAACAATCAATCATTGCAAGAGGTCTAAGCATACAGGAATAGAGAGATAGATTCCTAACAAAAAGACGCAACTGCCTACAACTTTCTTTTCAACTCTTTCTATCTACACAAAGGCGACGACACACCTTGGAAGGGGCACAGCGTGCTAATCCAGCAATTTAAATATACAAATTACACAATTACAAAAGGAGAACAATCATTTACAGAACGCTTTTTGACCATTTATAAATCGATGCAAACCAGCGACATTTCAAAACTAATTTAAGGAGCAGGCTATAACTCGCAGGCAGCAGCAGCATTTGGCGGCTACCTACGCGGGTGTGCCGTCGTCACAGTGTACTTAAGAGGCTAAAGATCGCTTCGGAAATGCTTGAGTCGATCCAACCACACAGGGGAGGAGATCAGAGCCCAAATGCTTAAGCCATTTACATTGATACATGAGGGTTAGGTCTAATTTAGTTTAAGTTATTGCTTTACAAGTATAGAGAGTATATCATCACCACATTTTGCATATCCCTCCACTCACCGAGCTTAATTGTAATGTTGCGCTCCAATTCGTTTTTAAAGCGGACCGTCTGCACGCCGGATATGGCTTTGACTACGGTGGACTTTCCGTGTGCTACATGTCCGATTGTGCCGATGTTGATGGTCGCCTGGCGCGAGATCACCTCGGGCGACAGAGGTGTAAGGTTGCTGACTTCCTGCAAGACGCATAGGGTAGACACAAAACAATGATCAATGAATGGAGTTGCGTACTGTGGGGGATGTTCTTATCGTGTTTTACCACCCCCTCTATACGCTAAACTTCTCGTAGTATACGCACGAGAATTTGTAATGTGTGTGTGTATGGGAAAGCCGTCGATTTTGAGGTTAGAATGTCATTTGTATTGCATCAGATAGACTGGTGGCAACAAATGTGCCGCTCAATTTCCGCAAAACCACTGACAAGATGCGACACATTTCAGACATATGACAATGCTAGATGCCCTGTATGAAAAAACCCCTGAAAATCCGCACAAGCCCAGAAACTAACGCCACGTGCTGCATTTTTCGTGTGTACGCTCACCCCCCGTGGGTGTGAGAAACAACAAAATGTTGTGAGCAACACAGATACTAGCTTAAATGCTTAAAGTTCAATTGTTGTGGCTGCTTTAAGAAATTATTTTTTTTCCATACAAAGATATCTGGGCGCGTCCTTCTGACTCCGCACCCCGCCGTTTTCAGTAGAAGCGGCACAATAATGACGACGCGTACACTTTCACACGGGCAAAAAGAAGACGAGATGTCGCGAGTAGATTGCAATTTTCGTATGCTTACCAAATTCCTAAGGTCCTGCTTTTGCAAATTCCGATTCACATTGACTTGAGCTTCAGCCGTGGCCATGTTTTTAATGTTTTTAAAAACGATTTATATATAAAATTATAAAATTAATCTCCAGCTCCTTCACCTAGGCATCAAATATTCTCTGCGCGTGTTGTAAAGGGCGGAAAACACGAATGTAGTTTTCTAGTGTTACAAATCGAGGATGAATGCTTTAATTCGATAGGTCGATAGTCGATCCGATGGTTCCGGCCCGCGATATGTAGACATTGCAATTTTTAAAATTATTTGGAAAACGCTGCTCCTTGTTGCTCCAAGAATTGCCCTCCGTAATTATTGCGTCGGCTCGTTGTTTTTTTTGTATAAGTAATGCAATTTTCCCCCAGGATCTCCACAAAATTGTACAAGTTATTTTTATTTTATTTTTTTGTGATATGTATCTTGAAGGTCGAAAAAACCATCGATACATTTTTACAGATTGAACATTTGAATATTCTACCGAAAATAATACAAAAAATATAATAATTTTAGCGCGTGGTTTTTTATTATGTTCAGGGGAAAGATGGCATCTACAAGAAGAATTCACAATCAGTAATATTATCCGCCATTTACTGCCAGCCGTTCCACTGTTAAAATAGAGGGGGCTGTAGCGCGCTAAGCTCGATTTTTCATCGATATATTTCTGAGGGTCGGTCACACTGGTTCTGCCGCAAACGAAAAAAATCCGCTCCTGCTCGTCGACTGTACCGCCGTTTTGCTGAAATTGTTTTACTTACTTGTAAAGTTACTTGTAATTGCACAAGTGTCACCCACCCACATACCCAGACTCACCCACACACACTAAAAAAACGAGCAGAATGTCGAGCATGCCAAAGCGACCAAAGTTTGATGGAAACATCGATGGATCTGCCAGTCTAAATGAGGAGGAGTCTGAGGCGTTGGAGTTAATCGATGCCTGCCAAAACGAGATTGATGCGCTAAACGAGAAGGCCAGCGAGGAGATCCTTAAGGTTGAGCAGAAATACAACAAACTCAGGAAGCCGTGCTATGAGAAAAGAAGCGAGCTCGTTAAGAGGGTACCAAACTTCTGGGTGACATCGGTAAGTCTATCTCGCATCTTTCCGGTCCCGGCCATGAGTTGCATGGTGTGCGTTTTCATGTTAGGAACCGACTTTCGTGTTCCAAGTGTTTAAAAAGTGGCGGCAAAGCTGATACAGCAAGATAGACAAAAAATTTAATGGTTTCTGCCCCCAAACACCCATCAGATCCATGAAATTTGTCTCTATTCAGGCAATTTTTTTTCTTCATCTTTTGATGCCGCCGCCATCGCCGCACCGCTCTTTTTCTGCGCGAGCGTGTGAGTGTGTGTATCGATAGATGTGTCTGCCTGTCTGCTAGAAAAACAAGCTAATTTTACGTGCAGCTTGAGTTTAATAACTTGAGATAAAGCTGTTTCCGCATTAAAATGACTTCATTCTGCTTCCTTGTGTTGCAAATTATATAAAAATTGCGTACTTGCTGTGCAATGGCGCCGGAAAGAGTGTCGACTATCGTTATCGATTGTGTGCTGTGCTGTGCCATGATAAGGTCCGTAACTCAATTCTCTCCCCATTTCAGTTCATCAACCACCCACAAGTATCAGGCATCCTGGACGAAGAGGAGGAGGAATGTTTGCATGCCCTAAACAAGCTGGAGGTTGAGGAATTCGAAGATATCAAATCTGGCTATCGCATTAATTTCCATTTTGATGAGAATCCATACTTTGAAAATAAGGTGCTCACCAAAGAGTTCCATTTGAACTCAGCGGGTAAGATAGGATCTCTCAAACTGCAAATGTAACGTGTTTAAATATGTTCCTTAACCGCCTTAACAGCTGCTTCAGAGAACGGTTCGGACTGGCCAGCGTCGACTAGCACTCCTATTAACTGGAAGGAGGGCAAGAATCTGCTGAAACAGCTTCTGACGAAACCCTATGGCAACAAGAAGAAACGCAATTCCGAATATAAGACCTTCTTTGATTGGTTCTCGGATAACACCGATCCCGTCAACGATGAAATTGCAGAACTGATAAAGGATGATCTTTGGCCAAACCCACTGCAGTATTACCTAGTACCTGATATTGAAGTGGAGCCAGAAGACGAGGAAGATGACGACAACGAGGAGGAGACGTTCGAGGACGAAGACGGCGAGGATGGCGAGGGTGAGGACGAGGACGACGACGAAGATGAAGGTTAGCATTTATCATTATATGCAAGTAAAACAAATGTAAATTAAATAATCAATTTTTTCAGATGACAAGTAAACCTTATTGTATGGATAAACAGAAAGCCCAAAGTGTTTTTTCCCTCCCTCCCACAACCAATTTTACCATTATATTTGATTCTATGAGAAATTCGTAGAGCTAAAGTCAACCCCACAATTAATCTGAAAACCCAACCCTTTTTTTATTTGAAGTAAAAAATCGAGCGCGTATTGGCCATGAAGAAAAATTAAAAGGAATTTTTAAATTACAAATAAAAAAAACGACAGACGTGAATCTCTTAACAGAGTGGGCTTGAAGCATAGCTTTTATTTTTAAACCCAATAGGTTAGGTTTGTATTAAGTGAACATTAGTTGTATTAAGGATAAGATATATATTTTGGGAGTCCTAACCCTTGAGGCTGGTCAAGCCAGCACGCATTACCTCGTCGACGAGCAGCAGATTGCCGGCTATGATTGAGCACGAGTTGATGATCTGTTTCTTGACAATGTAGTTGTCGTAGATACCCATATCGGCGGGCTTCATAGGCTCACCGGTGGCCAAATCGAGCCCAACTAGATCGGGGGTCGAGCGATCCTCGGTGACGAGCTTCACAATGGTGTCCTGAGCATCGTAGCCGCTGTTGATGGCCAGAGTTTTGGGTACCACCAGCAGGGCATCAGCAAAGGCCTGAACTGCCAGGCGGGCCTTGCCCTTGATGGTGTCCTTGTAGACCAACAGCTCGTTGTAGGCACGCACCTCGAAGGCGCCAGCTCCAGGGATCAGAGCCTTGTCGCTAATTGTATTGTTGATGGCGCGCAGACCGTCGCGAATGGCATCCTTGATCTGGAGTATGGTGTACTTGTTGGGGCCCTTGATCAGAATGGTGACCGAAAGCGGATGCTTGCAGTCCTCCACAAAGGTGTATTTGTTCTCGCCCAGAACATGCTCGTACACGACTCCTGCATAGCCGAGATGCTCCTCTTGCAGATCCTCAAAGGTGTTCAAGGCGGTCCCGCCGCAAGCCAAAGCCAAACGCTCCATGTTGCGACGCTTGGCGCGACGCAGAGCCAGTATGCCCTCCTTGGCGAGGGCATCCAGGGAAAGGGGATCTATTCCCTTCTGGTTGATCAGCACGAAAGTCTTGTCTGTGCCGTCGCACAGCGAACGCTTCAGATCGATCACCTTCTTTACACGCTGATCGATGAAATCACGCTCAGCCCGGACGAAGGCCTCGCGCTCCTCGGCTGTCTTGTAGAAGAAGCCAGAATTGACTTCAGCCTTCTCGTACTCCAGCGAGACATTGGCCGTGAGTATGTAGCATTTTTCCAAACGCTTGGGCATCTCCGGATGGCGGCCGCCATGGTCCATGACCAAACCACGCACCAGCTGCGTGTCCGTGGCGGTCTTGTGCTGCATTTCCATCAGCTCGACCATGTGCAGATCAACGGGCTTCAGGGTCCCATTGGCAATGGTCAGTATGGCGTCCACACACACCTCGGTAAGTAGATCGGCCAGAACGGGATGCACCTTGGTCTTCAGACTGGTGTTGGCCACCTCCATCAGATTCTTCTTGTTGATTTCCACCGGAACTTTGCAATTCTCGAGTACCTCGAGCGTCTTTTCGCGGGCCTTGCCAAAGCCAGCGGCCATGATGCGTGGATGCAAGCCCTCCGACAAGTATATGTCAGCCTGCTTAAGCAGCTCTCCAATAAGAATCACCGTAGTTGTGGTGCCATCGCCAGTGGAATCGTCCTGGGCGGTGCTGGCCCTGGCAATCATCGATGCAGTTGGATGCTGAATTTGCATCTCATGAAGCAGGACATTGCCGTCCTTGGTGATCTTAATGTCGCCGGCGCCAGAGACCAGCATTTTCACTGTTCCTTTCGGCCCCAGATTGGTACGCATCACATCCTGCAGACCCTTGGCGGCGCTTATGTTGATGGCCAGAGCCTGGGCGGCACGCGCAATCTCGGCCTTGGGATTCAATAAGCTCATCGAAGCCATTTTTTTTTACAATGAATACCTTTTATAAAGTGAAAACTGAGCTTGCGTGCGGCCTGATTTGACAAAAATTTGAACAGTATGACCATATGCCCGCCTAAACCGTTAGGTTAGCGTTAGTGCAACTATCGTTTTGCTATCGGCGCTGAGCAGCCCTGGCACACGTATCGAAAGGTCTTCCAATCAGAATAACCCTGTTGTCACAGCTGCGATTTTAGCTGAAAAATTCTTTGGACTAAAAACGATGGCCTCCATTAACAAATTGGCAATTGTGGTATGTTTTGGGCATATAATAAAATAAAAGAAGCTTTTCTCAGTGCCAGGCGATGGAATTAAAATGTCAAAGTGTGAAAAATACGCGAGAAAAGGCCTGCCATCGAATCAATAATTATCTAACGCGTATTTGTTGGTTATGTAATTTGCAAAAATTAACCAATTCTCGGTCTTTTTAATACAATTCAGACAGCAATAATGAAGATTAATTGAAATTTCCGCAGAGCCGTGCACTAGCCACCGCCGCTGCTTCGACGAAGCCGGTGAAGCCTCCATTGCAGTTGTTCGGTCTGGAGGCTCGCTATGCCACCGCCTTGTACTCGGCTGCGACCAAATTGAACACGCTGGACAAGGTGGAGAAGGATCTGATCGCTCTGCAGACGACTCTCAAGACCGATAAGAAGCTGCGCGAGAATGTGACGAGCCCGATCATTAACAGGAAGGTCATGGCCATTGCCCTGAGGGAGGCATCCGTCAAGCTTAACTTTGCCCCAGCTACGGCCAACATTTTGGGTCTGCTGGCCGACAACGGTCGCTTGAAGAAGCTCGATAACGTCATCACCGCCTTCAGGACCATCATGGCTGCCCACCGTGGTGAGGTTGTCTGCGAAGTGGTTTCTGCCAAGCCTCTGGACTCATCCCAGAGCAAGCAGTTGGAGGGCGCACTCAAGGTACCAGTCCCGTCCCCAGTCTCATATATCTGTCTGCTATGCTTCTATTTGACATGTCGATCATTTGCCTTTTGCAGTCTTTCTTGAAGGACAACCAGTCGCTGAAGATCACCTCTCGTGTGGATCCTAGCATCATTGGTGGTTTGATCGTTTCCATCGGCGACAAGTACGTCGACATGAGCATTGCCACCAAAGTGAAGCTCTACACAGATGTCATGCAGACTCCTGCCTAGGCCTGTAAGGATTAGCTCTTGATTAAATGCCACCAACCGAAGCGTTTGGAATTCATGCGGTATTTGCGAATAAACCACTCTTCACCCCCCCAAATATAGCAACAAAAGGCGTTTGCAATGTGCGCTTCAGCTTCCATAATTGTATTCTTGACTGGCACAGATTGTGTTAATTCCGTGTCGGTAAACGGTTTGGCGCGCCCAAACATTATTTTGTACTTTTTCTGGTCGCCATCGTCTGTACGCTTTTGTCCTCTTTCGGATCCGGAGCTGCTGGGTCCATAGGTGCTGGATCCGCAGCTGCTGAATTTCCACTGTCGGATGGCCCTTGCTGTAACTCCTCCATCTTGGCCTGGATGGTTTTCTGCAGCTCGCTTTGCTCTGCCAGCAAGCAGTACAGCTCCTTGATGCGTGCCGCCTGCAGTTCAAGGACCTTAGTGCTATTCGATGTAGCCGCTGTTTCGAACCAGTTGGCACCTTCTGGCAACTGTGACAGGGTTTCGGTTTTCCATTGACCGCAGTTGTTGCCATTTTCATTTGTCATGCCACAGATGCATATGGGTGGACATTTGCTACAGCTTGGACCCTGGTCAAGCACTAGGACATCCGCGCAGTTCTCATCCTGCTCCTCACCTTGGCAATTGCCTTCCGAATCGTTGGTGGAAGCGCGGCATACTCTATAGTTGGGATGATCAAGTTCCTGGAAAGCGGCACGCTCGTCAGCATCCGTTAGATCCGACTGGAGCAATCGAATCTCACTAAGGGGCGACGGCTGGAAGGTTTCTGGACAGATATATTCGCTAGCATCGCAGCTCTCTTTTGGAGACCCTGCCATGAGAAGGACATTAACAATATTCGGTTTATTCTTCCCAGGACAAGTCTTCCCAGGACAAGGCTTTTCCTGTTCCTGTCCACTCTGCATACCCTGAATAATGAGGCTCATATCAACTTTACTGGCCTTGGCAGAGGGCCCCTTAGTTGGGTACACAATGCTATTAGTGGAGGCAATTGAGAATGGGATCTTGGCTCTGCATCCCCCCGTCGGAGGGGGTCTATTCGAGCAATTTGGTTGCGGTGCAGGTGGTTGGACCATTTGCGAGGCATACTGGACCCCTTGGTCCATCATTTTGCATGCCGGACAGCACTGGCCCATCGGTTTCTTGCTTTGCATATTAGAACCAGGCCCTGATCTGGAATTACTACGATTTTTACGCTTTTGCTGTTGCTGCCTCTGTGGCATTTGTTGTTTCGCATTTTTCTGTTGCGGTTGCTGCTGGGACAACATTCCTCTTTGCTGGCCGAGTGTATTATTTAAGTTGAGGTAAATGCTTTCTGCGGTGTCCTGCTCTTGTTGCTGCTGCTGAGTACATTTCTGTAATGGCGGCAGCCTTGTCATTTGTTGGCATTGATCTTCTCTGGCGTTGCTCTCCATCATTTCCCTCTGTTTGCATTGGGCGCAGGCGCTGCACGTA
The DNA here is from genome assembly GCF_003369915.1 of Drosophila miranda. Taxonomy (NCBI): domain Eukaryota; kingdom Metazoa; phylum Arthropoda; class Insecta; order Diptera; family Drosophilidae; genus Drosophila; species Drosophila miranda. The sequence goes on from NC_046675.1 coordinate 30,419,517, forward strand.
GGACACCTTTGTGGACATGGTATACTCTGGGACATGCAAGATTTAGTGGCTCCTGCTTGACGCCCCATCGACTGATATTCGGGGCTTACCAATTCGGAACCTCGCCCCATTTGATTGCCCCCCTGATTGTTCAAAAATGGACAGGTACTACGCAAGCATTGCGTCTGCGAATAGCTGGCAAATTGTTGCCCACCTATGCCCATTCCGGATGGATAGAATGGGTCTGGGTATGGACGTTGTGGATTAGTGCCTATATTTTTTGAGCATCGCCCTTGATCATCTCTACATCTGCGAGTATTCTCACTGCCAGATCGCTTTCTCTGGCAAAGTTCATGCTTAAATCCTTCCAGGTGGCTGAGACTCATGACCTCTTGATTCGTCATTTCCGATGCACAGCTGGCGCTTGGGCTTGGCCTTGGACTATTAGGATTAGTGCCAAGATTTTCAGACCATCGTCGTTGATCATCTGTACATCTGCGAGTATTCTCAGTGCCCGATTGCGTCTTCTGGCAAAGTTCATCGTTAAATCCCTTCAAGTGGCTGACGCAGACACATGCCCATTTGCGATATGTAGCCACATCCAGATTGGACGAATTAAGATTTGCCAAATTCAACCATCTACGCGCCTCCACAATGGTGGTTGGAATGATGTAGTCTCCAATTGGCTTCTCGCCACAGACGATACAGCGACGACCCATTTCAAATTTACAAAAACGGATTACAGTGGAATTTGGAATTTTATTTTACAGTATTTTCCAAGCTGTGATTGGTATTTTTTTGTGGAATTTTGGACGGCGTTATCGTGTGCGTCCCAGCGTTGCATTCACCGATAAGTTCATCGGTTATTGCAGCTGCGCCGCAGCTGTGTTTCTTTCTGTTTCGTTTAAAAATAGTAAATGCAACGAACTTTTGTGTGTACTGGTGTCCCAGTTTTGATGACTAAGCTTGCCAGCTGAATAATGAGTTTAGCAAATGGAACTATGGCTATGTATGACACCCCGAATAGCAATATGGATGCAACGAATCGCGGTACCTGGGAGAAGGTCCTGGCTATGCTGATACTTGGCCTAGGCAGCTTCCTGTCTGGTATGCTTCCTGCCATTATCTCAGAGCGCAACAGGAGACGATTCCCACTGACTACGTCGCTGCTGTTGTGCTTTGGCGCGGGAATTTTGCTGGCCACAGCACTAGTTCATATACTGCCTGAGGTGAGTGTTTGCGTTGGTTTGTGTTACCTGGAATGTAATTTGAATATCCATCCATCCTCCTTCTGGCTAACACCCAACAGGTGCGCGAGCAAATGAATTCGAAATTCGCTGAGGTGGCCATGTGTGGAGGTTTCTTCATCATCTACTTCATTGACGAGTTTATACACTATTTCTTCGGCGAGGCCATCCAGCATACGCACAGTCACGGCCATGAACATGAACCTGAACCCTCACATGCACATGTCCAAACCGACCCAGACAGGGACCACAATGGATATGGCGCAATCAGTGAACGTGCGCCCTTGCTATCAGCACAGCAGCAGCCGACGTCGCATTCACATTCCCACCACAACGAAAAGTAAATCGATTGCATCCCCCTCTCGACCCTATTAATTGATTTCTTTTTGATATGCAGTAGCCATGATCACGCCTCTTCCGGCTGTGATGATGCCAGGGTAGAGGATGCAAATGCCCGCATATGTCATACCAGCCACACGGAACCATGTGCCCAGTCCATGACGGGTACTCTCGGCCTCTTTGTTGCATTGTCTCTGCACTCGGCCATTGAGGGACTGGCGATTGGGGTACAAAACTCATCCACAAAGGTCTGTACATAGTCTGGTCTTGACATAGTTTTCAGGCCTCACAATAGACAGCCAGAGGCCGCAATCTTTAGCAAATATTAGAAGCTTCGCCAAGTTTAATCTAGTTAGATAAGCCCCCCCTCTTATGTTCTTTGTTTCTTTGTAGGTCTTATTTCTTCTTGGCGCTGTGGCTTGCCACAAATTCGTGATGGGCTTCTGCCTGGGCCTAGAGTTTCGCTCCAATCCTCAGACCAGTGTGCGCTCCCAATTCATTGGCATCTTGGTATTCGCTTTGGGTGCCGTCTGCGGCATTGCCCTGGGTATGCTTATCGTGGATGTGCCCGCCGAATGGTCTTCGAAAACTCTACCCATTGTTCAGGCTTTGGCCGGCGGCACGCTCTTCTACGTCACCGTCTGTGAAGTGATACCCCGCGAGAAGGCACGCTGGCACTCGCATCCGACGCGACGCTGGGCGGGATTTGCGCAATTTGCGACTGTTGTTGCCGGCTTTGCCACCATGTGCATTATAAACTTTTATCTTTCTGGTACGTATCGCTGTGTGGCTGCTGTCTTTGGGCCGCTTCTAATCTCCGAAACCTCAATTTCAGATGAGGAATGAGAAGAATCTTTGTCGGCAGAGGGATGACGTTTGCGCTGTGTTCTTTTCATTTTTAAGACATTAATTTAATTGGGCAGCTCATTGTTAATGTTTAGGAGAAGTTTTTATAGATATGTACTGTAGGTTTGATGAATCTTTGTTATAGAATAAAATGTATTTGTATCTGGATTGACGGCTTTTAGTTGCTGCAAAAGAAGCAAATAAAATCAATTAAATTTCACACATATTTTCTACATATATATTTTTCCTTTTTTTTTCTCCAAAGTATCTGTTTTGTTTGTGTATTTGTTTTTGTTTCTGCTATAATGATAAACCTTAAGATCCTAAGTTGGTAATCAAAAAAAATCCGTAATTTTTTCTGTTTTGTTTTGTTTTTTCTTTTGTTTTCATACCTAAACAGTTATCGTTCATTGCAATAATAATCTGCAATTATAATCTTTATGTTTTAAACGAATTAAAACAACATCTATATGTAACTATAAATCTCTATACGCGTGTAGGTTTGTATATATGTATATATTTATGTATATATAAAAGGGTTTATCTAAAGGTAATTTATGTTGGGTTGATTGTTAAGAAAAACAATGATAAAATAGCAAAATGTGCGGGGGATTTGTTGGTCTCTGGATCTCTGATTAATGCTGATTTTTAGATGGGTTTAAGGTCGGGCGGTAGGAAGGGGGATCTATATTTCTAATTACGTGAGACTTGCAGATTAGATCTTATACATATCTTTGCGTATAGTTTTTTTATGTATGGGTATGCTCTTCTCAGTCCTTATTTAACTAATTTAATTTACAATCGAAACCGAAAATTCTTCTGGACTTCAGATAGGCTTTCTGGCTACCCTTTGGCCTGACACGACAGTGTAGAAAAACGAAACTTAGAACATAAATAAATCTAGTAATTATAGTTCCGCCTTTGCCGCAGCACTAACCCCATTCTCATCCTCATCTTCATCATCATCGGCCCATTCGCTGCTGAGACTCTTTACCTTATCCGCACTTGCCGCCTCCTCTACCTCAACGACCGCCGACGCCGACGTCTTATCTGTGGCGGCTCCTGCATCGCTGCTGCTGTTTGGCGTGTCGTCAACCTTTGTTTCCTTTGATGCAGCCTCCACTGCTACTGTCGTCTTCCCATCATTGTTATTATCAGCTGTTGTCTCTGCTTCCGGCTCAATGATCTCCGCCTGGCTTGGATGATCGGCAGGCAGCTGGGTTAGAGGCACCAGATCTGCATCTGTCTCGGTACTGTCTGTTGTGTCTACTGTGGTCGCTGCTGCTGCTTCTATCGCTTCCAGGGGAGTACTACTCTTGTCATCTTCGGGCAACTCCGCCTGGGCTATCAATTCATCCAGCAACTCCTTGCGCATATTGTCCGTCTCCAAATGTTCCTCTTCCTCCCCCACCACATGCTCCACAGTGTTGGCAGGTAAGGCTGTACTTGAATCGATTTCCACATCTGGCGTGGCTACATCTGCTCCTGTCGCATCTTCTTTAATGAACTCCTGCTCCTCCTCATGCTCTCGCTTGATATTAATGTCTGTCTCTGTTTTCGTAGCAGCAGCTACAGCTGGTGCGGGGTCCTCCTCAGCCGTATCCGTGTCCACATCCATCCTTTCGTCCTGTCTAGTTGTTGTACTGGTGGCCGGGACTTCTACACCGACTTCTTCCTCGCAGCCACCGGCCGCAGCAGGCTGCTCTGCTGCACTATTGGTCTTTGATGACGTATCGTCGGTGCCCTTGTGCATCGATTTTAGAGCCAAATCAATATCGTCTTCCTCCTCCTCTTCAACGATATTGCTTTCCTCAGCCATGGGCTGGGTTTCCACTGTTTTCTCGGGCTGTTGTTTGCCGAGAACAGTCTCTGTGCTTCCAGGCTTTTCCATATCCATCATTTCATCCTCATTCTCGTCTTCGGTCCAATCGCCCGTCAACTCCTTTAGTTTTTCACTAATGTCATCGCGAGGTTTCTCTGGTTTCTGCAAAGAAAAATATTATTTAATGACACGATTCCTCTGTAAATGAGAGATGGGGAAAAACGTACCTCTTTGCTGTTCTGCTCCTCGGATTCGGCAATTAGATTCTCTGCCCATTCCAAATTGTCAATGGACTCTTTGCTCTCATCGGCCGCACTGGTGCCGGTCTCGCTCTTCTTGCCACTCTCCACTGAATCGGCAGCACCGAGTTCGCTGTAGATCTGACTGTCGTCGTACTCCTCTTCGGTGCCGGCCAGGGATTTGACGTCGCCCTCCTGCTTTGCGTTTTCCACCTCCGGCTCGCTGAGTACCATTACCACACCGCCGGCGGCGGCGCCAGCTTGTTGTTGATTCAGCTGCGAGAGGATCTCTTTTCGTTGCTCGTCTGTGAGCTCCACTTCATTGCCATCAGCTCCAACGAACTTCACCTCCTGCGGCTGCTCCAAATCCTCATGCTCCTCCTCCTCCTCCTCCGCTTCTTGATCAGCGCTGACCCGCTGCGCTGCTATGGCACTGTGGGCAGGCAAACTGATGTTTGAGAGTATGCGAACCTTGCCCTCCGGCTCTTGCTCTTGCTCTTCCTCAGGTTCCTCCTCGTCGTCGTCTTGTGAGCCTTGATACTCCTCATCCGTCTCATCAATGATGCCATCCTCCAGGGCCTGGGTCTTGTGATAGCCCTTCATGTGCTTGTACAGCTGCAGCTCTTGATCAAAGACCTTGTTGCAATAGATGCACTGTTGCTTGTTCTCGTCCGTGTGTGCCTCATTGATGTGACCCTCGAGGTCGGCTTTGGTCAAAAACGTTTGATCACAGAGGGCACACTCGGTAAAAGTGTAGAGCTGCGATTTGATCTGGTGATCCGTGTAAATGTGGAAATGCAACTCCCTGTTGTTGGGCGATCGCCAGCCGCAATGCTCGCACAGTGCCGGGTCGATGGTTTCCTTATGCGTGTTAATGAGATGCCGTCTGAAGCCCCTGTACGAAGGAATGCTAATGGGCCGTCCATTAACTCCACACCGTAGACACAGCCAGGGACCTGATGACAAATTCAAATGAATATTTATTAGCAAAATGTTTGGGTAGTAAGATTAAACAAAATTCTACGTACCGGTGGTATTCTCAGCTCCCTGTGCAATCAAAGTATGCATCGTCTTGCTGTCGATTCGACGCTTCTGGGCTGATGCCGCTGCCGTGGAGCTGGCTGTTGTCGCTGCTGCTGCCGCTGCTGATGTCTGGGCTGGGACGGACTGCGCAACTGCTGATGTCTTTTGCTGGGTCGTTGCCGTTGCCTTCTGCTGTGACGTTATCAACGGTGTGGATTTGTCCGTTTTGAAAGAAACATGCAGCTTCTTGTGCGGCGATGTGGGCCCCCCCGATGCCGATGAGGATTGAGTTGGCGCAGTGGCTGCTACTGCTGGCGAACCACGCTTCACAGGTGAGGCTGCCTTCTCTGCGGGACTATTAGTTGGCGTATTGTTGGGCATAATCTTTAGCTTGATGTTCTTGTGGCCCTTGACGATATGCGGATACTGTCGCAAGACTTCGGCTATGATTTTGGTGTGATTCAGCTTGGCATTGGATGAATCCTTCACAATAATCGTCGGCGTCTGGCTGGGCGACTCCTGTTTGAGGATGATGGTCGTTGTGCCATGCTCCAGCTGGGTCTGTGAGCCCTGCTGTGGAGTTGTCGGCTGGTTTTGCTTGGATGTGGATGGCTGCGGTGGCAAATCGTCGTCATCATCGTCTGCATGGACATCATCGTAGAGCATGCCGCCATCGTATTCCGGATCATTGTCACCAAATTCGGCCGCAATTTGCTTACGCATCCGCTGTTGCTCGGCAAATTCTTTGACCTCCTCTAGGCTGGGCTTCTTCGAAGGCGGCGACAGGAGACTCGTCTGTGCCGGTCGCTTATTGTTGTTGTATCCCTTGCGCAGCTGCTCAAAGGGAGAGGTGGGCTCTTGTTTGTTGCTTGTCGTCGTCCGAATCATTGTGTTCCCTATACTCGCACGCTGTAAATTTGGTCTCAATGTGGCTCCCGAGGCCGCCCCCACAACTGTGTTGCTGACAACGCGGCTCTGCTGGGCCGGTACTGTTACGCGCTGTTGGGGACTACCTGTATTAATGGCTGGTCCCACGGTCCGGCGTCGTATACCCTTCGGACTGGGGGGCTAAAAAGAGGCAATACAAATTAGTCTACGCTTTGGAATATGATGAAACAATCAGCACTCACCCTCTGCTGGCGATTAACATTCTCCATGGTGCGACGATGTGCCTCCAATAGCTTCAGCAGCACTGTCATGTTCATCTCCTTGGCGGTGCGCAGCAGTTTGCCATACATTTTCAACTCAAACTCCAGGGTGCCCGTGTACATAAAGTTGACAATGGGCACCACAACATCCGCCTGGAACTCGTTGGGCATAATGAGGGCGTCGTCGACTATTTCGCACTGTTGCTCCAGAGCATTGAAATAGTCGGTGCAAGCGCTTAGCACCAGGCGATGCACTTTTAATTGTGAATTATCACGGAACTGCAGTGTTAGGTCGCAGTAGTCAGTTTTGTTAAAGAAATTCTGCAGCTTCTGCAGGAAGAAGACTCCCCAGTTGTCCACTTTGACCGATTTCACTTCTCCCATTTTTGTGGCTGCGTTCTTCTCAACGTTGTTATCCTTGGCAAGTATTGTTGTTCTTCTTGTTAAATGGAACGCGCGCGCCCTCCCCGTTTGTTGTTGCTCTAGCTGGCTGATGGCGCAACTGTACTCCGGACCAAGGGAAAGGAAATTTTATATTTAGGACACGCGGCCACGTTGATGCCAAAAACAGAATGAAAAGAATCAACACAGAAACAATTATTAACTTTGTTTAGTTTGTTATGTTCACTTAGGATTAGCCTCGAAGTGCAGCTCAGGCGGGCGTCAATTGATTTTCAACAAACATACACTCTTTCAGTACTCTCTTTTGCTGGTGCTGCCGCCACGGCGCGCAATGCAACTCGGATATCGATAGATGGTATGTACGTGTGCCTATTTACGCTTCTCTGTGTGTGTGTAATGTGCGCGTCGCCAGGTTTTCTTTTGGCTTATTATTGCCTTACTTATTAATTAATGCCCACGCGCGTGGAAATATGTTTCAATTGTTCCGTTGGTGCATTTATTTATTCTGATTTGGCGCCTCCCCTCCCCATTTCACACAACAAGCGAAGATTATAAGCACAAAAATTCTCTCTTAATCATGCTGTATACACACAATTTTTCAAAACAATACCTTTGTTTTTTCAATTGATTTGATTTTGGTCATTTAAGTTCTTAATACATACATTAATTCGTATTGCACTCTTTTTTTGCCGGATAAATTCTAATTTTTTTCAGAGAGAACAACCGAAGCAGGCAGCCATGTTTCTTTTCCAACAGGGTTGAAAAGTGCACTTATCGATGTGTATACGATGAGTGCTTGGTCTGGTATTGAAGAGGTGACGCAAGTCCGTGGGGTATATGCTCACAAAATGATATTGTATTCGGCCATACATATATGTCAGTTGTTTTCTAGTTTTAATTAATTATAATGCATACTACCCTTATATGCTGTTTATTGATATCGAGTGCATAATTAAATTATGTGGCTCTAGTTAATTGATTCGTTCATCTATGGAAGAGTGACGTCACAGAGCTCAGAGTGTAGCTTCACCTGCGTCACCTTACACTTTACAATTTGGTAGCGCTGCACCACGAGATGGAAACCAAGTGGTTTTTGTTTAAATAATAAACTAATAACAAACTAAACTGTACAGAATGACTGGCCGGAACAAGGGTAGAGGAAAACGTGGCGGTGGCCCCTACCGCAATGTCAAATCCAATCACAACTGTGAGCGCAGCTTTGCCCAGCAGGAAAATGAACTGGCCAAAAGCGATAGCGACAGTAACGATGACTCGGATTCGTCGGGTGGGGGTCCGGATGATCTCGGCCACCCACCGGACTTTTCGGTTGCCATGTGGGACCTCAATCACTGTGATCCAAAGAAATGCTCTGGCAGAAAACTGGCACGCTTGGGACTGATTTCGAATCTGCGCTTGGGACAAAAGTTTCCCGGCCTCGTCCTGTCCCCCGTTGGCCAGTTGTGTGTGAGTCCACTCGATCGTGAGATTGTGGCTGCTTCTGGTGTGGCCGTGATTGACTGCTCTTGGGCCAAACTGGATGAGACGCCTTTCAGTCGCATGCGTAGCCCACATCCCCGTCTTTTGCCCTTTTTGGTGGCCGCCAATCCCATCAACTACGGGAAGCCCTGCAAGCTCAGCTGCGTCGAGGCTATAGCAGCAACACTATACATTTGCGGTTTCACGGAAGAGGCACGCTGGTTCATGGGCAAGTTTTCGTGGGGTCATGCCTTTCTGGAGCTAAATGACAAGCTCCTCAATGCGTATGCGGCCTGCACGGGCAGCGATGACATACTCAAGGTGCAAAACGAATATTTGGAGGCGGAACAGAAGGAGCGCAACAAGCCCAGAGACCTACGTGACTTCTATCCAACAAGCAGCAGTAGCAGTGCCAGCGAGAATGAAGAGGAAATAAAAACCGAAAGCTAATCTTTACAAGGTTCTCTGATGTTTTATTATCAAAATACCATTAACTAATTACAAAACGTTGCGTGTGTTTTTTGTATGTTACAAACCAGCTGTGAAGAGCAATTCTCAAACTATTAAAAACTATTTGAATGAAATATTCATTTACAATTCTTCCATCAAGTCAAAGAGAGTGGGACTACTAATTTACTGTGCATTTCGCATATACTCGGGGTCAACGTTTACAAAGTTATTCATGCTGAAATATACAGCGCTATTCTTCACCAGAAACTTGAGAAAATCCTGCAGGTGCACGATTAAGTTCTGCATGGCCTGCTGATCCAGCGCCGAGTATGTCAGCATCGAGCCCAGTCGCACGAAAAGGCGCAGCAAGTGAAAGGAACCATAGAGATCGGACAACGGTGTATCTGGATGCTTTTGCATCACATCTGCGTACTGCGTACGCTCAAATTTGTACAGCAGCTGGGAGCCCAGCATGACATTGAAGTACTCCACAATGCCTTCGAGTACATCGTTGATGGCCACCTCCTTGCTGGCACTGGTCGACTTGACAGACTTTTTGTGCGCCAAATACTGTTCGGCGATTTGCTGGATCGTCACCTTAGCGGGCAGCTCCAGCAGCTTGTGCTCGCGCACCACCGCATACCAGTCATCGGTCAGGTAGTGTTTCAGCTCATCAGGTATTTTGATTTTCACTTCCAACTTGTTGGTAAAGCTCTCTTCACTTTCGACCCATGGTGCCGGCTCCGATGGCGGTGTGGGAGTCGTTGGTGTCGGAGTTGGTGCTGCTGGTGTTCCCTGCTTTTCGGCAGAAGTTGTGGTATCACTGCCGCTCAATGATGGACGTTGCTCGCTAATCCTTTTCTTTTTGGGTGGCACCACTGTGGCGCCGTCGTCCTCTGTGATCTCTCCTGTCGCTGCATCTTCTTTCTTTTCATTTGGAGTGCCGGGACGTGCCGACACTATTGCACTTTGTGTTGACTTCCGATTGGAACGACTAGTTGAGGTATTGGCGTTGGTGCTATTAGGGGTCGTGCTGATGTTGTTTCCACTGTCCGATTTTGTCATCGGTCCCGTACTGGAAGTGGGTGTACTGACCACCGACGGTAGAGATGTATTTCCCTCCTTGGAGGGAGTCGAAGCTCGAGAATCGTTGCCCACTTGTTCAATTTTTTTTGCCTTGGCGCTTCCTTTGAAACAAGTAATAAATCAGTCAGACCGACGACCACAAGCAGGTGGTTCGACTTACCCTTCTTGTTGTCCTTCTTCGACCGCTCGCCGCATAATCGCGCCTGTTCCTTTTGTCGCTGTACATTGTCATCATTGTATTTGAGCACACGGCTTTCGGGCACCCATTCGTCCCAGCTGTAAGAGGATTGGATTGTTGGTAACTCTTTACAGATTCTATATATTGTACGGTATTGCATACTTTTTGCTCCAGCCTGCATAGTGGATGTAGTATTGGACCGGCGTCGCATCAGGTTTTGTTTTGAGCACTTTGGCTTCGTAAATGAGCGGGCCGTGAAAGCACAGCACGCGTTCTCCTGCAAGGCGATACTATATTTAATCAAATGCATGGTTGGGTCACAGGTTCTAGCTTACCATCTGCAAATATAGAGGCTGCATCTGCTGCAGATCCCACGGTTTCCATTTTAGCGGGTTTTATTTATTTTTATTGTAAAAACAAGAAAAGGCTAGTGATGCGAGTTGTCAAAGATGGCCGATGGCATCGCCTACTATCGATTGGATCTGAACTCTATCGATGATTGATAGTCACCTAGTTATATTTATTTATAAATATATATAACAAACAGTCTTTATTAAACGTGTGCTTATACACTATACAATAGTTAATGTTTGGCCGGCGATGACAGTCCCTCCTCTTCCCAGGGACGTGGACCTCGTTTGTTCTCCCATTCATCTATGTTCACGGCCCTTACTTTGTCGTACTCCGTTTCCAGCGTAACTTCTTGGCGTTTCTTCATGTTCACGCCGTACTTCTTCATCTCGTCGGGTGTCACCGGCTGCTTCTTGGAGTACTGATACCTGCAATAGTTCCACATCAATCAGTTGGCATTGCTTTTGAGCTTGACTGACTGTTACCTTAAATTGGAAAACTGCTGCAGTCCAAAAGAGCCGGCCACCATCATGATAAGGAAGGGCACACCATATTTAAACGATTTTCGTTTACTATAATATTTTAGTTTGTCACTGAACGACATTATTTGTATATTATATCACAATGCTTATCGATACTATCGATGAATACCGAGCTTAGCCCACTTAACCACCTCCATTTAAACAGGTGAACGACTTGAGTGGCGGAGAATAATACTGTTTCTAACCTCTTCTTCTTGTAGATCCATGATTTCTCTTTCTCTACAATCAACATTTTCACGATATCTTTCACCTGAACTTCTTAAAGATTCATCATTTTTGTGGGGAGCGTTTTAATACGCACTGGTCGACAATGGGTTAATCCTTCTCTGTCCATGATCAGAAATCATATATCTCGGTTTTCATATTCGGTCTAATATTACTAGCTAGCTAGGATCCTCAGCTCTGAACACGTACTTATATCCCATTAATAAATCGATTTCCTACAAAATTGTCTAATTTTAAGCACTCTCTTATATTGGGTTTTGTTTAAAATAAGGTTTAAGCGAAAAAGGACAAACAGATCGTAAAACGTATGTAAGTGTATACGGCATGAAACGTAAGTATGAATGGAATGTTACGTCATTGTTGTGGGTCAACAGGGAATGGACATCGTTGTACCCTATTTCCTTTAGTTAATATTAAAATACTGGTTTTCAAGCTGCCTCTTCAAGGACTCTGCAAGAAGACCATAAATTGCAATATTTCGTTGAAGTAGCTTTAAAACATGGTCTGCATTATTTGAAGCCTTGGATGGAATGCAGGATGTTGCTCATTTCGGTAATAGTAACGGATTTACAAATTTGTCCGTTTTTCAAATTAAAAACCCATGACTAGGACATTATTTCATAGCAACCCTTTCTTATTAATAGCATGGGTTCATCTGCACAAAGCATTCTTTCAATCACTTTCAAAAATCTGCAGCTGCTCCCGTCGATTAAAATAGCCCTGCCCTTGAAGCGGAAGCGACTTAAATGTAGCGTACGCCTTGCCAAATTGCGAGCAGTTTCTATAGAACAATTGTTTTCCGGCGTACGCCGATGCTTATGCACTTACATTTACATATGTGTGGCCTGGCATATAAGTTCAAGGTCGTATATCTCTTTAGTTCTCAAATAATTGACACTGACAATGTCGAAGAGCGCCAAAATGTTGTGTGTTCACATCGTACACGACATTTGATATGGCAAGCCAAACGGTCCGCTGGTTCACCTTGGCCGAGTCGGTCCCGGCCGGGCTGGGGGTATAGGCAAGGCAAGTGGTTCATTGCAAAGATTTCCTTTTAGTACCAATAGCTATAGCTCTCAACCAGTTCGAGTTTTCAATTCATTCACAAGGAGCCGACGCGATACGCCGCCAATTGAGTCATCCACAGGCCCGCTCGAGACTGGGTTGGTCTCAAATCACACAGCTTTGAAGTCGCTACAAGATTATATTTCAGTTTCTGATGCACCCTACCTACCTGATCTGATCGAACAATCTTCTCTCATGGCTTCAGCACAGTCGTCTATGCCCCGCTGTTTCCACTTTTCCAGGCAATTTTCACCAAATATGGTTGCGATTTTCCTAACAAGATTGTGCACTTGTTGTCTGACCCAAGCTCTCGTACACGTACACGTACAATATATTTATTTATTTTTATTTGGTATATATTTTTTGGAATTATGAAAACTTTTGTTTTCCATAACACAGCCTCAGCCCCACAGCATCAGGTGGCCATGATTTCGTTTTTTCTTATTTAGCAAGTTGCTCACACATTTTCGATTTTTAACAATGTTCTCGATGTTGTCTCAAGGGTCTTTCTCATGGATACTTATTTAGGATGATATATATACATATATATTGATCTGTTTGCAAGACTTTTTTGTTTTGAATGAAAACAATTACGTCATTCGGTGGGTGTTGCTGGATTTAATTATAAATTTTTCAACAGTTTCAGTGCAGGCAAAAAAAAAAACAACATTATTTTCTCCAAGAGAAAATCACAGAAAAAGAATAAATATGCTGAGATCAAATTGGGTTTTATTTATAGCGGGCTTTGGCTGCAATCAGAAGATTTATATAATCAGTTTTAAGAACAACTCTTTAGCAATTTATGTAATACGATTAATTTAATAAATTTGTGTGCAAAATTCTATACTTGCTTATAGGATAATCACCATTGTTGGAATAATCGTTGGAAATAAAAGAAAACCTTTAAGCTTTATATATTTTACTTTTTCCACGAAAGAATTAAAGCATGTAGAAAGGAATATTGAATTTTATTGAATAACATATGTACATATCTTTTAATGGATACAACTTTACAAGTCTATTTCTATTAAAATAATATTAATTGTCCCTTTTTCTATAAATATATACGCTTTGAATAAAATAAAACAGAAAAGCTCCTTGTTATCCAATGAAAATATCTTTTTAATTTATGATTTAGACTTTTTCTCAATGCTATCAAAAATTTGATAATCTAAAAAATCGTATGGATATTCCCAGTAACTTTTAGGATACATTTTGATGAATGGAAATAAGAAATAATTATTAAAATTTAACTAAAAAGAAACTAATTGATTAGAATCACATAAGCTTTAACAGAATCTTCGAAATTTTACTCTATCATCCCCATTTATGTTATAATTCTTTCTACGTTTCAACCAATTATTCTACCTAATTTAAAATGCAATTCAAGAAATCTTACAGATTTTAACAGATCAAGAACTACCCGATTCGGTGATAAAAAGTATACCATACTTTATTAATACATTAATTGTGTATTCCTTTGTTTAAAAATTCAATTTAAATATCTTATCATATAAAAAATTACTAGTACATAAAATAAGCGTGATCAATGGGCAAAAAATAGTATCTACAAAAGAGAGCCGTATTTTATATAAGCTACTGATCTTCTGAGATCAAGAGGAAATTGCATTTATGCGATTTCCACGTTCCGCTCGATACATGAATCATGGTACATATAGGGGTTTTCTTCCGAGAGCGTTACCAACAAGCAGGCAATATACAAAGTACAATTGTACTTTGACATTAATGATTGCCAACAAAATGTTTCCCGTTCGTAGACATGACGTTGAAAAATCTATAGAAAAACACTCAAATTATATAGAACAAAAAAAAATAATAATCCGTAGACCTATGGTGTCTGTATATACCTATTTGAAACAAGATTTTTTTGGCATATCAATAACTGAAAGATAAAAATAGGCATTGAAGAAAGAACCAAAAAGCAAAACAAAAAGATACACGCACACAATAAAACTTTCTTAAGTCACACACACAGAAACCGAAATGATAGAGAAAAATGTTGCTTTTGTATTTTCAAATATTTTGCATTAACCAAAAATACTGGGGTGATGAGTGAGAGCTTTTTGGAATATGGGGAAATATTCAAAAATAGGCAGAACAGAACAATTCCACACACCCATACACAGACACAGACACAGACAGCCAGTGAACAGGTGACAGAAGGCCCCTGGCGAAGAGCGGGAGAAAGGATGGCGAGAGAGAGAGGATTGAGAGTGTAACAGTAAAAGCGCAGTCGCAGGCGCCGGCTATGCTTGTGTTGTGTGAGAAGAGATCGTAAATCAGGGTGCTGCTCATCGCCGATCTCTTGCCTTCTATACACACGAGCCGAAGAAAATATTCGATTTTCCTCGGCTGCACTGAGAGAAAGTTTTACTTTTAAGATGAATATAATATTGAAACAAATTTCGTTTCTAGGGAATTTAGTGAAGTACACCATTTTCAAGCCATTTGGGCATTGTTATACCCATTTGTGGAGTTCGATAATATTTATATAATGATGATCGATCCAATGAAGACCAGGAAAAACCATAGATTTCATTGGACTACTAAATTATAGGGCTTCCATAGGATAAACCCATCTTACAGGGTATCTAAGGCTCTACCGCTGAAAATCTAGTCTTTCTATCTTTTCCTTAAGATGTTGTTACATGTTCGGCAACCACCTAGCACTTTTTTCGCACAGTGTACAAGCTCTAGCAATACCATGCCATGCTCTCTTTTTGTGGCGAGTGAGTGATCATCGCCGTACTCAAACGAGAGCAGAATGCAGTTCCATAATAAGCGAAAGAGCAAACCAAAAGCAACAACACGAGCACGGCATCGCATTTATTTGGCCGAAAAGCATGCTCTCTCGCACACACACACAGGCGCGCTGGGCGGCGATGGCCCACACCTATACACACCAGCGCAGATCGTTCGGAATCGACCGAGCGGCGGGCATCGAACGTCAACATATTGAATAAATATTTTCAGTTGAACATCACAATCCGTTCAAGTCGCGGATAACTCCGAATAAAAGTTTTGTAAGTAAAAAAAAGGAAGGCAAAGAAAAGAACCTCCTATTCAAAAATACCAAGATATCCAAAAAAATATATCAAAAAGTATCTTGTAAATCTTGTTGCGTGCAAAAAAAACAAGTACAAAAACTGTGCGAGCCCTGCGAAAAAAAAGGATCCAAATCAGCTCTAAATAATTATATAATCATCAAAACGTTGCGGCAAAACTAATTTGAAATCAAATCAAAGTGCTGTGAAAAATCTATAGTAACCAAAAAAGAAACCGCAAGTATTTTTGAGAAGAGCAACAAAAAAAAGATATTTCAAATATTTCTTAGTTTAGAATGAAAACCCAAATAGAGGTTAAGCACCTTTTCGGTTAATAGCGATTCTCTCTGGGGCTTTGTCAAGTTTGTCTGTTAACCACAATTTGGCATCTAGAATTTCCATTTTCCATTTCCACTAAATGCCCTCTGCATGAGATATATAAACATTGCCAGTGGGCATTCATCAGTGGGGTTCTCACATGGTTCTGGGAATCGAATCCGCCAGAGTAAATATCAAAGGTTGTTCTAGGACTCAAGGAATTTATGATATGCTAAAGAAATGAATGCATAGAGGATCTTGAGTTACATTTTACATACAAAATCTGTGAGAATCTTCCTGACTTACATTTCTTTAGATATCTTCCTAGAGACTACCTTTTTCATCTTCCGGTTCTTCTAGAATCCTATTCAAATATGGGATAATTCACTGAAGGTTGCTAAACCACTAAGAGATCCATGATCTCAAGGTGGTTATAAAAAGACCTAGACCTAATGGAAAAGAGAGATAGAAAAAAAGATCCTTCCTTCTTTGGTATTCAGAATAAATCCCAATCATTCAGAACATCGTGCAGTTCTGTTGCAATTTGTTGTATCCATGAAATCCGATACACAACCGTTGGCCACAGATGCCAAATGTATCTGAAGCGAACGTAGGCGAGAAATCCCCAACCCAACGAATTCCCCAGAAAGCTCTTCTCTTTTCTTTATACTTATTGTAGTATTAAGTAATATCCGTTGGATATTCAACAGATGCCTCCTCAGTTTTCCTATTTTTAGGTATTTTCTGTGTGTCCAAGAGAGACAGAGAAAGAGAGAGAGAGAGATAGTCAGAGTCACAGAGAGGGATAAAGCTTTCAGTTCTGCCCCGCCATAGACTTTTAGATATAGATTCTATATACGTTAGACCTATATACAAGGCTGTCTATGTGTTTGAGACTTAAAAATAGAAAAAAACGGAATAGAATTCTGTATTCTGTACAACAAAAAATCTGACTTTTTCCAATGGATAATTTGGAAATGTTGCTGTACAAATGAGAGAGATGGATATAATTAGAAGATGTGAAAGAACATATTTCCTAACCTACAGAGTATATATTTTGAGGCACTTACTTATTCTTGATCTAGGATAAACAAGGCAGACAGGATATCTAGAGGGGTAGTGTATAAATTTTGGGGGAAAATGTGGAATAAATTGCTTCCTAAATATGGGAAATGAAATACCTAAATCGCACCCAGTTTTCTATTAAATGAAACATATGAGAATATGTAGAAATTACTCTTTCATTTTAAGGGTAAACTTTGGTAGTCTTAAATCCTTGTTATTTTGCTTTGATGAGTTCCTTGAATTTTATTATTTTCTAAGAATTTCACATGGTGTTCGAAGGTTCTTCAAAGCTTACTGGTATATGCTTTTGTAGGTATTAGAAAAGGTGTATAGAATATATATAAAGAAGTACTAGAAAGGTTAAACATCTTCAAACTCAGTTTTATTTCTTAAAAATACTCATATGTGGATGTTAAATATTAATAGAATATGAAGTTTTGCCCATTCTTTTATCTGGAGTATTTATCCCTCAAACTCCATTACTTTCTTCGCTCTATAATGGCGCTCTTCTTGGCTTTGGGTTCATTTATTTTACAAAAGATGTATGTCATTGCCGAAAGGTTTAAGATTCCGTGCGATTTATTCCGCTGAATCAACGCAAACATAACTCAATGTGTCACCTCATTCGATCCCATATGCACATGACACATGGCACAAACAAATTTGCCTCGATTGCAATTTACTCGTAATTTAAATTCAATTTTTGTTTTCCTTCGGCCGCTTTTGCTCGCTGTTTCGTTGAACCTGAGGTTCAGAGGCTCAGGAATGTAAACAGAAAAGTTTTAAAAATAAATTAATGTTTTTGAACAAGAACAAGAACCACCAGCACACGGGAGGGGCAATGCAGTAATAAAGAATTTAAAACTTGTCTCAATTAGTGGCCTGCCTGGATTCGGTGCAGGCCATGACAAATGTTGGTCAAGTGGAGTGTCTGGTTGGTGGCAAGCTGGAGGAAGGAATGAAAGGTGGAAAGAGGTGTGCGAATGACTGAGAAGAGGTTAAGCCCCCAGGCCCCAGCTGAGTCCACACTGAGTCAGAGTCAGAGTCCAGAGAGTATTGGCCAAGTATAGTTTAAAGCCAACTGAGTGGATGATAATGATTCATTGGGGGAGTGTTAAGAAGAGTAGGATTAGGAGGTTTGTTTACAAGGAATCTACAGAGCCTAAAGTGCTCTTCATTTAAAGATTAAAGAGTCTCTTCCTTAAGAGTATCTCAAGATAGTCGAAAGATAACTTGAATTAGAGTTTGAACTAAATTTATTCTTGTTCTAGAATAGGGAGGTTGGGTAAAAGATCTTTGGGTTATATCTAGGGGATTACTTTAGTAAAACTATCAACTAGAACTTTGAAATAGTACTCAAGATCTTTGCCTTGCAATACAAATATACGTATAACTTTACTGATCCCAAAATACTCGAGAAAGAATGGTATAATAAACCAAACATAAATTCGTATAGCTAAAGCTATATCTTACCTCTTTTCTTGGCCCACATTTGGGTTCCATCTACTGACACAATTTCTGGATGGTGGCAGAACTCTCTACTCAAATATGCTCCCAGTTCCAGCTTCGTTCTTAATCCATTCCATACCAATCCGAACCGATGTGATCTGCATAACTAAGCCCCGAAAACGTGCATTACCTGGTATTTCTCGTTCAAATGATTTACTGTGAGATGAGAAAACACTCTCCAAAAAAACAACACACATAAGATTGAAGAGGAGACCCAGAAGCGGGAATAAAAGTCGTGAAGAAACGCCGGCAAAATATTAAAAGCTCAATTCACAGTCCGATGAGCTGGAACAATACTGATGTCTGGGCCTTGAGTGTTTGATTTTTGGTCTGGGGCGAATAATTAATGGGTTTTGCCACCTTCCAGCCAAAAAAGGGTAGACATGGCTCTCTCATTAGCTTGTGAGAGAGAATACCACCTCCCTGAATGCTGATAACAGATAGATAAGCCAAGAGACAAGTGTATTTCTGTTGGAAAAAGAGGGTAGATAATACAAAGAATGATTACCCAAGCCATAAACAATCTAATATTCCTATAGTTTTAGTTGTGTCCAAGATAGAAATTAGAATAGTCTTGGATTTGGGGAGGATTAAGCCAAAAAGAGTTCACTTTTCCAATTAAAGATTGTAAAATGCAAATGCCTTCTCCTTCTCTCTCAAGACAGAGTTTCACTTTCTGTGCACAAAGAAACGAGTTTTTTTCTTTTCTTATCCATTCCGAATGCTCGTAGATGATTATCGCATAAATTTATTAATTGGTTTATTGGCTGCACATAACAACCGTTTTCATTGCCATTTCCATTTCGATTTGCAGTTTCTTTCGAGTACAGTAGCAAAACAAACAAACAGACACCATGGATGCCATCAAGAAGAAGATGCAAGCGATGAAAGTCGACAAGGATGGAGCTTTGGAGCGCGCTCTCGTCTGCGAACAAGAGGCACGCGATGCCAACACTCGCGCCGAAAAGGTAATTCAACCATCAGGAACCCCCATGCATCACCCCCCCTCCATAAACCACACGCACTTGTACTCCCACAGAGCGGCAGAGTGGGAGAAACATTTAATGTAACAAAAAACATAATTAAAGGGGTTTAAATCTGAACAGATCTCTACAGGCTCTTGCGAACCCTAACCGAAACACAACAAATCTTGTTAACACATTCCATTTTTCTTGTTTTTATTAACATTTTCCTTTTTCTTTTGGAAATATAATAATAACAGGCCGAGGAGGAGGCTCGCCAGCTGCAAAAGAAAATCCAGACCGTTGAGAACGAGCTGGATCAGACCCAGGAGGCCCTCACCCTTGTCACTGGCAAGCTGGAGGAGAAGAACAAGGCCCTGCAGAATGTAAGTTCAATAATTTCATACCTTGCATACCTTAGAATAGATCTTAAGTGGAGGATAGAGAAGGCATAGAAGTTCGTAGTCAATATCGTTATTTTTTTATAGATTTCAATGCAAAATTTCTTTTATGTCAGCTGAAAATTTATGTTAAATTTAAGTCTTAGAAATAAATTAGCTTGCATTTAAATTTATAACCAATTTTTCACGAATTGATCAAATTACTATTTTAATTTAAAAGCTAAATTCTCAAACTTATTCCAAAGCATTCCAAAAAACCCCCCAAAAATCACAATTTCTTTAATCACTTGACAAAACGTTAAAAAACATAAGAAAGGCAGACCCATTAATCATTTCTAGACTAGCATTTGTCAGAGCCCTCAAAAATGTTACAAATTTCCCAGAAACTATATCTTTAAATAAGTATCTATAGATCTTAAGAAAAAACATTTAATTTTTAGGCCATTTCACAATATTCTGTGAAATGCATCTGGGTTCAGATACAAGTCAAGAAATACACATAAATTTATTATAAGTGATTTTTTCAACAGCTTCAAGAAATGGGGGAAAGAAAATGGGCCAGCGGAAAAACTGTGTCATCGGAGCGGCAATTTAATGCTAATTTTCCGGCACCTTCTTTGAAATGGGATAAATGTTTGGGGGCGGAAATTCCATTCCATTTTATGAGTCTGAGGTGTTTGTGCTCTTAGCAGAAAATTCATAAATTTTGAATTCAAATTCAAACAAAAGGAAACAGCAGTCAGCAATTGCCACGCAGCACTCTGTCGGTGTATGCGTTTTTCTTTTACTGTTGGCAGCGCCTTTGGTGCGGCGCTATTTTTAAATTCGTTGGAAATAGCAGCCCGATGGTGCGAGAGGGAGAGCGCCCCGGCAACGCATGCGCGCCTGTATGCGTGTGTGTGTGCAAGGCAATATCAAATAACGCAAAGACAAATGAAAATTGTTTTTGCCAAAATATTTTCATGCAAAAACAAAAATGGTTTCCTCTCAATTTTTTTGTACAGTATTTAGAACAATTTTCTTGGCGTTGGGCCGACACCGCCTTGTGCTTTCCAAAACAAAAAGAACAAAATTGAAATTGAATTAAATTTTTTGTTCTTCTTGCGATTCGTTTTTTGATTTGGGACACTTTCGGAAAGTATTTCAAGGATTGGGCGTTTGGCAGCGTTTCAAAAATTCAACATTTTCAGGTAACCAGAGGCGTGAAAGATAAATACAAAATGCTTATCGGACAGCATAAATTATGAGATCTTGACAAATTATCAGTTATGGCTTTTCTTGTTGTTGTCGCTGGCGCTGTTGGCCCTGCCCCGTATCGTTCATGCCAGCGCCTGAGTAATAATACAAGATACGGGAAAAAGAAAAAAAAAAACACAGAGATAAGCAATTAAATCAAACAAAAACTGAAATGGAATGAATAGACCAGGAAAACTCATCGCGAATACCGCAAGAGAGTAAGAGAGCAGGAGCGGAGCGGAGCTAGAGCTAGAGAGTACAAGTGGCCTGCATGAAAGCTTGTGCGAGAGAGAGCATCACTAGTGAGTGGGTGTTGTGGGGCTGTGGCGATGTGGCGATGTGGCGCTCTCTCGTGCTCATCAACTCTCCCCCTGGATGTACGATCAGAGTGCAGCGCACACATCTTGCTGACTCACTCGGACATGTGCCACACGTCGGCCGCACGCTTCGTATGGGGGCGCATTAGAGAGAGAGATAGTTTGGGCAGGTCGAGAGAGAGCCGCTGCCGGTGAGCGCATAGCCCCAAAAATTATCGCCACAGCGCAAGCACACTTTCAAGTACAACGCCGAAGCAAGCAGCGGGGCCGAAGAACCCTCAAGCAGCCGCAGCAGCAAGCAGCCAGCAGCAGACCAGCCGCCGCCCGCCGCCTCAACCACAAACCCCATCGGAAATCTACAAAAAAAATTATAAATAAATGAGACCCGCATTCTTATAAATCAAACTAAGTAGGTTTATCAATGAATTAATCAGCGAAGTCCCTACTTTCATTTAATACGCATTAAATGAAATTCTAGAGATTTCACAAATTACATAAATAAACCGTTACACATGCCAAAAAACAAGAGAAAGAGAAACCAGTGTGTGGCGAAAACTTTTCTCTGCCATTTTTCACGCGCTATTGAAAATCTAAAGAGATAAAAAGGGCAAAAAAAACATTAGATCTATTAAATCATCAATAAAAATAGCTAGAAAAAAAACCAAAACTCGAAATCCAACCAACGGTACCATGAGCGCAGCTGTTTGAAAAAAAACCAACAACAACAACAAAAAGCACCGAAAACATCACGCATCAAATCACCCAAACAACAAACTGTAGTAGCAAAAGCCGGCGCACATAATTAATATGTACGAGAAAACATTAACAATAGGAAATGCAAAAGTTAATAATGCATATGAGTGGCAAATAGTGAGTTACAACAACAAAAGCACAACAACAGCCAAACCAAAGCAAAACAATCACAAAACTAGCAAAAGCAGTGCAAAAACTGCAACCAAAACAAATGCAACAAAAATAGCAGCAAGTGCAACAGCAACAACAACTACACCCAAAGAAACGGTTAAACCCTCCACACAACCACTACAAAATAACCAAAAGTACAAATACTTCGGCAGTGCGGCGCGCCGGCTGGCGCATCAAATAAAGCGGGCGCATCGGCATTTATTGACCAGCGGCGGCAACGACAAACAACCACAACAAAAGCGTAACGAAATCAGCCTTTAATCTCAGTTGATTTAGATATGATTTCTATAAATTCAAATCAAATCTAAAGCAGTTGAGGCAGTACCACCGATAACTATACGCGCACATGGCAATCAGCTTTGGTCTGTATGCAGTGCGCGTGTAGTTGTCTGGTCACACTAGATATCGATAGGCGCACAAAAATGATTTAATTACAATAATTACGAGCAATTATTAAGCATTAAAAATTGAACAGCTAAATTTTGGCTGCTAAGATTATATTAAATCACTTTTGTAAGCCGTAATATTTGACGGAACATCAAAATGCAGCAATATGGTTTCCAATCCTTGATGGAGAACGATTAACATATTATATGCCAAGGGGGAATTTCAGGGGGTAACTTGAATTCGTCAGTATTGTTACGGAATATTTTGAAAATTCGACGGTATATTTCGGTATTTTTCCGAGGGTCGATAAACTACATTTTCTCGATTTACAAACAGCTGTTGCAAAAAGGACACCAAAAACAACAACAACGGCGGAGGGTGCAGCAGCTGGAAAACAGAAACAGCAGCCGCGTAACAAACGCGCAAGCAACAAACAATTGTTAAAAAGTGATAAACCAAAGCCGAAAGCAGGCAAACACCAGCGTCAACAGCGTGGCAGCAGCAGGCAGAGTCGCAGTGACGGGGCACTATCGGGGCAGTCTTCGCGTTGGTGCTCCATCGAGGCGCAGCTGAATGTGCTGGACGATCTGCTCTATTACTGCGATGAGGAGGCCGAACTGTATTTAGCCCAGCTCTACGAAAGGTACCAGCAGCTCATCTGCGACAAGAGCTCCAACAGTGAGTACGAGTCGGGATCGACGGACTTTTGGAGCGACGCCTCTGACTCCGAAGACAATATGTCGCAGCAAAACAGTGCCGACGACGACGCCCTGTCCAGCACCAGCGGGACGGGCAGCAACAGCACCCACAGCCTGGTTCCAGCCGCCCTGAAACGACGGGGCCATCAGCATCATCCCCGCTTCTCGGGCACACGGCGGCCCAATGTGCCCAATGTCCAGGAGATACTGGCCGCTCTCTATCGCGGCGACTCCAAGGGGGTGCTCTCCAATCTGCGCGGTGAGGCTCAACCAGAGCCAGAACCCGAGAACGAGACACCCGTGGAGGCGCCTTCCACGCCGATTAGCCGCAGCACCCTAAGTCTTCCACTCACCGATTCGGTGACCAATTCCCTGGGCAGCAACAGTCCCACGCCCACGGATGAGAGCAGCATTCAAGATGACAGTGCGGCCACACCCGTAACGGGAACCACAACAGCAACGGCAACGCCTTCAGGCCTTCCGGTGCCCCCCAACGGGAAGGAGAAGGAGGCCAAAACGTCCAGTGGCAAGAAAAAGAAGAGGGACAGAGGCGAAAAGTCCGAGAAGCGGGAAAGGGGCGAAAAGTCCGAGAAGAGTGATAGAGGCGACAAGTCGGAGAAGAGTGAAAAAGGTGAAAAGTCAGAGAGAAAGAAGAAGTCCTCCTCGTCATCGTCGGGCAAGCGCGAGCGCAGCAAGCGTCATGGACATGGAGCAGCCGGCACGAGTGCAATGGAGGCCAGCAGTGATAGCCTGGCCACCGATCTCAGTGCCGGGGCCATCGACGAGGGCATCGCACTGGGCGATGACGACGACACCCAGTCGGCCGAGTGGTCCAAATTGCGATGCACCAGCGAGGCGGCCGAGATTGTGGCGGAGCGCGAGGCACGTCGGAACAAGGGACGGTGTGCGGACTATCCGGGTCTGGCCTTTGGACGTTCCATCTTCAGTTCGGACACCATGATGAAGTTCAATATCATCCGGAACGAGCTGCACAACATCATGAATACACAACTAAAAAGGGTAATTAGCAGACGGGAGATCGATGGATCGATGGGAGTCTCTTTATATATTATCCACTAATCACATTTCTATATCTAATTCAAGCCAAAAGAAAAGAACGTCTTCCGTCCAACGATGTCTTCCGTCGGCTGTTCTTTGTAAAGTTTGGTTAGGTTCCGTCCCCTCTATCGTATCGCCTCTTTCTATCTATGATTGCTCCAATTTTTGTTGTTGCCTATCTCTCGTTTCCTTTGTTTCCTCGGTTCGCTCTTTGTATAATGTTGTTGTTTTTTTAGTTTTGTGTGGTTTGCACATTGCAAAGCGATTACGTCGTCTTTGTCGTCGACTTTGTTGCCTTCTTTTTTCGCGATATACCCTAGAAGAGGGTCCAACGTGCTGAGCAAGCTGTTTGCCAGGCAGAGAAATGGTATTTCTGATCCTATAAACCTCTGTAGATTCTTGTTTACCAGCAGCATGGGGTTCATTGTCGGTTTCGTGTTAGGGTATCACATGTTTCGGATCCCCAATCTAACCTTAACCCTTTTGTGGTGATTTTCTTTAAGCCCTCTCCTCTTTCTCCGTCTCATTTTCTTGCCCTTGCGTTAGGGAATCACATGGAATTTTCTGGTGGAACACTTTAATTCTTTCTACATATATATTGATTATGAATAGCTGGCCCGTCGCCTAGGAAATCATTTTCTGTCTTGGAGGCCCTCTTTCTGTGGTTTCGTCTTGTCATACGCACACACATGCAAATCTTGACCCACTTTGCACGTACTTATGCCTATTTCTTTCACCTTTTCTCTTGCCATTCCGATGGTCAGCATTTCGTTTGCATTTACCCCCCCCTGCATACATTGTACCACCCGTAGACTGAGAGCAGCAAAAGTATTTCAACAATTTCGTACGCAAACATGTTTGCTTAATTGCAGGCAATTGTTTAATTAGTTACGCAATTGCTCAAAATTAAACTAACGGTACCTGTTGCGCTCTGCCACACTAAACTCCCTCCGCCCCCATCTCAAAGAGAGAGAGAGAGAGAGATGGAGGGCCCTCTAAATGGTAGTGCGACTCCCCCGCCTATATGGTGGTGGGTGGGGGTTTCGTTTCGGGTTCTATAACCATACTCTATGTGGTCTTGGCCCCAACCCAACCCCCATAAATGGCCGGCTACATGCTTCTACTACAAATATCACTAAAAGGAAAACATTACCATCTATGGCCAAAGCATAGCGCAAATGCTGTACAAAGCCCGACTTGCCAATTTGGTGTACAAATTAATTATTAAATGTTGATACGGGCTATGTACGTGTTCCCATAGCGAAGCCGAAGCCCCCGAACGACCTTCGATGCGACTGCGGCATTTACTTTTAATTTCTTTTCAATGCCGCCTGGCTAAAAATGGACAGGCGCTCATTGTTAGCATTATCAACAATTACGCCATCGCCGAATAGGGATGAGAGTTTGAGAATACAGACTTAATTGCCAGCAACAGGTGGGTGAACGAGAACGAACCCTCGGGGGCATAGAACTTTTTCAAATTCAAAACTTCCCGATATGATATCGATATCGTGTGGGGGGACAATCGCCGGAAAGAGAACCTGTCCGATTAGTCATTACGCTCTCACGCTTACGTTGTTTGCTTGCGTGTTGATAAGCCTGATAAAGCACCGGCATTGTAGTTTTTTTCATACAATTAGCTTGTGGATAGACAGGGGAGGAAAAGGCAGGGGCGTTGCGTTGGCAAAGGCACACACACGCAGCTGTATGTTCGAATGTCTGTATGTGTGCAGCTAGAGAGTACTACCTGATTACTCATTTCGAGCCTAAATGGAGATTGTCTTTGACATGGGCATAATTTTGCATAATATTATTTGCATAGAAATAGCAAAAATCTGAAATATTTCTTCACTAATTAATGCCAAACAACAACAAACATGTCGACAGAATTTTAGCGGCTTTTAACAGGTTTTCCAGCGGCACACCAACACACACAAAGTCGCTCCGCTCTTGAGCACACACCAGCATACAGTTTAGGCGAGGCAGACGACGCACCAGTTATCTCTGTCACACCAATGTTCTCATCGCTTCAAAAGGCATGTCAGCAGCGCTGCCAACGGCGCGCTCGACTCATGCATTTTCGCTCTCTCAAACGTGGTGGTTTCCTCTCTTTTTCATCTTACTGGTTCATTCGTAAGTGAACTAAGTCGTTCTTCTAGTTCTTTTTTGTCTCGTTCGTTCACTCCAATTCAGCCGAGAGAGAGAGAGATTACTTGTTTGATTGAGTGATTTTCCCATACAAAACACAATCGCGCTCAAAACCAACGCAACTCGAATCCAACTCCGACTTGAGCGCCTTTTTCCCACTCAATGAATGTCATCGTTCTCTCGTTCTTCTCCTCGACACACCAGTTGTCTCTGTCGCACACCACCACTGTCAAACCCCACCACCGCTTCGAAAGGCATGCCAAGTGTTTAACGGATCATTTCCAATTTGTTGTTCGAGTCGCGTCGGTCTTCTCTGTTTTGTGTGTCGTCGACTTGTGTGTGTTTTTCGCTACCAAATAGCAAATATTAAATATTTATTCGTTATTTATTCTACTACTATATTGTGTGCCAGTTAAAGTCCCTAAAACCAGCTTACGCTGCCTTGAAAGCCATCGCAAGCGAGAGAAAAAGCAGTCGAAGAGAAAGAAGAAAAAAACCGGTGGTTTTTTCTTCATTGCGTGTGTGTGAGTGTTCGTTCCATTCTCCGTGCGTGTGTTGGTGTGTGTTCTTCAAATTGTAAAATTATATATTTTTGGTGCTGCCATACCACCAGAAAGCAACTGTTGAAATTATAACAGTAAAAGGCGAAAAAGGCCAATATCAAGTGTGCTTCAGTGCCCGGCTTCCCTGCCAACGCAAAGTCCAAGTGTCCAAACGAAACACCTACAACCAAACTAAAAATGACGACCAGCATTCCACAAGGCACTCTCCTGGACGTGCTCAAGAAGAAAATGCGTCAGACCAAAGAAGAAATGGAAAAGTATAAAGATGAGTGCGAGGAGTACCAAAAGCGCTTGCAACTCGAAGTGGTTCGCCGCGAAGAAGTAAGCCAGCCTTCCATTTCCCTATTAGTTCTACAGAATTTAGTGGAAATTTAGCTATCTTTGGTATGGTTTAAATACTGCGTGACCTGTCTTATAAATTTTGCATAAATCCTACCTGTGGAAAAAAGATAGTTAACCATTTCTCTCACACACTCTCTCAGAGCAAGAGAGAGACGAGAGCTCTCCCCTGTGTGTGTGTGTGTGTGTTCTTGTGGGAGCGAGATAACCGCAAGTGTCGCGACAGGCTTCTCGCTCGCATGAGTTCCAGAGAGCGACTTTTTGGTTCTGGCCTCTCCCGTTGATTCTGTTGTTGTTTTCCCCCCTGCCTTTTGTTGTTACTCTTTTGAAAGAAATTTTAGGCAAATTGAATTGTTGAGACACAGGGTGGTTCGTGTCCGTGCAGCACCACTATTGTTCTTCCTCTTGTTCCTTATTGTGTCACTTCTTTTTCGTTTTGGGGTTAACTGTTGTTATCTGTGAGACGAAATTCATTCACCTTTCAAATTGTATGTTATCTCTCTCGCTTCACGGCACATAGCGCAACATTAGCATACACCTCACAATCACACACACTGACACTGACACGCATTTACATAAGGCAAAAAAAAGAAGAGAAAAGAAATCTTTTGCTTTCTCAGCGACAAAAAAATAAAAACCGGCTCAAAGCTGAAGAAGCAGCAACGGCAGCAGCCGCAAAGTGGCAGCCACATCGTTTAGCTAGCGGTGTTCTAAATTCGATTAATTATGATCAATAAATGGTTGGATTCTCTTAATTCTTTTTTTTTCATTTTGTTCTTAATTCGATTCTAATTAGACAATTGAGAGAGCAAATGCCGCAAGCAATTTCTGTAGGGCTCCTTGGTACCCGTATAAGTGTGTGTGTGTGTGTGTGTGTACGAAATCACAGAGAGTGTGACAGCATTTGTTGACGTCATGTTTTTTGGCGGCTTAGGACTGTGTTCCAGGAACTTTTGGATGAATTTTAAAACCAATACAATTGCCTTCGGCGGGGAGTCATTTGTTCACTTTTCGCTTCCACGCTGCCAGCAAGTGATTGACGTTTGGTTTCCCCTTTCTGAAATGTAAAACAAAAACATAATTTGCTTTTGTTGTTGCTTTTCTATACAATGAATGCTTTTCAATGTCATTCGATGGCAGAGCGAGTCGCCCTCCCTCTCATCTAGTGTTTCCCTCCTTGCGCAGTCTTCCTTTCTCCCCTCTTTTGTGTCCCTCTGTCCTGCAATTGAACGTTGATAATTTCAATGCGCTTTTGTGACAAATTGGTTTTGATTCATGCTCCCTGTCCCCCTGCCCCCTGTCACTGCATGCCTATGTGTGTGTGTGTATTCCGTAATTTAGAGATTACAATACATGATGCCATGGGCTGACTGGGGTATCAAGAGAGAAGCAAAGCAAGCACACACCCTCTCACGATGGCCACCGAAAAAACCACTTCATGCCTGAGAGAGCGTCCATCGTCTTTAACCGTTTTTCTTGGTGATTTACATTTTCATGGCGTTACTTTTTCGGTTCATAATTAAAAATGCATCATCAAAATGGATACACACAAACACACACATTGGCATACGCACACGCCCTGCGCAGCGCTCCACAAAATTTTTATTGTTTTATATACATATCGTTGCCAAGGCAATTTCTGAAAATAAAACTAAAACAAATGGAATACTCCCCGATTCCAAGGTGTGTGTGTGACTAAGCCGTCAAAAATTCATTGGCGTGTACCATTTCTCAGCCCCGTAGCTGGTTTTGCATGCTCATGGCTTTTGAATTTGGCTAAGATCGGTTATTTTTGTTGTTTTGTATTTTATTTTTAATTTTTTTGCATTTTGCCGGTCATTTCTCATAAATTCCACAACAATGGGGGCCGGGGCCACTGCTCTCCAACTTTAAAACTTGTTCTGTCTCCCGCTTTTCTTTGGCCTCTTATTCTTCTTCTACTTCTCTTTTTGTTGCTGTTAATAAAGCGCTTAATCTTCAATACATTTTGTTAATGAGTTCAAAAATAGAGGGGGATAGCGAGACGGCCACAACAGCTTGCTCTCTCTCTCCCTATCCAACTCCCAACTGTGTGCAAGCTCTTCTCTTTCGCGCCCATGGCTGCTGCCAACAACTCCCGCTACAAAACGAAACCCAACTGGAGTTGACTTTGTAAGCACTGGCTAAACGAGACAGCAGCTGATTTGCAGAAATGCCTATGCACTCATTTTGCCCAAGAAAGCTCTTCACTGAGTGATGATCGAGTAATCAGAAAGCCTCGTTTAGCCAGTACTTTACTGTGCTTTTTCGATGTTTTCCTTCCTTCGTTTCTGGTGGTTTTGTTGTTTTTGGCATTTTTCGTTGTCTCTGTGGCGGGGACGCTCTCCTCTCCACTCCTCTCTGGTGCTTCATCAACGGTTTGTTGTATGACTTTCGGTGTTTGGAAAGCTACGCGCTCTGCCTGCTCAAGCTCCCCCAATTCGAAATGCTTTTTATCGTTTAACGTACATGTGTGTGTATGTGTGTTTTGTATGCTGCCGCTGTTTGGGATGATGACGTAAGCCAACACAACACGGTTGGTTCCAATTCATAATCACACGATACTTTTACGACTCGTGAGAGAGGGAGAGGGAGAGAGAGAGAGCGCGAGGGGTTCTAAGCGTCATCCAATCAGTCAATTGGTCATTCAGTCATTCCATCATTACGGCATGTACATATCAGTAGCTCTCTATCTATGTCCGACCATAACAGTCACATTGGACATGGACATGGGGACTGGACTGCCTTGTCCAATTGCTCTTGCCGTTTTTGATCAAAAAGTTTGTTGCTTTTGCTTGATGTTTCTGTTGTTTTTGTTTTTTATACTTTTTTCACCATTTTTGGGCGTGTGCTCGGCTGCTCACATTTTCGCTTTTCATCGTTCGAACCAAAACTCCTCTATATGGCCACAAATTTTTCAATGTCGAATATTTTCCGTTCTTTAATGGGTATATAATTTCGAGTCGTGTCGTCTTGCGTATTGTGGGAAAAACTCTCATCAATATTTTCCATAGGATGACGTCAGGGCCTGAGGCTTGAATTGGCTTCTTTTGGACCAACATATCGGTTTCATCGGTGTGCTGTTGAACTTCGCTTGACACCTGGGTATTGATTACTTTTGGCCAAACAAATTTTTTTTTGCGTGCTTTAGGGCGTCGGCACTGGGTTTGACCTTGCAACATGCCAGAAGACAGCGTAAGACGGAAAACGGAAAAAGAATGGAATTTCTATTTACAGGTGGAAGGCAATATGTGGAAACACCGGTCGACTTTTAGGGCAAATAAACTAATTTAAAGAATGCAAAATTATTGGGTTTCTTAGGCTTAAAAAGAGAGCGCAAAAAACAGGATTTACCATACCAAAGATAGCAAAGTTTTCTATATAGAATTTATGTGTATTTCTTGTAGATATTTACCATACCAAAGATGGCAACGATTTGAATAGCAATTTATGTGTATTTCTTAAACAAAAGCAGAACCAAAACCAGCATAAATTTTATAGTCTATTTAATATCCAATTTCCTAAGTTTAGCTTTGTAAGAAGTAAATTACTTGATAAGTTTATAGCTAATAAATGCTTTGTTGTATGTATATGCTATATTTGGTTCGTACGAACATATATATTGTCTTATAGGCCGAATCTGAGGTTGCTGCTCTGAACCGTCGCATTCAGTTGCTCGAAGAAGACTTGGAGCGCTCTGAGGAGCGTCTGGGTTCCGCCACAGCCAAGCTGTCGGAAGCCTCTCAGGCCGCCGATGAGAGCGAACGGTTAGTACATTTGTTACCATATATCCATATCCCTATCCTATTCCCCCATCCCCCCCTCTATATATGATATATGATGTATAATTATAATAATTTATAAGTTTACAGCATAAAATATCCAAGTTCAAGTTATATTTATCCTATCCACATATATATCTATTATAATATGATGCATTTAGGATACGAAAAGCGCTTGAGAATCGCACAAATATGGAAGATGACAAAGTGGCTCTCTTGGAGAACCAATTAGCACAAGCAAAATTAATTGCAGAAGAAGCCGATAAGAAATACGAAGAGGTATAGTCATCATATCCAACCATCTATCCACGGAAGAGAGTCTTCTATGCTCTCTCTGTATCTTTTCGTTAGGGCTTTAGGGTTATTAGGTTTTCCATTGAGGTTAGGTTCTAGGTTCTGTTTTCACTTTAGGTCAACATTTTTGCGTTTACTAATTAGGTTTTGGGTCTATATATATGCGCTCTCTTTAACAACAATTAATATGAATCATTATAATAATAATGATGATATATGTATCTAAGTTAGTTCTTAAGAAACTTTTTTGTAAACAGCATTTAGTTGTCGTCGACCCACCGTTGGAACTGCTGCATCTGCTCTATGGATGATTTTGTATAAATATTGTAAAATTTATGGACAAAGGCATGTCCTACATAAGCTTTATGGTAGTCTATTAGTCAAAATGGCTGTTTAAATAATTATGTCTGTACAAAAACACCCCCCTCCCCCCCACGAATGTTTTGTAATGTGTGTTTGGAGAAGCTAAAACAATGATTTATGACATTCAAACACTTTCCAACTTTCCAAGTTCTTTGATCTGGATCAATAGCACCTGATCTAGACCAGTCCGTTAGAGCTTAAAATACCACTAGTTCCATTAGCAACATTTACCACATTTGTGGATGATATTTTTGCTTTCATTCCAGTCATTCCATCGTAAAATCTTTCTATTAAAGATTTCCCTAAAAGAAAAAGCACTCCATTGTCTTAGCTTCTTCATGTACTCCTGCCCCTATGTAATCCCCTGTTAAATATCCGAAACTTTAAAACTCAACTGGCAACAACCAAATTTTTGTCTCTCTTTTTACAACAACTACAACAACAAAACAACAACTATAACTGAACCACGACATCAACAATCCATTTAAAACAAACAAAAATCAATCAATCTATCTATCTGTGAACCTCAACTGTGTTGTAAACCATCTGTTTGTCATAACAACAACAAAAACAACAAAACCACCAACAACCAACTACAACAACAACTTTAACGTTTAACAACAACAACAACACTATCGAACACCCAACGATGTGGATGATGACGTCGAATGATTCGATTCACACTCTTCTATCTATCCTTTGGGGCTGTACCAAAAAAATTCGATTCTTCCAATGGCGGAATGAATGAAAAAAAAACTTAAATCATCGCTAACCACTTGGTCACTGTCTTCTATGGGCTTGGTCGCCGTCGTAACCGCAAAACACACACAACAATGTGGACTATATATATATATATATATGTATATTCAATAAAAAATATATATAGTGCTCGCAAGATTCTTGAGAATCGCGCCCTTGCCGATGAAGAACGCATGGACGCTCTCGAGAATCAGCTGAAGGAAGCGCGTTTCCTTGCTGAGGAGGCTGACAAGAAATACGATGAGGTGCAGCTAAAAACCAATTTATCTTCTATTTCTAATTTAATAAGCAATAATAATAATAACAACAACAACAACCAGAACAACAACAGTAACAGTAACAATACTATCGATACCAATGCTAATGCTAATAACAATGGCACCAACAACAATAACGCATCCAGAACTATTGCATCTGCTGCTGTTGGTGAAGCGAAGATCACTTCCACTTTATCCTCCACAAGTCCCAGCCACGACCATGAACACATCAACAACAACAACAACAGTCCACCACCAAACAATGATACTTGATTTTTGGTTCCTTTGCCAAAGGATCGAAAGAAAAACAAAAACAAAAGGAACGTAAACCCCCTTCAAGGAGGGGGTTCTGTCTGTCCCATAATACTTGGCACAGGAATCAACTATCGAGTGTAGATGTAAAACTTGTGCTTAAAAATCGATTCAATGATGACGATGATGAACGAATGATGCTTGAAGGGCAGCTATAGCTATAGGAATCCAAGGCATGCAACGCCTGCCCGTTGCCTCACAATATATATGCAATATAAATATGTGTATTAGTCGATGTACATACAATCCAATGAGATGTTTGATGAACAAATGATGAAGCCTAATATCATCGCTCCTCCCGACGGGGAGTGCCGCCCACAAGTGTGTCTTTTATTTTGTAAATTATGTTAAATGTTAAGCGATCCAAGTGTACTTTTGTTATCGTCCCTGTACTAGAGATTTATACACAAAAAAAGTGTTCTCTAATATAATGATATTGGAGCTTAAAAAGCATATATTTCAATTATACAAAATTGTCATTTGATTTATATTTCTATTGCAAAAAGCAACAACTGTAAAGATTATTTAATTTAATTTCAAAATTATATTATTATATAAATTACTAAAAAAAACCACCCAAAAAAAAAAAAACAATTAATATTTCCTTTAATAATTTTTGATTTAATATTTTTGCAAATTTAAAGTTTATATAACAATTATATACAAATACAACAAAATATATATATATTATAAAATACATATATGAATGCAGCATAAAAAACTAACTTTTGAACTTTTTTGGGAGCAGATAATGTTTTACTCTTACGATTTGTTGTACATTTTCTTGAGGCAGGTTTTGGCCACTGAAAGATGAAGGTTTAGGGATGAAATATGATATAGATGAAATATAGAAGTTGGAAATCTCTGCAGCTGAAACAGAATTTGAAGTAATGCTTTAAACGATTATTTAGGAGCCTTTCTTTGAAACAAATATTACAGATTATTGCTTATGGAACTATGCTGCTATGCCATGATTTTACAGGAACTCTATTTGCTTTAGAGGAGAGCTTGAACATGCTTAATTTTACAGGAAATTGGAGAGAACAAAGGAAGTTCCTGGGTGCCAAAAATATATATGGAACTGCCTCAAACGATTCAATCGACATATATATACTAAAAGAGGATACGTTTTATCTATGAATTGCCAAGAATATGCGTATGGAATCTTTGTACTTATTGTCAAGATTCTTCTTTCAAGAGTTACAAGAGAGATTCTTGTAAATCCTTCTATAAACTCGAGTATTCTTCGAAAAATGATATGTCTGACCATTCTGCAGATCTTTCTATGGGCCTTATCTCCAGGCCTTGAACAATCCAGAAGGCTCTGCCCTACAAAACATTCCAATACTTCTTCAACGATCCTTCGCTAATCTTCAGTAATCCTTGGCATCAAAGAATATTTTTTTTCTCTCCATTCTCAAGGAGAACCCTCTTGTGTTTTTTTGCTTACGTGTTTCGCACGTCAGTCGCCAGAAATCGATAAAATAAAGCAATTGTTAACTGATACACGGCCATTGCCTGCAGATAAGCCCCGTGTCTACGTCCTCACTTTTTTCCTTATCTTTCGCCGGAAAACTAAGGCAAAGAAGAACTGGCAAAGAGAGAGCGAAAGAGTTTGTTTAACTGAAAACTTTGATAAGAGAAGGCCGCTCCCCAAATATGGGGGGATTGTGCTCGACAGCAGCCCATTGAGGCCCCATGACATAAGCGGCTAAAAACCCTCTGTAACTGTTGCCAAAACGATCGATGATGAATCCAAAACGTAATGCTGCACCACTTGACCCTCGCTCTGAAGGGGCGAGAGAGAGAGTGGCCACTCAAAAGAGTGAATCAACGGCAAGAAATGTGCGTGGATCGCCCTCTCCACATCGTATCTTTTTCTGTTTAAAAATCTGACGACACTTTTTAGTAGTTACCTTGCATTTACTTTTTCATGATTCACGATTCATTTGGTGGTTCCCTCACTTCCCTCTGGAGACTAAATATTTGCATACGTCAAAGCAGGAAATTGGCTCATTTTGTTGGCAAATAGCCCCTAGATTGGTTAAACGATTTCCGCCT
This sequence comes from Drosophila miranda, assembly GCF_003369915.1. NCBI lineage: Eukaryota > Metazoa > Arthropoda > Insecta > Diptera > Drosophilidae > Drosophila > Drosophila miranda. The sequence goes on from NC_046675.1 coordinate 30,454,772, forward strand.
TTCTCAAAAGAAGCATCTTTTGGCCAAAAGGCTGCCAAATAAAGCTGTTGTAATGTTCAGCTTCAGTCGGTTATGATTTCCTCTAAATAAATGAGTTTTCATAGTTATGATTATGTGATGTAGGGGGTGATGTTTCAGGAAATTGCTTTAAGCTTTGATATCTGAAAGATTTTGAATTTAATTTCCTTTGGCAAAGGTTAACCCAAGAAAAATACTGTCAAAGAACTCTTTTTAGGGGGGAAAGGAAATACCCAACTGTTGGGAATTTACTCATAGGGAAAACTATCCAAAAAATCCCCTAAGAAATGTACAACAACATCGAGAAGGTATAAACAAAATCGAATCCACTACCAGATATCCTTTTTTTTCCATATAATATCTCAAAGATCAAACTATAACTTTAGTACACCTTTGGATCGTATGATATAAAAGACACACACGCGTAAAGCACAAGTTTTATAGGAAATCAAACCGAAAACACAACAAAATAACAATAAAATTAAACAATTTGTTTTGTTAATTACTAAATTAGACATTAAGGCGATACATTAAAAACATATACATTCAAACATTCAAAGAACATACAAATCTAACCATTAAATCATTCTAATGCTTTATGTTTTTCTCAACTAAAAAAACTTGTAAAACCCAAACATCAAATTTAATACATTTTCTATATGTTCTCCTGTGTATCCTGTATATGCCATACAAAACTTCTTGTATTATATCAAACCAACACTCAATCAATCGAATCGAATTGAATTGTAAATGAATTGTCTATGAGAAAAGGTTGCCCGTAAATTGGCGATGGTTGAAGCTGATTTGGAGCGTGCCGAAGAACGTGCCGAACAGGGTGAAAAGTACGTTTTAAGTTTCAATTTATATCAAATAAACGTTAAATATGTTACAAAAATGTTTCCTGTTTCTAATATTTAATGAAAAACAATGTTGAAATTGCCGCAAACCTAACCTCAAAAGCTGTTTATTGCATATTACATACATATTTCCCCCTTTTTACATTTTTCAGTTTAAATTTTGATTTTTGTTATTGTTTATTCTTTTAGCTAGCTAGCTTTTTGCATAAATGTTTTTGTATATTGTTTGGTTTGAAAATGTGAATATTATATCCACTGGAATCTAATATTGTGTATAATAAAGGCATGTTTCGTAGTTTAGAAACAAAACGAAGCACAACAAACAAAAAGAGCAAAGTAAGGCAAAAGAGGTTCAGATTTCCCTGCTTGCTTCCCTGTGAAGCAGTTTAAGCCTCGTTTAAGCAGTGTTTTGAAGAGCTTTCCAGTGAGTGCAGAACCAGCGCTCTCTCTTCTGTGTTCTCAGAGAGTAAGAACTCATGATTGCGTGAGTGTCATCTCAACTACGACTCATACGTCACAATCAATGCACTCTCAAGCTTCCTCTCTCTCTCTCACTCTAGGCACTGCGAAAATGAGAACTTTGCACCTCTTAAGCCCCAATTGCTCTTTGTATCATGAATCACATCATGATTCTGCACACAGTATTCACATTTTTGTACCAACATCCCCAGAGTTTAAGCCAGACACTCGACTAATCTGTGAAAACATTACTTTTTTCTATTGCCATTTCCTAACTCATGCCAAAAACAAATACACCTTGTTGCCGTTGTGTGTGTGTGTACATTAATACAATGCCCGTGCTAACACCTTGCCACGCCCTTGCGCTGCCTTGAATCCCGCCTTGCTGCTACGCCCTACGCCTACGACCGAAGGTTGCCAGAAAACTTGTGCTCATGGAAGGAGATCTGGAGCGTTCCGAGGAAAAAGTTGAGCTCAGCGAAAGGTTTGTCCAATGCCCCACACAGCCACAGCGCCTCTACTCTATCTATCTTCGATGTTTCTGTTTACTAACTGCATTTCGTTAAATATAATACACATTTTTCTTGGGTTTTATTTTGTGCGCAATCTATGCCAGCGATGGACAAATATTTATTTATAATTTCCATAGTTTATAAATAAATGCCAAAAAAGTGAAATCCGACGTCTGGAGATGATGTCGGTCCGGTCCAAAAACAATTGTTATGATTATAAAAATATTTGCCAGACCTTGGCAACATGATTTGACGCTTTTTTGCGGAATCTCTTGGTCATCCATCCATCGGTGGATCGCCTCCAGTCGGAGACACAGGCGACAGCCACAAGACTATTTTCGAAAGTGAAGTGTTGCTGCTGGAGTCTGGCATAAATTGCGCGCACAAAAAGAAAACCTTTATATTTAACAATTGCATGAGTTGTTCTTCTCTTTTTCCGCCACTTGATTGTTTTGTCACATTTTTGTAATAAACATTACGTTTCTTGTCCAACAGCAAAATTGTGGAGCTTGAGGAAGAGCTGCGCGTGGTTGGTAACAACCTGAAGTCCCTGGAAGTCTCTGAGGAGAAGGTCAGTATCTCTTGTTGTCTTACATATACTCTCATTTGGAATATACCTAATGAAAATCATTTAACTCAATCTTTCTTAAATATCTATATTGAATTTTCCCCATCCCGAAATACTCAAAAAACTCCCCCCGAAATGTACAACAACAACAACGAAAACGATATAAAAAAAAAAACAAAAATAGGCCAACCAACGCGAGGAAGAATACAAGAACCAAATCAAGACCCTGAACACTCGTCTAAAGGAGGTAGATATCAAGCAAGAAGAAAAGCCTTTGCATCAAAAAGTGGCCAAAAAGCAAAGAAGATTTCCCAGATCCCAGATCAAAACGAGTGCCCCAAACCAGCGGCTATATACATCTCTTTTGTTGTTGTTTCTCGTTTTTGTTTGATTTATACCATATAATGTTTATAGGGAGGGGTGCCTCAGACAGCCAACCCCCTCCCAAAAAGAAAGATCTTCTGAAGGAACTCTTGTACTGCGCAGAGTTTTCGAATCTTTCATTTCGTTGTTGTACTAATAATTCTTATAAAATGTCTACCGACATGATATTTACAGAACAATCAATTTTATATATTTTATTGATATTCTTTACTAATTTATATTTTCTTTTATTTCTTTGTTTCATATTATTGTTTTTCTGTTAAATGTTGCTGCTAAAAAAACAATCTCTAATTTGCGCACCTGCTGGATGTTTACCAACACTGACCACTGATTTGTTCCTTGCATGAATATTGTTTCATTTGTTTAATTTCTGTTGAACAAAAACTGCTTTTAATAAACGCTTACCAACACTGAACGCCAGGCCACACAAAAAGAGGAGACCTTTGAAACGCAAATCAAGGTCTTGGATCATTCTCTGAAAGAGGTATTATGCAGAGTCGAAATATATCTGATATGTGAACATATCTGGTGTTGGTGAAACCGCTTTAAAACTAAGACTAACTCTAGACTAAGACTAAGCTTAAAACTGAAAGAAACAAACAACAAAAAAAAAGAAAATATTGAATTGCACAAATCGTTATTCTCAATTTTAAATTTATTGTACATATTCGTCAATTCGACATTTAATATTTTCTTTTTTATACAAAAAAAAAAAAAACAAAAACAAAAATAAGCACTTTGGAAAAATACAACAAATGGCAAATAAAATGATGAAAATTATAGAAATTATAGATCAATATCGTTATACCACTATATACGATATAGCGTACATCCATGGGCAAGTATTTCTGTCGTGTCATCCCTCTCGCAAGACGTGTGTGTGTACATTTGTTCAAAATTGAAAACAACTTTTTGTGCAACAAAGGAAAATGTGTTTTCCAGCACTGATACTTCCAGCTTTCTACTGCTTGTTGTAGTAGTAGTAACTGATGATCAATAGAACCGAACCACTCACAACTCGATTAATTGTCACTGACTTACAACACTAGTCGTGGTTATGCAACACTCTGTTCTCCTTCTACTGCTTGGATAGTGGCGGCAAGTAGAAGGGTTACTTCCACTCCACTGCTTGGTTAGTAGTCATCAATGGTCTTGCAACACTGTTTCCCAACACTGTAATTCCACCAATGAGAACGTTTTTCCAACACTATTCTTACACACTTCTACTGCCTGATTAGTAGCCTCAAATTAAATGCAAATCAAAATTAATTAAAAACAAAAGATATCTAATTTCGGTAGATATTTTATATACCCCCCAAAAAACACAAACACAGACACACACACACACACAGAAAACCCAAAATGTACGTGACATGAAATTGATCTATTATTTTATAAAAACTATAAACCATAATTTGTTGTATTTCTCCCGACGTCTAGGCACGCGTCAATCAGAAATATTACGAACAGGAGCTCATACAGTTCAAATTAAATGTAGAAACTGTAAGTCGCGCCGAAAGAACCGATGAATCGATGAGCGTAGATATTCTAGAGATTCTTCTAGATTTAAATAATCTTAACAGCATTTTCAGTTTCACTTATTCTTTTTTCCAAGCAGTGACTGCGTAGCCTCCTCTACCAGTAATGTAATGTAAAAACTTCCCTTAATGATAATTTAATTTGTCTGATTTAGGTTTTGTCTAAAAAACCCTAAATAGTACTCGTACAAAAGCGTCAACAGTTTGTAAGCATTTTAGTCGAATAAAAAACGAGAGATTTTTTAAGTGTTAACTGAATGAAGTTTAATTTGATGTTTGTTTAACTTTTAGTTCTATCAATTGTTTCACTAATTTCACCAAATCATTTCTTATATCTTGACTAATGTTCATTTCTTCATCTACATTTGTTAAGTAAGTTTTTCTGCTGGTTTTGGTAGCATATTTGGGAAGCTTTCTTGGCTTTAAATTCAATCAAAATTCTGTCTGCGTTGCGCTGTGAATGACAGTGTGGGGCACAGAATTTGATTAGTCTGCCAGGGATGGATCAAAGGGATATTTCGGTTACCCTTTAATCCATGCCGGCAAGCCACTTTTTGTTGCTTCTTTCCCCCCAATGAATTTGTAACCTTTTACTAATATATGACTTTAATTTTCCCTCCTTCCCAAACAAAAGGCTGAGGCTCGCGCTGAGTTCGCTGAACGTTCCGTTCAGAAATTGCAGAAGGAAGTCGACAGGCTCGAAGGTATGTCCGTCAAAGAATTTATCAATATTTTACTGAGGCTCTAAGAGAACTTGGCCACGGAAATAAAAACCAGTTGAATATTTCCAAAACTTGTGTAGCAGTATTTCAAAAATTAAAGTACAACGATTATATTAGTTAATTTGAAATTTATGAAATATGTTAGTTCTTTATTACTTATAAGTAGGATCAAAATTAATTTCCTTACTCCAAATCCAGTACCAATTGTGTTCTATAGTGAAAGTTTTAGTGTACCACACCTTGAGATATTATTTTCCTTTTATTTGCAAAAAACATTCCTTAATTTATTTGTATTTTTTATTTATTTTTCATATATTATTTGTTGTTAATGTTGTGCTTAACAAAAACAATACAACTTGCGCTGCTTGTACCCTCGCTCGCTCGCTCGATCGCTAAATTTTGTTGTAAAACCTGCCTGCATGCACCGTCCAATCCCCAACAACAACAAAAACGAACAGATGACTTGCTGAATGAGCGCGGAAAGAACAAACTGCTGCAGGAGGAAATGGAGAACACTTTACATGACATACAGAACATGTAAAACCATATAATTTGCTTGTGTAAATTAACTAAACTGCCTGCTTTGACGTCAAAACTATATACACACCACAACCACAACCAGCCACCACCACCCCCCAACAAAACTGGCGCTTTCCATATTTAAATCTAGAAAAGGAAAACAAAACACATTTACACCCCTTCCAAAAGCATAACTTGAGACAAGACAAGACACCCAGGACGCCAAGTGTCTTCCATTTGCAGAGTGAACGCCATCTTTCCGAAGAACTCTGGAGAAAAACAAAAGCAAACAAAAAAGAAAACGAAAGAAAATTAAAAATTATTAGGGTTAAATAATGACCACGAAAGAAGCAAAAAACAAGACATTCTTCCCGTAGCAAGCGCATTCCAATTTTCAAATTCCAAAAAGGACGAGCACGCACACGCACGCGTCGCTGTGACTGGCAGCTAGCGTTCCAATCAAAATTTATCGATATCGCCTTTACAACACTGTTGCAATATTTAGTGCCCCTATTCGTTTCGACAAACGAGAGATAAACGTAGATGTTTTATTCATTAATTTACACTTGCTTTTGCTACCCCTTTTACCCTTTTACATTGTTTTGTTTTGTGTATTACGATTAAAATCGACAAATCGAGATGACAACTTGGACAAGACAACAAAATGCATTGCCGCCTTCTTCTTAGTTTATGTGTATTTTTTATTTTAAATAGAGAGACAAACAAAACGCTGTTATTTATATTTAAAGAAAGTGAAGTACATTCTATATGCTAAAAAAGAAACTTTGTATTTTTGTCGCCAGCGCTTAACTGTATTAATATTTACAATACATATATGCTAATGTTTATACATTGTTTATACATTATTTAAACAAATTGTCGTGTTTGCAAAACGTTGTGTAATATTTGCCTACTTTTAAGTTTGCCGCCACGCCTACCACACACACACACACACACACACACCCCCACCACCACCACCCAAAAACACACACACACTACTATAATTACAATTAAAATTATTTCGACAAATTTAAAAAAAAAAACAACTTTTAAGCGAGACAAAACACACAGCCAGCGCACATCCATTCCAATTGCAATTTGCGTTTGCCGATTTTCCGGTTGCGCCTATCTTTTATTTGAAAAATAAAACAACAAAAACAAAAAAACAAAAATCCTTCTGCATATATCCCATATCCGAACTGGGTAGAAATTGGGGGCCCTCACAAAAAGGATGGCATTAAAAAAACACTTTTAATTCGATTTACTTACGATTTACATAAATTAATTATTTATATTTTAATATACCTATGCATACACATACACATACACATATACTATACAAAAACAAATACAAATAAAGTATTTTTCAAGAAAATGTATGAACTAACCCCAAGAATCGTCGTGCCATCGTCCATCGTTGAGTGTCCTCCTCTGTCGATCCCCCCGAAAACCCCAATCGGCCACTAAAGGGTCCCTCGCTCGCGATCTCTGACTCTGTGACTCTGCTCTAATCCGAATTTCTACTTTCGCTGATGCCGCCCCGCGTCAACCACTAACCAATGAACCACTAAACCACACCTGAACCTGAACCACACCCAACCAATCGGTCAACTGTCAGACGAGACGATCGTCGAGAAAGAGCACTATGCCCTCATTGGCGACAGCCTGGACTGGACCTTCGTTGAGTTGATGGGCATGCCGCCCTTCTACAACGATCGCTACCCGAAACCACCAACGCCCGAGCTTACCGAGGAGGATCTGGCCCGCATTGCGGAGGCCGAGGCCAAGGCCCAGGCCGATGCGGAGGCCAAGGCGCAGGCCGCGGAGGCCAAGGCTCAGGCCGCTGCAGCTCTGGCTGAAGCACTGGCTGCAGGCGTGGATCCGGCCACCTTGGATCCGGCCCTCGTCGAGGCTGCAACAGCCGGAGAGGAGCCAGTGCCGATCAAGATACCAACACCGCCGCCCAAGGAGCCCACTCCTCCACCACCACCGCCGCCACCATTCGAGTACTCGATCGATTTGCCCCCAGAGGGTGCTGAGGTCCCGTATGTGAAGAATGCCGAGCCGGGCGATATGCTGCCCCCCGTGGAGGGTGCCCCCGAGGGAGAAGCTGCTGCTGTTCCACCCGTTGAGGGGGAAGCTGCACCTGCGGCAGCTCCAGCTGAAGGGGAGGCTGCTGCTCCCGCTGCAGCTCCAGCTGAAGGCGAAGCGGCACCTGTTGCAGCCCCTGCTGAAGGAGAGGCCGCCGCTGCACCACCAGCAGCCGAAGCTGCACCACCGCCACCAGCCGCTGCCGAAGCAGCACCTGCCGCTGCCGAAGCCGCACCTACCGCTGAGGCACCACCTGCCTAAAGAAGCCATAAGCAAACCCTGATATGTTGTTTGTACTCTATAGTGATGAAAATAGATCAAGGATCTCTAGAAGGATCTCGTCGCCGTTAATGAACTGGCCAATGTGTCTTTCCTTTCCGACTCTCACTAACATGCACCGCCTGCCTCCTGTGCGCCTCCTTCGCTCCGCTCCGCCTCCCCTCCCACTCCCCCCCACTGATTACACAACTTGATCGAAGTTTAATTTTTAGTTTTCTCGATTCTACTGCCTCCTTTTCACGCTTTATTTTTCCACCACGCTTTCTCTCTCTCTCGACGCTCTCTCTGTCCTCCATCGATATCTCGCACTACTCCATCGCTTGTATTGCTTTTCTCACAAACCATAAACCACATCGCGTGCCGACGACGATCGACATCTGCGACAGATGACATGATCGTTGAGAAAGAACGCTACTGCCTGATCAACGACAGCCTCGACGAAGCCTTCGTGGATGTGATTGTGGGCCTGGAGCCCTTCTGGAACCCGCGTAATCCCAAGCCGCCCACGCCCGAGCTCACCGAGGAGGATCTGGCCCGCATTGCCGAAGCGAAAGCAGCGGCGGAGGCCAAGGCCGAAGCCGAGGCCGCCGAGCAGGCCGAGCGTGTGGCTGCGGCAGTGGCTGCTGCCCTGGCTGCGGGCATCGATCCGGCGACCTTGGTCGTCGAGGGTGCACCCGGAGAGCCGCCCGTGCCCATCAAGATACCAACACCACCGCCCAAGGAGCCCACTCCTCCACCACCACCGCCGCCACCATTCGAGTACTCGATCGATTTGCCCCCAGAGGGTGCCGAGGTCCCGTATGTCAAGAACTACGAGCCACCACCACCGGGATCGGAGCCAGAGCCCGTGCCAGCTGCCGAGGGAGAGGCTGCCGCCGCTGCCCCGCCGGCCGAGGGAGAAGCGCCTGCCGCACCGGCTGAGGGTGCAGCCCCACCACCTGCCGATGGAGCAGCACCACCCGCTGAGGGTGCTGCCCCCGCCGAAGGAGCTGCTCCGGCGGCTGAGGGAGCTGCACCCGCTGCCGAGGCTGCGCCTGCTGCTGCTGAGGCTGCACCTGCCGCCGAAGCTGCACCCGCTGCCGAGGCTGCCCCTGCCGCCGAGGCTGCTCCCGCGGAAGCACCACCAGCCTAAGCCGACCATTGCGACCCCGATGCTAGTCCCCAACAGAATCTGCTGCGCAAAACCAAAGACACAACAGCTGCTACAAAATGCTGCCCTGCTTTTATACACCTAATTTTGAGCACGTTTTTGGATACATCTTTAATTAAAAATTTCATTTAATCGAAGCATTGCAAAAACAAAAAGCCGCTCTTTAGCCACTGCTTTATTTTATTTGTTTGCCGTTTACCGTTTATCGTTTTGATTTCCAAAAATTAACAGCTAGCCACGCGCACTGCCTTGCCGATGCGTACAACAATGCTGCCGCCAAGCAGTTCCAGCGCTGCATTTTTATTTATTTTGAACCCAAACATGAGGTAATTATGGTTTTATTTGTGCAGATTTAGTCCTCCAACCCCCCTCCAACCAGGTGTCAGTTTTTGTCAGGTCTTTGTCCCACATTGAGTGTAATTTGTATTTGTTTTATATATTTTTATTAACTTGTGTTCTTTATTCTTGCGTTCTTTTATGATTTTTCAATCACTTCAACGAACAGACGACCTTGTCCTGGAGAAGGAGCGCTACAAGGATATTGGAGACGATCTCGACACCGCCTTCGTCGAGCTCATCCTCAAGGAATAAGCGTACCGACCACGGACGACGACCTCCTCCAGCGCAGCGTGAAATCTTTCGACACTTCACCAACACCGACACCGACACCACACATCTTTCGATTGTTTTTACTGTAGCATAGCCATAGGCGCACTGTAGTATTCCGTAGCCGTTGTTATCGGTAGCTGTACTTTTGATTTCTGTGCGTGCGTGTGTAACATATTTTGTTTGTGTAGATTGATTTTGCCTGACGATGACGATGAGGAAACATTAAAACTATTGTGTATCTGTTTAACTCAAACATTTTTATTTATTATTTGTATCCAAAACTAAGCAATAAAGCAATCAACCGTAAAAATATATTAACCTTTTGGCATTGATTTCATTCGATTCTTGTGCCGCTGCTCAATCGATCACAGATGAGGTTAGCAAAGGTAAGGAACAGTACAAAACTATTGCCCAGGAACTGGAGTATGCCGATCTTCACAGCTACTAAGCCAATCCAGATGACATGAAAGCAACCACAAGAACAACAGCAAATGCAGCCTGCGATCTACAAACAACAACACAACACAAAAGGAAAATGGACTCTGAAAGCATTTCGACGTCCGCTATTCAAATTATATTTAGCATTACACTACAGACACTTCTTCAACTAAGCATTCCAGAACAAATTTACATACAACACATAGATATAACAGCCTCTACTAAGAACTAAGACCGAAAGTGTTACAATAAAGTAAATTTTTTTAGCAATTACATTTTATACAAAAAAAAATTATAAAGAAAACGAAGCATTCAATGAGAGTTGTGTGAAGAAAAACACTGCCTTTTTGCGCCTTTAATTGATTTTCCGGCTTGCTAGTTTTAAAGAAGTTCGTAATGAACCCCTCAACCCACCAGTCTATATCGTACACCCTCAAGCATTATCTACACTATAAAGATCCATAGCGCTTGATGTCCTCTAAGCAAAATGTCAATTTTTCTCTTAATTTTCCCATTGCTTGAGTTTTCTGGCAGTAAAATGTTTATGGCCTTTGTATGAAAAATGAATAAAAAAAATAATTAACATAAAGGGAGATATAAATATATAAATAAAATTTACAAATTCGACATAGCTTTTATAATTCTATGAAAACAAGCAAATCAAATAAATCAATATGTGTATCTTGGTTTATCTCTCAATATTTTTCTGATCAATAAAGAGAAACAATTTTTTGCATATAAAAATCGTCAAAAGTGTGTTTTTTATTTAAGTGGGGGATTGATGGGAATGGAATATCTGGAGAGCGATAAGGAGCAGAGCTCAAAGGCAAGAAGAAACAAATATTATGGAGATACTAGACTAGTACTGGAAAGATCTATAATGGTAGTTCCAAGAGTTTGTTGAACACAATTAAATTCTGACAACATTTTCAAATAAACTTGGAAGGTTATTGATTATTTTGAACTGAAGAACGCATGGCATTTACAGGTCTGGACCATCATGCAAAATTTAAAAAAATTTTCTGAGATCGTATGGAGTTCTATATGAATTTCGGACCGAGCAATCTTTTGTTAAACTTTGGCAGTGATCGGTTGTCTATTCTTTTGTAAATCTAATTTGAAATCTGTCTTAAGTTCATGCAAATTTCTCTGGGCTGCTTAAAAGTGAAATCTCAAATGAATGGGAACGAATTGTACTACTAATTATAGTTAACGATTGGATCGGTCTTAAGAGAATTTGTTTCCACATAATCCCTCGATCTGAAGGAGTGTCCAAAGCTTCTAGGCATTCTTTTTAGGCACATATGAGAAAGGGACAGTCAAACCGCTAGAGTATGGATATCAAAAGTAAAATTTCAAAGCAATGACAAAATTCTCTTATATATTATATTATTTTTCCAACAATCCAAGGGTGGTATTCTGTCGCTGCCTGCAGTTGAAAGACTTCTGAAACGACTGTTCTCTAGCTTTGATCAAAATTCCAAATATTTCTCAATATTTATTTCTGAGTGAAAATAGATTTTCATCTTGTTAGACTCTGGCTCTTTGGCAAGGCATCGAATATTTATGCGCTATTTTTAGGCTGAAAAATCTGACGGATACACCAACACTCACACACACATTCTATGAAAATTCTCTGAGTAAAAAGAACAGAAGAAATTTTTGAATTTAAATTTAAGAAGGAGAGGAAACCAAAACGCATAATTTTCACGCCTCTCGAGATGATGAGAGAATGCAGCGGAAAAGAGAGAGCACACACTCACACATGCCCACACAGCTTTTGGTGGGAAATTTTGAGGGAAATTTTCGCCGATCGTGCAGCCGAAAATTGTGAAAGCGCTTTTGCGCTTAGATTTTTTAATGGGAAATTTGTTAGACGAGGAAAATTATTCAATACTGCGTTTGTGTGTGTTAGTATCTGTGTTCGTGTGTGTGTGTGTGTGTGTGTGTGTGTGTGTGTGAGTTGCCTTGCGTTGGTTCTTGGGGTCGCTTTCTGGGCTAAGCGACTCGGTCAGCATCAGTGTTCTCGGGGTTTCGACAGCGTATAGTGTGTTTGAAACGCTAAGGTTGGTTCCACGCCAGGATTTTGCACCACAAAAAAGAATATTAACACCAATATATAATATATAAAAAATTAACTGAAGATTCATCCAATTCTGTCCAAACCAAAATCGGTATTTCCCGAAAGAAATAGCCTGAAGAATAGTGAAAAGTGCATGGCATCGAAATGCATTCAACCAAAGAAAGAAAAATATTTTCAATTGCTTTCTCCCAAAGGGAAACCATTAAAAAAAATTGTGCATATGTAAAAAATAAAATATTAAGATATGGTTAAATATAAAAAAAAAAAATTGTTATAAAAATAGTTCCCAGAGTGACGCAAACTTCAACTGAACCTGAATAAACCCAAGTGATTAAAATTCAATCAAAAAGGAAGCACTCTCAACCGATACTCAACTTTTGAAGAATTTCCATAAAATACAATCTTCCAATGGAGATTGTATGATGAGTTTTTTTTCGGATAATTTAAAAATTCGCTTATAAGGAATTTTGTAACTAAATCTGACGGCACACCAATACCAATAAACGAATGTATTCCTGTGTGTGTGTGTGTGTGTGTGTGTGTATGTGTGGTACATTTTGCACACATGTGGAGGGAAAGCTCTTCTCTACGCACAATTTTCACACACACACCGAACGGATTTTCCGCTAGAAAAATTCTTTAAAATTAACTGCAGACAGACACCTGCCTGTCACAAACACATACGGACGCATTTTATTTTTAACTTCAGTGGAAACTAAGACGAAAAAGCTTTTCCTCTTTTCCACTGTTCGGCTGTTCGGCTCGTGATCTCACCGAACGAACAGCCCAACGACGAAGCCAATCGAAATATTTTCGTATTTATCCTTGAGTTTGTTTTTCGTCTAGCGAGAGAGCGAGAGAGAGAGAGAGCGAAAGAGCTTCTTTGGAAATTATTAGAAATTGAGAAATCACAGATGTACAAAAGATACATATATAGTATACATAGATACATATCGTTGTATATATATATATGCTTAACCAGGGGATAAATGTGGCTGCCACCCACACGGAATTCGAACAGAATATTTTCTTGCCATTTATGAAGGCTTTTCTTGCTCTCCGAAGGCCACAAAATATGCCTGTACTTATAGATGGAAAATGGTGTGATTTTTAGGTGCTGGCAAATCGGACTTGATTCATTCATTATTTCTCTCATTCAAAAAATAACGTATAAAGTGGAAATTTCATATCAAATTTGGATAGATCGTAGATACAAATTTTCCTAATATTTTACCTACAATATCATATCATTATTATCATAAATAATATAGGACTGAAATTAATCCAAGCTTTGTCTCAAATCTGGCTTAAAATCTGCTTAGAATCCACTCTTTTTTCTATTAATATCCTCTACGAATTACTCTTAGGGATATCTCACTTTTAACCATCTACTTTTTGTACTTCCTTGATTGAATACTATTTTTAGTACCTATATTTGATCAGGGCTCTTATCTCTCCCAAAAACCTCTTAACCACTGCTCTCCCAAGACACCTTTTGCCTGCTTCGTTCTCGGAACTCTCCTTCCATATTTTTCCCCACAAATGTATCTATATCCACTTAAGTATCGAAAGACCTCCAAAAGAGCAGCAGAACTACAACATAAATGACTTTGTCCCACTTCTGGCAGCAGGAACACAAATACACCTATGCACACCGCCCCCACACCCATACATCCGATGATCCCAAAGAATTGAAAACTTTTCAAATTGCAATCTCTCGCTCTCTCTCTCTATATCTACGATATCTATTTGTGTGTGTATTTCGAAAATATGGGGGGGAGGGGAAAACTCTAGAATTACATTTAGCACACAATGTCCAAAAAAGCATTGCCCATGGATGTGTTTTTCTGCTGTCTGTCTGTGTGTGTGTGTGTGCGGACTGGATATTTTATAAAGTTTATTTTTAACCTGCTCAGAATCGTACAGCAAATAAATATATAGCCCAGCGATAGCCAGCGGATCGTCGGGGATCCGGATTCGGAGGTGGGCGTATGGAAAAACTGGGAAAATTACGTTCGAGCTTATAAATGCTCGGGCAAACAAAATGTGTTTACATTTAAAATTTTCAATTTATTTCAAAGATACATATACACCATATGTATAATTATACGTATATGGATATATACATATGTAGTAGATATAGATACATCTATTGAAACGAAACGAAAACGATCGAAATGCGCCTGGAGGGGTTTTTAAATTGCATTTTTTCAGGTGTTGAATGGTAGAATTGGATACTGGCTAGGTGTCAAGTGAAAGATCACACGAGGAATTATATATTATGGGTGTCTATATGTATTTAAAGGAAAACATAGATAGAGGTCTTGTTAAACCAAAGAGCGCTCTTTTGCGGCTTTTCAACTAAAGTTAAGGAGAGCCGGGAGCCCCTCTAAAGTCCTAGCTGAAAAAATCGTGTACCATAGAAATTTGATAGAGACTTTCAGGCACTAAAAGTCAATGTATTTCCCATATATATAATTCCCAATAAGTAATTATGACATATCTAAAGGATTTTGCTTAGCAACAGACTATTAAGAGACTCTACTTGAATAGCTATGACAGCCAATGGGAATCCTTTTGAGACTCCATCAAAGAAAATTTGTAGATCAACGAAAAAACCAAGCCCTTGATTTAAACACTCCCACTGAAGAATAAAGAAAGTTATCCATATCATATGATATCATATATAACTAAATTATTTTCTAGCTATAAAAAATATCTAACCAAAATGTTCTATCTCTTCTTTTGCAGTGCTTTTTCCAGTTTTCTTCCCTTCTAAGCCAATAACAAAAAAACACAAACACCATGGACGCCATCAAGAAGAAGATGCAAGCGATGAAGCTTGAGAAGGATAATGCCATTGACAAGGCAGATACCTGCGAGAATCAAGCCAAGGATGCCAACTCCCGCGCCGACAAACTCAATGAGGAAGTGCGCGATCTGGAGAAGAAGTTCGTCCAGGTTGAGGTCGATTTGGTCACCGCCAAGGAGCAGCTGGAGAAGGCCAACGCCGAGCTGGAGGAGAAGGAGAAACTGTTGACCTCCACCGAGTCTGAGGTCGCCACCCAGAACCGCAAGGTCCAACAGATTGAGGAGGATCTGGAAAAGTCTGAGGAACGCTCGACCACCGCTCAACAGAAGCTGCTGGAGGCCACACAGTCGGCCGATGAGAACAACCGTATGTGCAAGGTGTTGGAGAACCGCTCCCAGCAGGATGAGGAGCGCATGGACCAGCTGACCAACCAGCTGAAGGAGGCCCGCATGCTCGCTGAGGATGCCGACACCAAGTCCGATGAGGTTTCCCGCAAGCTGGCCTTCGTTGAAGACGAGCTGGAGGTCGCTGAGGATCGTGTCCGCTCCGGCGAGGCCAAGATCATGGAGCTCGAGGAAGAGTTGAAGGTATGGCTCTCTCCCTCTGGGTCTCTGAGTCCCTTTGTCATTGGATTCTCTCTCCTGTAGGTTGTCGGAAACTCCCTGAAATCTCTGGAAGTGTCCGAGGAGAAGGCCAACCAGCGGGTGGAGGAATTCAAGCGCGAGATGAAGACCCTGGCCATCAAGTTGAAGGAGGCCGAGCAGCGCGCCGAGCACGCCGAGAAGCAAGTGAAGCGCCTGCAGAAGGAGGTCGACAGGCTAGAAGGTAGGTTCCAGCACAGCCCATCGCTTTCCAGCCTCATTCTCCATTCAGATCCAATGATATGTACACTCGTACCATATCTGCAATGGCAATGAGACGCCTCAGATGCTGTCCGAAACGAAGGCTTCAACTAATGCTCGCATTGTATATATCACTAAACGGAATAATATCTGTTTACTTAATACTTAATACTTAATAATACTCTGCTTACATTAATTGATGTGATATATACCCATTCCCCATATCTCTCTCTATCTCTCTATAAATATCTCTTCTATATATATCTGTATATAAATGAACAAACAACAAAATGCCTTTTGCAGACCGTCTCTTCAATGAGAAGGAAAAGTACAAAGCAATCTGCGACGATTTGGACCAGACATTTGCCGAACTTACTGGATATTAAAAAAAAAAACAAGAAAAAAACAAAATCAATACGAAACACAGACCCACAGAACCCCCACCATTCCCCACCATTCCCCCCAAGAACAAAAAGAGTACCTCACCCCAACAGTTTACTATATTCTTGCGATTATCCTCAGACAGAATTCAGTGTATTTACCCACATTTTCTGTCACAGAATTACACTGTAAATAATTTGTTTAGTCTCCCGCTATACCCCATACACACAGCCCCATTCAGTACACTGTAAAAATAAGTTCAGATCAAGCCCAAATACCAGTTGCAGCTGTAGTTAATTATGCTTTCAACACACAGGTGAATCTATCTATATGTAAATATGTATTTTTGCTATGATGATGTGTATGTGGTTTATATGATGAGCAAAAGATTACCTTGTTCTTATGTGGCATGATCTCTTGTCTTGTCCTGTCTTGCCTCTACTCTTCCACCTACCGGACACTACTCTACTCGTAATGCCCACTCGTTATCGAATGCCACTCGATCTCTCGCTCTCGCTCTCTCTCTCTCTCTATACTCGTATCTCTCTGTCTCTCTCTCTCTCTCAGTCAACTTGTTTCTCTGCCAAATATCATCAATCTCTTTCAATTCCCAAATCATTTTATGATTTTCGCTTAGGTTTTTGCTCTCATTCTCTCATGCGCTCAATGTCTGCAATGATTGGATAGATAGATCATAGATCCCCGTACCGTACCCCCTCCCACACAATAGGCTGCAAAAACTAACCCAAAAAACTATAGAAAAAAACGCTTGCCAGAACAGCGCGCCACTAAAATCAAAAACCTCAACCGAATTCGAAGGTTGAACTGTTCTATGTTCGATGTTACTTTATACCAACTGGAAACGAGTTGATCTAACGTTCTGCCATTTCTTTGTTGCACTCCACAGACGAGTTGGGCATCAACAAGGACAGGTACAAGTCCCTCGCCGACGAGATGGACTCCACATTCGCCGAGTTGGCTGGATACTAAGGGACCCCATTCTGGACCCTGGAACCACAACGAGTACGAACATCAACAACACCAACAACACCAACAACAACAACACCAACAACAACGGAGGACGATTAAGAGAGGAAGGAACTCTACTAAAATTCAACGAATATCTCAGAATGATTTTGAAAAACCAACCAAAAGAAGTACCAAGAACAACATCCATTTGTGTATTACAATTCTTTATAAATCTATATATTTCTTAATAAATAAATAACAACCACAACAAGATCAGCAAACAGCAACAACACCAAGCCATAGCATTGATAATAGAATCCAACGATAAAAAACCATTTAATTTAATTATTTTTTTATTATTTAAAACAATAAAATAATCGAAGGAGTCAGCAGAAGAACCACAAGGCAGTACATTTTAGCAGAAAGTAAAAGTTAATTCCTTACCAGCCCAAGCCCACAAAAAAATATATTTTTTATTTTTAAAACAATTGTTTAAAAATATTAAGAAAAAGCAAACAGCGGACACACAATGAGAGAGAGAGATAGATAGATGCTGTTTAGAATGAAGTTTTGCTTAAAATTTGAATTTATATAATTAAATTACACAAACAAAACACCCAAAAAAAGTATACAAAAAAATTTATAAAAAATTTGCTAAAAAAAAAATTATATGTTTGAGTTTGCTTTTAATGAGAAAAATGCATCAATTGATTTTCTTTGCCTGAAATTGAACAGAAATTGTGGCTGCTTTTCAGCCGAACTCTGCTCTGATTATGCAAAGGTAGGTCTTTGGTTTGTTTGTTTGGTTTTTTGGGAAAGCCCCCCATTTGAAGTGGAGTGAAAAACCCAAAAACTCAAAGTGCGTCATCATGGGATCACGGTTCGATCGAGGCCTTCATTGCAACATCGTTAACATCCGCTAATTGTCAAAGTAATCTGAATAACGAAAGTTCAGATATGCCGATCCACAGATACAGATACAGATACATATACATATCGTATGTACATGCATCCATTCATATCTTCAGGGTAAAATCAGTTTTGAGAGATCTTTGATCGATGTGGGCTGCTGCTGTGACCATCAATAATCCAGTTAACGCTGAGAGTCGGTCTGTCAGCCAAATTGAATCACCTTTCATATTAATGGAGCTTTAATCCCCCCCCATCTGTCGTCTAGTGTTTCTTTGGCTCTCCGTAACGTGTTTCTTTTTCCTCGAATCTCTCGAATCTCTTTTTTCGCAGTTCCATAAAATAGTTATTAAAACTTTAAGTGGCGCATTAAATTGCACATTATAATGTCCCAGTCATGATTTATATAAGCTGTATTATGCTTTCATTATGTAGTAGGTGTGTCCATATGTGGATGAGAGTGGAGCTTAAGAAAAGAGCTGGTCTTGAAAGAAATTTGTATGGTAATAGGTCCTCAAAGAACTCGAAAGAAAGGCGTAAAATATTTTGTACATTTACGAGGAAAAAAATTGCCAAATTCTCTGGATAATTTGATATTTTGGAAGCAGAGAGTCTGTTGATTGAAAGCAAAGACTAGACTCTGAACTGGTACTAATTATCACTTTTGAAACAATAGAAGATTCAATAATATGGTACCGAAACACTTAGCATATTTATTTATACTTAAATGAAAAGAGAGTTTTCTAACTACTTTTGTCTATAAAAGAATGCTATAACTATAATAATAATATATAATATACAATAGGAAAAGGTAGCTCTACAACCGAAATCTAATCTAATAAACTTTAGCTCGAAATTAGAAAAACTCTTTTATGGCAAACTCCTTAAAATGCTACCCATATCTAAATTTAAACCAAAAAAATGAATACATTTTCGTTTCCATTGAAGCCCCCGAGCAATTACCTAAGTCTGAATGAAACCAATTTAATGGAGTGCAAACACTACGACTCCGACTGCGAGTATGTCAAAAAGCGGGCGTTGACGGCCAACAAAGCAACGCCACGGAGGAGAAATATGTACATACTCTACGAACAGCCCCAATGACTTACATTTGTAAAGAGCCCCAACCGAACCGAACCGAAGGAGAAAGTGAAATTTTTGCATTTCTCAGTGAGCAGCAGCAGGTCTGGGCCATTGCCATGGGCCATTGACAGCGACTCAGACAGCTGGAGACGACCGACCGGCTCTGGGGCTCGAACGGAGCCTCAGTCTGGGTCTTCTGATCGCGAGGCATTCAGTCAGAAACGAACCAACAACGGAGTCGGCCTAAACCGCACGGAAAACGCATCGAAATCGAAAGTGCTCTGTGACCGCGCGACTTGAATCGCCAAGTGCTTGCTCTGTGAGAAGGGGGTGTCATCCAGCCATCATATGTCACCGGCTACGGTTAGCAAACAGACAGCCATCCGGCTTTGGCCTGGGGCTGCTGTTTACCTGGTAGTTTTATGCCTGGCCCATGGGCCGTCGTTCGTCTTATGTAATGACAGCGATGGTGAAAATATGCAAAAATACGCGAATGAATCACTCGCAGTGGTGGAGGCGGACTCAAACGCTCCCATTTGGTCGCAGTTTCTCGAAGATTATGTTTTGAGGTGTGTGTTTTTGGATTAGGTTTCCCCCTGAGATGATGGTTTAATTTGTCCCCAACAGCCAAAGCAGCAGCCAGCGAACGTCCAAGGATCTGCCGTACATGGGTGGCGGGGATATGGGCATGAGCATGTCCATTAACGGACCCCTTAACTATCATTCGTCGGCCTACAAGCGACCTGGAAACAACATTTACATCACGCGGCGGATTGGCGAGGCTGTGGAGTTGGAGCCGCATTTGCGCAAGCCCGTGGAGAGTCAGAGTCCCATTGTGAATCCCCAGTTCCGGCCGATGACCAATCAAATGTTGCACCAACAGCAACAGCAGCACCTGCAACAGCAACAGCAACAGCAGCAGCAGCAGCAGCGACAGCAGCCTGGCTTCCTGCAGCAGCTTTTTGGCATTGGCGGCAGTTCTGGGGGAGGCAATCCCAATCCCAATCCTCCTCCTCCTCCCCAGCAGCAGCAGCATCTGCGGCCAGTACCCCTGCAGCAGCAGCAGCACCAGCAACAGCATCTCCAGGGCAGTGGCCAGCCCACAACATTCCGGGCTGTTTCCGAGAACGATCTGTATCTGCTGGGTGCCATCGAGAAGCTGGTCTATCGTGTTGGTAATGAAAACTAGAAACCAGTGAAAAGAAAACTTTCCCTTTCAACCATGAGCCATCGAATGCTTACAGATTACCTGGAGAGTCGCGTGCGACGGTCAGAGCAGTTGATCTACTACCTGATGGCTGGCAACAAGGAAGGCCAGAAGGAGGTCAAGGATCCCTGTCCCACGAACTTTACGCGCATCAGCGACAACTGCTATTACATCAACAGCCAGCAGCAGGTCAACTGGAAGACGGCCAATTCGGCCTGCAAGGCCCTCAACTCGCATTTGGCAGAGTTCGAAAAGGTCTCGGAGAACGAAGAGATTATGGCCTATCTGCTGAACCAGCCGCCGCACAGAGGACGCGACTACTGGCTGGGCGGTCTCAACCCTGGTCTCCTGTGGATCTGGTCCAACTCGGCCAAGCCTGTGAATCCCAATACGAACCTCACATCGATAGCCATGGCCCAGAAGAGCGAGAATGCCACGGCCTCCAATCTGGTGGATAGCTCCGAGGAGACATCGGAGGACGGCAGCGATGTCCTCAACAACACCGTGCAGATCGAGGGCAAGGGACGGTGTCTCCGGCTGAGCTACAATGCGGGGAAGCATAGCTATGTGTACTATGGCCAGGAGTGCACTTCGAGGCACTATTACATCTGCGAGCACGAGGACAGGACGCTGGACAATAAGATCAAGAAGATATCCCGCGAGCTGAAGCTCTTCGAATGACGAATGTGATAGTTCGAAGGGCACTGCACTTCTAGTTAATTTGTAGCCATATATTATCGCCTAAATTTCGAATGAATTTATTCTTGTGTTAAACGTTAAATATTTATAAATATTTATACACTTAAATAAACATAGTTGATAGTGTTCAAAACGTGTTAAGGATACTTTGTTCTTGCACAGCAAAGCTTGAAGTAAGTAAAAGGAAACTCTAAGAACTGGAAACCTCTGCGGCTGGGCCGCGCTGGCGTTCACATGCTAAAAGCAAACAAAATTATACACAGAGCGACTGTGTGGATAGAGATCGGAACTTATGGCCACGCCTAGTCGGGATATAGGTAGTCCTGTAGTATGTTTTGGAAAGCAATCTTAATCTTGCCGCGATCCCGACCGTTCAGCTTCTGTATGTCGGGCAACAGGCTCATCAGGAACATGGCATCGGAATCGGTTTTGCAGTCGCACAAATCAACGCCGCCTCCATTCGCCACCGGACCAGCCGAGTTGTTTGCCTCCAGACGCAGAGATGGCGCCGCCTGATGATGGTTGTGGACATGTCGCTGGCTCAAATAGCTGCCACTGCTACTGGCCATTGTCCCCACCATGGGTGTGGTGGCTCCTGCTGCTAAATTCGATGGAGTTGGTAATTCCATTTCGGCGGGCGCACCACTCGCAGGAACTGCACCTCCAGTGTGCGTTGTGGTGCTGACCAAATCCACGGGCTTGCTAAACGTTGGACGTACAAAGGAAATGTTCAAATGGGTTGTGGGCTGGGCAGGCAAATTGACGCCTGGCACTGCAGCAGCGGGCACCGGCAGCTCCTGCGAGCGTGGACGACTAGCCCGCACTTCGTCCTGGTAGGCGCGAATCTGCAGGCGGTTGTGATGCATTCGATTGGTGTGCGGCTGTTGAGGGGCATACCGTCGGTGGGCCTCTGCCGCGGACGAGCTGGCCACCGCCGACAGCACGCTGGAAGTGGGGGCCATTTTATGCATCTCAGGGTCTTCGGGCTCGTCCTCGTCATGGTCTGGGGTCAACTGCTCGAATTCATCGACTGGTTCCTCGCACTCGGACTTGATATCGTTGCTGTCCAGCTGGCTGTGGTACCGATGGCGTCCCTCCTCGTCCATGAGGTCCTCTAGCTCAGAGTTGTTAGGCTCATGCTCGTCAAAATAGTCCAAATAGTTGTCCAGCGGCTGCGCCTGGGGACTCTGCTGAGACGTGGGTGTCGGCTGGGTGGTGCTGCTGGTTGTTGTTCCGATGGTGGTCACGGTGCGCTCCCTTTGCATGCGGTTCGACAGGCTGGAGAGATGCGCCAGGGCATCCTGCACCTGGGTGTCCAGCGACTTGGGCTGCTGGTGCTTCTTGCGCAGATACGGATGCAGGAAGAACATGCGATCGAAGTACGACCAGCAGGGCGGAACTTTCTCCTCCAGATAGTTGGTGTACTCGCGCCGAAACGAAATGCGCAAATTTGTCCATTTGGCAAGGCTGGCGCCGGGATTCTTCTCCAGCTTCTGGTCCACCTCCCTCCAAAAGTTCTCCACGTACGGTCGGCAGAAGTAGTACTTGTGCCTGGGATTGTAAATGGCCTCGTCGCGTTGCACAACATCGATCAGCTTAAAGACCTCCTCCGTGAGCCAGCGAGACGCACTGCAGCTGGCATTCCCATTATTCGTCACGAACTGTTGACTGTTGCCAAATTCAGTCGTCATTTTGGACTGGTCTGGGTTGGCGTCCTGGGCGTGGTTTGACTACTCATCAATTGGATCAATTTCACTTGCCGTTTTCAGTTTCTGCCATCACTTTCGCAAAACATTTTATTGTTTTTCCTAATGTTCTTTTGAGTGTTGTCTGTGGCTCAGATGTGAACCGAACTCACGGAACTGGTATCATGAACAGCGATGATTCGATTATGCGAGATGATGGGAAAACAAAAGGAAATATAGATGATTAATCTTTATAAATCTATGTTTTTCTCATAAAAATCTGAATAATATTGGAAGAATGCATAGCATAGTTAAAAATCATTTATTAACGGCACAATTATATCGCTATGAATAGGTATCGATAGCGCTGAACTAATCGAACGATGCGAAATCAACGAACCAGTTCATTCACCGAATCAATGGAACTGTTTTAGGCAACATAGATTTTTTGTGTGTGTTTTTCCGTTTTCCGCGAATTCTGTATATAGCAATAATAAATATCGTTACTTATGCGAAATTAGTGTGCACATTAATGCGAATGCGCCCAGTGCAGATAGTAAGTAGAGAATTGTGCAACCGGAATTGTTGCGGCAGAAAAACATGACCCGAGCGAAAGCTTGCCCTGGACAAAAGGCCACAATGTGACACACAAACAATAACAATTCGGTTTAAAGGCGAAACATAACACAAATACCGATCAATAGCTATATAGCTGTCAAATATTCCGCATTGCCCAATATGCCAAAGGTGCCCGGAAGAGCTCTCAAAGTAGCTGGAGACGAAGGCGGACGTGACATGTTGCAAGAGTCAGCACGCATGCACCCTGAGCCGCTGCTGTCTGCGGGTCGGAAGCAGAGCAGGGCGGCGTGCCACAAGCATTGGATTGGCCAATTATTTTGGTTTTAATTGGGCGCCAATAGGAATCTTTCATTCAACTTTTACAAGACGGGTTTATTTTTTCACACTAATGGGCACTACTCCTGCCCCGCATCGATTTTGGCGGGATATTTGACATGTTGTTAAAGCGTTGTTGCTTCCTGTTTTGTTGTTTGCAGCACTTGAACGGAAACCGCGCCGGAGACATCGGAGTTTGATGCTCTACACAGAGGAATGGCGGTCAAGGTGCAATTTGAGATTGGCCACACGTCAAAGCTGCGCAGCAAGAAAACCCCACATCCGCAGGCCTTCACCCACGACTGGGAGATCTACGTGCAGGGCGTGAACAAGGCGGACATCAGTGCCTTTGTGGAGAAGGTTGTCTTTCTGCTGCACGAGTCCTTTCCCAAACCGAAGCGTGGTAAGTGTCGAATGTCGCGAAAGTGTTCGTTTTGTTAATTTCATTGATTTTTCCTTGCAGTGATCAAGGAGCCACCGTATGCTCTACATGAGTCGGGATATGCCGGCTTCCTATTGCCAGTCGAAATATATTTTCGCAATCGCGACGAGCCCAAGCGCATCATGTACCAGTACGATCTGGAGCTGCAGCAGACAGGGCCACCACGTCACCATGTCGAGGTGAAGACACACGTGTTTGAGGCCCCCTCTGAAGAATTTCGGGCCAAGCTGATGCGCGGCGGTGGAGTGCCCGTGTTTGGTGCGAATATCGGGCCCAGCAGCCTCAGTCGCACGCTATCGCCCAGCGTCGGTGGCGGCGAGGGGGGGCCCAACAACGAGGTGGGCATTGTCAAGGCCAAGGGTGGGGGCAGCAGTACCTTGACCATTGACTCGGCACCGATCAAGAAGCACAAGTCGCGCAACGATGATCCCGGCAAGACCAGCGCCTTCTCTGCGCTCTTCGGGCCGCCCATCACCAAGGGGAATGGCGGCAATATGTTGGCCATTGCTGCTCCCCCAAAACACTCGCCGGAGGGCAAAGCCGCGCCCGCCAGTGGCAAGAGCGGCTCACACGATGGCGGCAAAGAGAAGTCGAGCAAGGAGCGCGACAAGTCCAGTAGCGGGGACAAGCCCCGCGAGAAGGACAAGAAGGATCGTCATGGCCGGGACAAGGATCGCAAATCAAGCAAGTCCGGCGAGGGGGGCGGCAAGCATGATCGCGACAAGGAAAAGTCCAAAAAGGACAAGTCCCGCGACAAGGAGCGTGAACGCGAGCAGAGCTCCAGTAGCACACCCTCCTCTACGGCCCTGGTCCTGGCAAATTCCTCGGCATTGATGAAGCGTACGGCCAGCCCGAAGTTAGGCAAGGCCGAAATGAGTGCTCCCAGTCCCAAGAAGATGGCCACTGATGCGTCCAATGCGGTCGCAGTGCCCACCTCGCGATCCAAAGAGCGCGATGAGCACAAGTCGGGGAAGTCCGAGTCCAAGGACAAGGAGCGCAGCTCCAACAAGAAGTCCAAAAAGGAGAAAAAGGACAAGGAGCGCGAACGCGAACGGGAGCGGGACAAACAACGCGAGGATCACAAGGACAAGCGGCTGCCGAAGGATGAGCGAACTGGCCAAACCGACAGTCCGCTGGCCGCTGGCAATACACTGCAGCATCAGGCAGCGACCAATCAGAGCGCCTCCGCCACGGGCAAGGCGACGCCCACCTCTGTGGGCAGCAACAGCAGCAGCAGCATGGCCAGCAGCGGCAAGCGGGGAGGCGATCAGAAAGAGGAGTCCACATCGACGGCGGCCACTCCAAAGCATTTAGAGAAAGCCACAGATCCAAAGTCAGACAAGGGAACGAGCAATGGCAATGCCGACAACAACAACAAGAAGTCCCACAAGCATAAGAAGAAGGACAAGAGCAAGGACAAGGATAAGGAGCGCAGCGAGCGCGAAAAGGACAAAGAGAAGCCCAAGGAGCGGGAGAAAGACAAACAGCAGCAGCTGGCAGCAGCAGCACCGACAGTGGAGAAGCCATCAGTGGCTGAGCCATCGCCCAAGACAACGGGCGCCAGTCCCAGCGGTGAGGCCACGACGACGGACAAATTTGCAACCAGCGGGGCCAGTGCCAATGCCAACAGCAGCAAGAAGGAGAAACACAAGAAATCGAAGGAGAAGGCCTCCAGCAAGGACGAGAAACGGCAGCGAGAGACCGCCGGGGACAAGCACAGCGGCAAGCAACAGCAGCCACAGACGCATCCACAGCCGGGACAGAACAAGGCTCCAAGCAATCTAGACCTCAGTGATGTGGACTCGGCTCAATCGGCGCCGGATTTGGCTGCCACCAGTGCACTGGCCGCAGCAGCGGCTGCCACGCTCCAGCATTCGGACAGCTCCAACAGCAGTTTTCCCGATCTGCCAGCGAGGGGCAGCCAACAAAAACCATCGACACAGGCGGCTAAGGCCAGTGCAGGGTCCGCAAAAGATGCCAAATCTGCTGGCAAGGAACACAAGGGAAAGTCAAAGCCAAACGAAAAGCCGGAGAAGAACAGCGATAAGTCCGAAAGGCCAGACAGAACACCAGAGACCAAGGCGGCGGACAAGTCCGAGAAGCCGGACAAAGAGGAAAAGAAACGGAATCGTCGCAGTTCCCAGAACAGCAACAGCGGCAGCGGCGGTGGTGGAGGGGGCTTTATGGAGCCCCCCGTCAAGCCCTCAAAGAAGGAACAGAACAAGGCACCGCGTGAGAAATCCAAATCGCCGTCGCTGCGTCCTTCGAATGCGAATTCCACAGCGCTTGCGCCAGTGGCTGGCAGTGCAGGATCAGGATTCCTGCCGCCGCCGCCGTCCTCGCCATCCAGCAATAGCCATCCCAGCGGTGGGGCGACAGCAGCCAGCAGCCTGAACAACAACAACAACAATAACAGCAGTTCGCCGGCTGAGATGACGCCATCCCTGCAGGTGAGCACCACATCCTTGCCGACGGAATATCTGAGCGAACTGCAGGAGCTGCATCACAAGATCATGACGCTGCAGGACAACGAGGAGCTGCAACAGGTCGTCGAAATGATAGCGGCCACCGGCTGCTACGAGATCACGCACAAGACCTTCGACTTTGATCTGTGCAAGCTGGATCGTGTGACCGTGCAGCGGCTCCAGGAGTTTCTGGCCACCTCAGTCTCGTGACACCAAATGGCCAATGCCGCCGCCGCACCAGCTCTCTACAGCTAGACGATGCACAAAACCCTCATGCACATAACCAAATACAATACACTTTAAAGAAAGTTTAGTTGTAAACCACACAGGTTCTGCTCCCCCCCCCCCCCCCCCTTCCCTTTTGTTTAGATGTTAGGTTACAGGCCAGAGCAGCAGTATGCGATACTCTCTCTCTGTCTCTATCTCTGTCTCGATGCACAGGAAGGCTATATATAAGCACACCTACCCCTAAACCATATACCATACGCGAACCATATCCTTTTAGCTCGAGACTCATTTCCATCTAAGACCTATAATTATTCTTATTTTAACTGGTTTCCTATTCGATTATAAATATCATTATATTTTTATTATTTGGTAAGATGATCTCCTCGATCCTTTACTCTTAATTTATTGAGTATTTAAACTTGAAAAATAAATAATGACTTTTGTACAATTACTAGATTTTTTTGTTATATTTTATTACCCATCCCAAAAGCAAAAAAACTAATCTGAAATCGAAGCAAGTATTATACATAGTTCTATCTAGATAAGATATACATATATGTACACCCCAAATTATGCACAGTGCGTTTATGAACGTTAAGGTATTACCAGATATAATATATCATCAGTAGAATGGAGGCGCAGAAAGCAGAAGGATTGCCTTGAAATACACATAGTTACGAAACGGACACGGATACGGATGTTCTACGGATCTAACCAAAGTAATGTTTAGTATTGTATATACGCGATTACGAATTTACGCAAAAAAACAGAGTTAATTTTAACCCAAAACCCAGTGCGAGGTCAATGCTCAGGATACGCAATCAGACCGCATTCCCAAAATCAAACAAAAACACACCCCCCTACGCGTATATACTTATCGTAAATGTCTGTATGTGAAGAAATGTTTATCAATATTCAAATAAAAGTACATACAGGCGACTATAAATACAGTGCATTATAAAAATATATGCCTATATCTATGTGTGTTCGGTATTTGGTTACAGAGAGTTTTCATTTCATTTCATTGCTCTTTTCTCTACTACTATAAATACAAAATAATTAGTACTTTCTTTCGCTTTGAGTTGAGGAACTTATATTACAAAAACTGAGGCAGACTTTCAAACTTAATATCGAAAAAGAGAGCGAGCGTAGTCTTTTGTGGCAAATATGAATACATTGTGGGGAGGAGAATACAAATACAAACAGCTGTGAATATTCGAATATTAATCGAGCTAATTGATTAGCAGAGACTAATTGAGACTGTTTGAGACTACAGACTAGAGAGTGTTTGTTATTTGCGTCTGCATGTGCGCATTGACTAGTCGCGGCAATAGCAATATTTCCGCAATTCTGGATCACGATCGTAAATGCACCTGGCCTGAGTGCCGTACTTGTTCACACGCGAGATATCCGTGAGCTTTGTTGTCGCACTGAATGTCTGCAGGTTGTGGGACACACTGGCCTCGTACAGCCCATTGCCCGGCTGTGTGACCAGCTGCAGCTGGTACATCTCGTCGTGCACCTCCGTCTGGCCGGTCATATCCGCCAGGAAACCATCCCTGTCGCTGTTCGTCTTGAACTGCAGCAGCTCCTTGTGCGGCTGCAGGCGCAGCGCCCAATTTACGCGAAGCAACTCCAGCGGAACGCAGAACTTTCGCTGCTCGGCTGTGGCCGCATTGATGGTGTCCACAATGCTCTGAGCCGCCTTGAGTATCACGCCAGAGTATTGAGTGTCGTTCAGCTGCAGTGGACGCCAATTGAGGCAGGCACACCAGTGGGTCTCTATGTAAGCATCGGCACAAGAGCGATTGCTGGGTATGGGTTCAAGCAGCGAGATGGCACGTCCTCGAGCCAGTTCCGAGATGTGGATGCTGGGCTTAGGAGATATATCATCGCTCTCAACAGTCGTCTCTTCGTCGCTGGCGGTCTGCAGCTCTGCAGAGATAAATCATTTGAGATGGTCTTACATTACGATAGAAATATAAAGGCTTACGAATGATGTGCTTCAGTGTGGCGTGCACATCGAATGGCGTTGTAAGGCGCTGCTCGTTGGCCAGAAAGTTTTTATACTCATGGGGGAAACGTTTCTTAAAGGACTCGGGAAAGGCAAAGCTAAAGAACGGCAGTCGCTCCTCCTGCTTGCCTTGCAGGGTGGCCCGCACCTCTGCAAAGCGATTGCCATGATCCGCCATAAAAATGAGAATGGTGTCATCCAGCAGAGATTTCTCCTTGAGGGCGAACAGCCAGTCGTGTACATCATCATCGGCTGCGCCCACCAGATTGATGGAATCGTGCGAGAGTCCCCCATGAAAGCTGAAGACAAAGCGCGGCGCATCACGATACTTAAGCATAAACTAAAAGGGGAATATGGTTCAGTTAAGCTTGAAAAGATGCGGGAAAGTCTTACATTCTTGGTGTACTCCAGCATGGTAATATGATCCGGCTGGTGGCCAATACAGTTGGGCTGGCTGTCGCCTGCCATTTGCTCTGCCTGCACAAAATATGTGCGAAGATAGTGGTCGACGGGCTGCGATTGAAAACCATTCATTCGGTACGTGAAGGTGCCTACATTGGGCAAATCCTCGTTGAAGGAAGTCATGTAGCCGAGACGTGCAAAATCCTGCCAAATCATGGGATACGAATCCACGCTGCCCGATCCCGAAAACCGTTTCCTTGTCTCTGGCAGCTCCAGTTCCGTAAAGCCCGTCAGCAGAGGCACCAGTGCCTGTGGCGTGCCATCGCCCACAATATTATACCCCTTCAGCACTGTGGCGCCCAGTTGTTTGGTCAGATACTCGTATGTCCTTGGCAGCTTGCGCATGAAGGCGTTGCGACTCAGCGAATCAAAGCCGAACATCAGAACATTGTAGAACGAGGCGGTCGGCACTTCCTGCATCTGAGGCTGGGCCTGGGCCACTCCCTCCGGTGGCAATACAGCCAGATTTGGGGCAAAATTGGCAGCCAGCGGTCTTTGCACAGTATCACGGATACCATGCGCCATACCGAACCAGCTGTGGGGACAAAGGAAACAAGTGTAATCTGATATCACAGGCAGGAATGTGAACTAAGAGTCACCTTTGACCGCTGCCCGACCGGCATGATACTTTGACAAAGTCACTGCTCTGCAGGACATACGGCTCCTTGACCCTCAGCGTACGCCCAAAGCGCACCTTGTAGTCCGATTTGCGTATGATGTCCGTGTACGAGCAAATGACATCCTCGTGACTGGCAGTAATCTCAGGCCTCACAAAGCATATGGATTTCTACAGAAGCAATGATTAAGAGGAGGCATAAGAATATGATTATTTCGCAAACATTCTCGCAGTCACCTCGCACATGACCCAATCGAGTCCGTCGCCGCAGTGTACTTTCCCCACCGGTTTGTAGAATTGCATGATATCGGGATTGTCCACATCCAACTGTGGATGTCGGCATTCGCCTTGATTCATGGCCGCCCGAATGGAGCGCTCGATAATTTCGCTGCACATAAGAAAAAGCATATACAAGCAAAAGCAATTAATAAATAATGATTATCTGCAAAGCACACACAAGCACAAACAGACATGGTATTTGTGCAACGATAAAGACATACATTTTAACATTTTTATCCAAATCCCTCTCTTCATTTAAAACATACAAGGAAAAGAGCAACAACACCAGGCAGACGGCCACAGCAATTTTTTGTGCCGTCCCGCGACGTAGAACTCTCATCTTTTTTATGGCTGTAAACAAAAATTTCGAGGAAGGGTGTAAGGTCAACCATGTCCATTGTTCTTTGAACAGCGTACTCACGTATCCACGTATCGCTGATACGGCAGCTAGTGCTGTACTGCAGTATGCAGTGTCAAAAGCGGCAATGTAATTAAATGTTTGTAATTGTTAACAACAATTGTTAACAAAAACCCGCGCCACCAACAGCCAGCCGGGCGTTAGAGGTGAGAGTAGTAGGAGTATATCGGTAGATGAACCATTTGGAGATGTACGATAGCGTACGATATTTATGTTTCTTCAATTTGCGATTTAATTTAAATAAAAAGGTTTAATTGCGTTTGAATATACTTCTCGCCAATTAAAGATTGTTTGGAAAGAAATAGCCCTACTGGATCATTCACATTTTTTATTTTTGAACAGAAATATTTTTGTAATTCTATATATCGATATCGACCACTATTTCTTATCGATCATGAGGTTGTTGTGATCCCACCGATATTAATACCGATAATTGTAAACAAAAGGCTACCAAAAACCAAAATTATCAATTTACGACCTCTTTATTTGTTTTCGGGCCTTTCACGCCAGACCAAACGCACTGCAATACAACAACTGTGAAGTAAACAATGCCAATTACCATAAAATAGAAGGCATAAACGGTAAACTGTTCAAATACGTTCAAATTGAGATTGACATTTTCCGAAACAACCACAAATGTCAGGATGCATTGCAAGAGGAGCGCAATAAAAGTGTTGAAGCCAAAGACCAAGGCAAAGCTGTCCTCCACCAGGCTGCTGGCCAGCTCAGAGCTGCAAGAAGAGCGAAACATGGGTAGATTGACAACAAAGAGATTGAGGCTTAGGACAAACCTGGCCACCGTTATGGTAAAAGCAAATAAACCGCCGAAGAGCACATAGCCCAAATAGGAGTAGTATATATTGCTGGTCCATGATGACAGCAGTATACAGCCACCCTGCAGTACCGACAGCACAGCTATGGTCAGAAAGCTGGTGCGCGTCTTCAGGCGACTCGCAGGAAAGTAGCCCGCGAGCAGTGAGAAGACAGCACTGAGGGCCGTCAAAGCAGCGTCCACGGCTCCATTCCATGCAATCTGGTAAAGAGAACATTGAAGACACTACAATATACCACCATCTGCCTCCACTTACAGTTGGCTCATCGTAGGACTTCCACACCACCTGCATGTAGGTGCTTATTTGGAGAAAGCCGGCCAGTATCATGGCATACCATAGGCTCCACTGCAGGACCGTGGGATTTGTGTAGGCGCTGTGGAAGTGAGTCCACAGTAGCTGAAAAGCATGGAAGCTTTGCTTCGTGGCAGGTGAAGGCTTTTCCACCGTTTCCTCTGGCTTTTGTGATCCATTCTCAATGACTGCTGCATCGGACTTTGTTTCATCTTTCCCAGCTCCAGATTGGCTATGGAAATACAGGCTCTTTTCGACCTTTGGCAAACCGAACGACCAAAACAGCGCCAACACTTGACCTGCAGGAAAAATCATTTGCTGGATTATAAGTCTTCTGATTAGCCAGAGTATTAAACGCACTTGTAATGCTGATGATGTAGAGCTGTCGGTAGACCATCCACTGCATACCAATCATGAGCTGCGCCAGGAGCCCACCCACCAACTTTCCCACGAACATGGCCGACCGGGTATAGGAAGTCACAAGCGGATAATACTTTTTATCGACCTTTGCATAGATGTAAGCATAGTAGGCCACTTCTGCCGCCTGGTAGAAGCCGTAGAACACTTCAACCACCTGCAGCCCCGTCAGAGTTGTGGTCCAAAGCAGCGTACTCCAGACTAAGATGCCCGTCAGAGCATTGGCAATGATTACAGGCTTGTATCTGATGGGAGAAAATAGAGGTATGACCTTGGTGCGATCGCATTATTGCATGCCTGGGTTCTGAATACCTGAGAAAGTCTGTGATGAGGAACACAAAGATTTGTAGAGCCAGATAGGAGTAGGTGCCCACGGGATAGACGGAACGATTGATCTCTTCCTGGGTGACATGATACCAGTCACTCATCAATATCTCAGCGTGATAAGGCTCCGAGGGACGGATCTCGCGCAGGAAACCGAATATGCATAATACCCACGATATCTTCAGCCACGACTCCATTCCGCTGCGGCTGCCAATGCGAATCTAATCGCGATATTCACTACAATCCAGCGATAATGCTGGTGCGCCGCTCTGTGCGGTGTCTAGAAAGCTTAGACAACCTATTAAAATAATTACACATTCTTCCAGCCAAGGGGTTATGAGGGTACCTCTCTGACTATAGAGATTTCGTTTTGACGTGTCTTATAATCAGCGCAACTCGCGATTGGACGCGGGAGACTTTCAACGAGCCAACCTACATGGACTGGCCCTGTCGGACTTCACACACATGGCGGAGCGTAAGGGAGATCCGATGAAAAGATTCCGCTAATTTGCTCTCAGCATAGCCAAAGCACAATCACGATGCGGTCGCGGATCCGTTCCCACTCCATGAAATTAAAATTATCAGCTAATTAGACTATTAGCAAAGCACTTAAGTGGATCTTTCAGTATAACTTAAATTCTTAACAACCTGGTAGGTCTTTAAAATGTGGTTTCTGTTTTCGTTCGCGATACACTTATGAGTGAAATTGAAGGCTGATAAGTTAAAGCACTTTGATCAAAATCTCGTGTAACATGCGTGGTAGTATTGAGTGATAAGGCTAAAAAAATCGGGAGATTCCCAGGTGAATATTAATAACTTTGGAAGGTGACATTCAAACGTTTAAAATGGGATTTCAACCTGACAAAACAAAGACATCTTTATAGAGGGATAAAATGCCATTTCTGGATGATTTTCAATCGAGGAATAGGGGAGTCTGGGTTTAGCAGGCACTGTTTGAAACCCAGCGGAATTCCACAAAAGCTTAGCTGAAAGCAGCGCTAAAACTGACCCGCACATATGTATGCATGTACATACCTTCACGTACAAATTCGTATATGTCCGCTAATACTTACATATGTATTCATTTCCATATTTACAAGCTATAGCGATGACAGGCCTTTGAAATTATAGGTTGTTAAAGATAGTACAAATAGCAGAGGGTTACTACAAAGATACCTTAAGCACTAAACTTGGAAATATGATTAAAGTTGGGTGCGTCTGCTGGGCAACAAGATTACCCTTCAGCTAGACAAAGCTTGTGCTTGATACAATCGCAATTCGCCTTATAAATTATCAGCTTATTAAATCATTAGCACAGCACTCAAAAACAGCAATGATGGTCTATAAAAGCAGGTCTTTATTCCGTGACACTTGAGACAGATTGGGGCATTCTATAAATGGAACATATCTACACAATTATTAAACTTTTTCCAATCGATCTTTCTCGGAATACAATCACATTATTATCGAACCCTGAAATCGCGGGAATACTTTCAACGGGAACGAGAACATATAGGAACACGCTTCACTTAATCTAATTACATATATTTTTGTGCACACCAACAGGTGACTTTAAGTACTTTGCTAAATGCATCTATAACTATTCCAAAGTGTTCTCCAGCTTCTCCCTGGTTGCTGCGCGAAGCCAGACATACTCCACGAGGACTGATATCAAATAGAGAACGCCCACGCAAATGAAATAGAAGGCATAGGCCGTGTACTGTCCCACAGCATCGAGTTCAAAGCCCGTCTCTGTGACAAATATCATGGTCAGCAGGGACTGGAAAATGAGTGCGATCAGCGTATTAAAGCCAAAAACTAGACCAAAGCTATCCTCCTGCAGATGCCGGGCCACCTCAGCGCTGCAACGATCAAGAAAAGGAGTTAACTACAGATCTCGAACAAGAGTCATGATGGATCTTACCTGGAAACTGTGATGGTGAAGCCATAGAGGCCACCAAACAACACGAATCCCACATACGACCAATAAATATTGTGTGTCCAGCAGCAGATCAGCACACAGCCTCCTTCCAACGCAGAGAAGAAGGCCAGAATAAGCAGACTTGTGCGCGGATTCAGACGATCCGTGTGCAGGTAACCGGCGGCCAAGGCACTCAGTGCAGCCAAAGCGGTTAGCACTGCATCAACGGCTCCGTTCCAGGCTATCAACGGTTCCGGCTCGATCACCTTCCACAGCACCTGCATGTAGTAGGTGACCTGAAGGTAGCCAGCCAGGCCGATGGCATACCACAGGCTCCACTGAATCACGCGGCCATTGGTATATGCACTGCGAAAGTGAATCCACAGCAAACGCATGGCCCTGGGCTGCTTCGCAATGTCCGCCTGCGACTGACTGGACACCTCCATGCTGGAATCCCCCGGCAACTCGGTTTGGGTATAGGAGGACTGATCCGATATGGCTTCTGGTGTGTCGTACGACTCTTCGCGATGAAAGTACAGGCTCTTGTCCACTCTGGGGAGACCAAAGGCCCACAACATGGCCATTATTTGAGCTGAAAAAAGGACAGGTTGAATAAATCTCTCTTTTTGGAAAGGCATATCTTGCCACTCACTGGCCAGCGTTATATAGTTGAGTTCTTTGTAGTTCATCAGCTCCAGATTGATCATCAGTTGAGAGGTAATGCCGGATACCAATTTTCCAACAAACATGGCAGCTCTCGTGTGGGAGGTAACGCGAGGATAATACTTTTTATCCACCTTGGCATAGATGTACGTGAAGTAGGCCACCTCTGCTGCCATGTAGGTCCCATAGAAGAACTCCAAGATCTGCAGCGACAACAAACTAGTTGTCCAGATGAGCATGCTCCAGATGATCACACCGGTGGCTCCAATTGTGATGATGAGCGGCTTGTAGCTGCAAAAGAAATGGAAAGATGTTTATTTGGATTTATTGAATAAAAGTTATATTATGTTTACCGCAGAAAGTCGGTTATGAGGAATACAAAGACCAATTGCACCAGGTACGCATATGTACCCACGGGATAGACATCATGTGTGAGCTGTAAACAGAATTAATATTATTTATTGGTATTTATAGATTGTTTTGGCATCCATTCACCTGAGTCTCCGTTATATTACGCCAGGGACCCAATAGATATTCGGTGACATACGGCTCTGAGGGTCGGATCTCGCGCACACATCCGAAGATGCATAGCAGGCAGGAAATTTTCAGCCACTCTTTCATTGTACTAATTGTGTAACGGTGGCGCGCAACGTAATGTAACGTAATGGATAGCGTATGCCGTTCGGTTGGGGCTGGCTTTCCGCATTCGTGGAATGAATCCGCTGTTGGGCTGTTCTGTTTGGTTAAGCGCTTTTTAATAACACGGCCACAATTGTTGTATCAGGCCATGGACGCCCGTACTCAATCTAATCTTTGCACTCTCTCTGGATGGCCATTATCAGTCTAAAACACCCTATTTATATTTATATTTACACAGAAATCTCTGTTCAAACGATTGTTAGATAATTAAAAGATTTATACTGCGAAGGCCGAACTAAATGCAGAACCAAAACGTTGCGCCCGACGACAGCCGGCGATATGCTCACGTTTACTTTTTGAATGTCAAATAAACATCTACGCGCGAGCAGCACATCGTTTATATGTCTGTATGTACATATATCTGTCCTCTGTCCGATCGAAGCGACCCACCTGTAGTGTTCAGGCTATCAATTTTCAGACACCCTACACGCGGTTTTGCTGTTGATTGTAATTTAAGATCGAATCGAAGGAATTTTCTAGCTCTCACAGCTTTCGTTATCGATTTATCACAAAACACAACACTTAATTTAAATACAAATTTACCTTCCAAAGCCACAGATGAATGAACAAATACAAAACAATTAAAATCAATTGACTTTTGTGAGGCCGTAAATAAATTTCGATTTCATGCTTTCGGTGGGGCTGTTACATCACAGCAACGCAACAGAGCGACCAAAGCATCTGTACAGTGATTGGCAATAACAGCGCCGTGCAGCTGTTCCCACCTGAATGGCAACTGCGTCGGTGAAACCAATAACAACAAGAACCAGAATCGAAAGCTACCGTTGAAGCCGAAGCTTTTGATACCCTTGCAGAGCCATGGTGATACTTCGATTTTTGTATTTCATTTTGGAAAGGCTATCGAAAGCTCATTAAGCTTCTCCAAAGACTTGCTTTATGAACTGTCGTTCCTATGCGGCTGCAGCTTTATAATATAGTGATTCTATACCGATCTGCGTTTCAAATCTCTGCTCAAAATCATTATACCCTCTCTGTCAAGAATAAAAACAGATGTTTATATATTGTAAAAAATACACGTTTATTTAGCGCGCTCACTTTAAAATTAGTAATGTGTTTCAATGTTGTACAGGGGGTAGTATTCGGTATTGCATGTATAACAAACAAATTAAATAGGAGAAACTTTAGCTATTTACACAAAACACACGGAGGATTTCCCAGGAAAAAAACTGACGCCTACGTTTTCCACACATACGTACACACACACACGAGTATATGACGGCCAGCTGCCGTTGGACAAACTGATTCCCAGACGGACATTCGACTACAAGCTAAAATTGGCCACACTTGCGGAAATAGTTAGAAAATACATGTAAAAAACGTCTTAACAGCAACAGTTTTGAGTTTCGTTTCGACTCCTTTCGCACAAGCTTTTGGTAACGGTCACACCATTTTCCTTTTCCTTTTTTGATTCGTTTCGTTGATTTCTCTCCTTCGTCATTTACTGCTGTGCAATGGGCGTGGGCGTGGCCACAGTGGCCGCCGCTCCTCCTGTCGCTGCGGGATCGGCCGTGACAAACTCTATGGACGCAGAATTGATGCAGTAACGTTTGCGTGTTGGCTTGGGTCCATCCTCGAAGACGTGCCCCATGTGGGCGTTGCAGCGGGCGCAGCGTACCTCGGTGCGTATGCGTTCTGGATGTGCAATTAGTAGTAAAATATTGCCCCCTTTGTAATTTGTATTTTTGCAAATTTGTGAGATTAATTGGATACGTTTTGTTGTTGGTTTTATATAGCGCATTTTTGTTTTACAATAATTTTTTTTTTTTTTTTTGCAGATCAAGTTAAAGTTTTTATAAAAAAAAAACAAAATTAAAAGAAAATAGATTGCAAAATGAATGAAATGAAAAGCGAAGAGAAAAAGACAGAGCGGGAATAGGAGAGCACAGGGTACATTCAGGACGTCAAAAGAGAACGGTTGAATGCGAAGAGAAGAAACAGTAAATGCAACGGCAAATAATGAGAGTGCAGCGGAGACAGCAAGAGAGAATGTCAGGTGACAGGTCGATGGGGGGTGGGAGGAGTGAAGGAGAGTGCAAGTGCAGCAGAGAGGCGAAATCGAGCGAGCGAAGAAAAAAGAATGGACGTCGTTAATGAGGCAAAAAGAGATGACAAGTAACGTAACGAATGATTTATATTTATTTATTTTTTTTTTTTTGTATTTGCAGATCGGTGTATATAATCATTATGCGGTTAATAAAGCAAAATTGTATGCATAATGTGTGTGTGTGTGAGTGTTTTTTTGTTACAATTTTTAACAATGGATTTTGTGTGTGTGTATTTTTATTTGTTGTTAGCAAAACAAACCCCCAAAGAACGTTTATAGGCATACATTTAGTTTTTTGTTTGAAGCGAGTTAAAAAAAGAGAAATAGAAAATATACGAAAATACACATTATTCAAGTTGTTTGACACTATATATTTATATATAGTATGTAATGGGATTGGATACGATACAGTAGTATTGCATTATGTTATACATAAATCAAATATACAAATCAAAAAAACGAAATATAGTATTTTTGGGCATGAGTAAGAAGCAAAACCAAAAACAACAAAATGAATGCACCATCAAAATAGAATTATAATATCGGTATACACATAATGGAGCTCCCTAACCCAAATATAGCGACGACTGACCTTGAACTATGATCGATACGATACGAGAATGATGGCGGGTATTAAGCTTGTGTACGTGCCTGATGATTGGGTTTAGTTTTTGTTTTTGTATGGATTTTGGTGGTGGTGGGTGGGTCATATTGAAACCGAAAGACAGTAGAGAGTCGCGTGAAAGATGGATGAAATTCAACCGAAAATGAAGTATACTTAAACCAAACCAAAGGATCTTCAGACTGATCGTTAATGCCGAGTATATCAGACCCCTTTTTTTTCTTCCATAAAATACATAATTTATGTCTCACTCCTCGTTCCACAATACATTTGAGTATTTATCATACATACAATATCTTTTTGCCAAGCATTGGTTTCACGAACATTTTTTTGCATAATAAACTCCTATAAAATATCTAAATATCTTGTAACATAACACGTTAATTCTGCTTGAGACTTCATTCATTTGCTTCTGTTTTTTGGGAAGGCGGTGAGACACTAAACAGTACACAGATCGAGCATTATTTCTTGGACGATGTCGTCGTGGAGGCGGCTGTCGGTGCACTCTTCACAAAATCTATCGACGCCGAGTTGATGCAGAAACGATGATGCTTGGGCGGTGGTCCATCGTCGAAGACGTGGCCCATGTGTGCCGAGCATTTTGAGCAGCGCACCTCAGTGCGTACCATGCCTAACGTTTTTGAAATGACTACTGTTGTTTTAATCATATATGTTTAGAGGAGGTTTAGGCAGCAGAGAGAGAGACGGAATATATGAAATTTTGGTTGCATTTGTTTTTGTTGTTGGACATTTTTGGAGAAAGTTAGAGGTTTTTGTTTTTTAGTTTATAGTTTTTAGTTTTGGGTGGGAAAAAAGATGTGAATAAAAGAATAACACTCAATTAGGAATTCATTTTAGTCTTTTCTTCTTCGGTTAGTTGCACATTCAGGTTCATCAACAATCAACAGCAACAACAACAACAACAACAAGAACAACAACATCATCATCATCATCATCATCAAATGGCCGACAGTTTGGCATTCAAGCGTCTAACGAACGGCACAACTACAGTGAACTATAGGGAACACGTACCACAATTTCAAGACAAAACCAAGCCAAAACAAAGCAACAAACAAAAATATATATGTATATAGGGGACAGAACAATAATGAAATCATTTTGCAAATACATTTCTTTGGTTATAGAACATAAAATAGAACTGAACTGTTTTTTATCTGTCTTTGCTTCGTATATTACAGGTTGGTTATTAAACATCTTGTTATCTTTTATCTGAGGCTAGTATCTCCTAAGCTCAACACAAACTTTGATTATATGGCAACGAAACGGCAAATGATATAGAAACTCAACTCAAAAACGGTTTTTGCAAATAACATCTAAGTGTGCTTAACATTGTCTAGACGATAGACAGCTAAACGGACCGAACCGAGGCTACATACCTGGTATGCTGGCATCCCGATGGAGGGTTACCTTGCCCTTGTCGAGGACGTCGTTGAACGCTGGCCAGCCGCAGCCCGAGTCGTATTTCGTGTCCGAGCTGAACAGATCCTGATGACACACAATGCACTGGTACACCCCCTTCTCGTAGTGCTTGTTGTAGCAGCCTGCAACAGGAATTAGTGGGTGGTTATTACACAAATATAAGTATGTTTTGAAACACTTCTATTGTGCTTGCCGCACCTGTGTAGGGCCGCTCGGTGCCCGCCTCCTGTGTAACCTGATACTGCAGTGGGGTTAGGCGTTTGCGCAGCTCCTCTTTGTTAACGGTAACCTTTTCGGTTTTATTCTCCATGTTGTTGGCTTTACTGGGATTCGTCTTACCCTCGTCGCTGTCGTGACGCGTATCTGTAATTTAAAACGGAAATTGTACTTAAGCTGCGGTTAAGTTATGTGCGATCCGTGTGTGCTGCTTAGTTTACCACCAATTGAGTAATGGAAATTGTATAATTATGGGAAAAACATTATGTCGTTAAGCTTCCTTAATCGTTCACCTATCAGCAGAACTTTCAACTAAACCTTGGGCAATCATAATTGGTTAGTTTAAAAGCAAGATAAGAAACCAGAGCCTAGTACTATCAGCCATGAATTGCGAAATGTATTTTCAGAAAACCCAAAATCATCTTGTTTTTTTAACTAGAAGCAATAAAGCTGGAGAAATGTACCTACTGGTGTTTATTTTCCCTTGATAAACCAGAGACTGCTCCCCCTCTGATATGCCACAAAATGCACTCGCGCGTCCTCCACCCCACACACAATTTGTATACAAAGTCCGAAGCAGGCAATAAACCTAATTGTGGGAGGTGTAAACAGATTGGTTAAGTGCAGCCGACTACAAATAAAGCGAAGAAACGCATGGAACTACTACAAATAGAGTGAAGAAACGCATATGGTTTAAAAATAGCACTTTATGCTGCAATAAAACAAAGTGGCGCCCATCGATCGTTGAGTGTAAACAAAATACATACAGCATATAGTGGGAAAAGGAGTGCGGGGGAGGGGCGAGACAGTCTAATTTAATTTGGTTTTTTTTTATAGAAAACCACTCGACTGTGTCGTAGACAATGATTTAATTTCGCCAGATGCAGGGGCACGGGGGGTACGGTATTATGGCGTGCATAAGGAATGCACAAGACAATTTGAACTAGACAATTCCGTCTATAATTAGACACTGGTCAATCGATTGATTTCTATATAAATTGGCTCAACAAATGAATCAAATCCATTGTGTGGCCTAGACACACCCACACGGGAACCAGACCAAGCCCATAAATAGACCACCCCTCCCCAGCACACTCACCTGCAAAGCAGCGTGCGATGGGCACTGCAGCTGCGAGTACTCCTAATGGATTGCGATTGGGGTGTCTCCACTTGGCAGCCGCCGCAGCAATAAGTGCGAAATTTCGTGTGTGCCGCAGTGCGTGGCGAGAAAGTGAAAACATTTTTAACTTTTCAGCAGAAAAAATTTAAAGTGACAATCACTGAAGGCGTAGGAGGAGACGGCAACTAACGGTGCCTGCACTGCGCTGCACTTGGCACTGGGTGGTTATTTAATCACCGTTCGATGTGAATGGCGAGAGCAAAACAGCATGGGGAAAAACGGGAAAGTCAATGACAGGCCAAAGGTATATTGATTATGGGGTAGGGGAAGACCCACTCTCTTCTGTGTATTTTAACTAACTAAGCGAATAGTATCTATAGCGTTTGGCTGCATTCGCGGGAAGATGCACTCCAGAACGGAGGCTGCCGTACCTTCTATCTAATATGCCTTGCACAGGTCTGTCCACCCACACACGACTAATATTTATGCAATTTCTGCCACTTCCGTCTTTATCCGTTCTATTTTTGTGCAACTTGTTTTGCCTGCTTCTATGTCCCCGCCTGTGTATGAATGTATGTTCGCACGGGAGAAAGCGCATTAGAGAGAAAGCCGTTGTTGCTCAATTGCACACACGCTCATTAAAAGAAAATTGTCTGCCTCGTAGAACCCCCTCTCATAACCTGGGGCCAACAAACACAATTTCCTTCAATGTCAGAACAAATCCAAATATGACCACTAACACATTGCTACTTACGGGGGGTGGTGGGGGACTGAGTGTCCTTGAATTGATTGGGACGAACGGCGCTAGAAAAAATATCTCACCTGCTTGAAATAGTTTATTTCTATTTTTGGCCTTTGTTTATAACTTTGTGGGGAAGTTTTTGTAAAGCGTGCACGCGGACCAACAAGCGCGCGTCGTTGTTACGCAGCGAAGGAAAATGGAAAACTTGCTTAAAAAAAGCTTAAAACAGCAGCAAACAGCAAAAAAACAGATTAAAAACATGCCATTCACAGCGCAACGCACGCAGAGCGAACAGCTGATCGGCAGTGCTGCCAGCCTTTCAGAGGAAAAACTAGCAGTGCTTCTCTCTTTGTCAACCACAGAAAACTGTGTGGCAACGCTGTCGAATTTGTTATTTTTTATCTCTGTGTAATGTAATTGTTTATACAAAAAATCAGTGAAAAATTAATCCATTGTTGTGTGCTGAGCTTCACTAAACACAGCCAACGCGCGCACCATGAGAGTGGGATACCATTGAGCTCGCGAAAAGACCACACGCAAAGAGGGCGTCAACAAACCGTGGGGGTGGACTTGATAAAGAAGAAGACAAGCCAGAGATTAAGAACAGAAGAGTTTCATTGAGATAAAATCATTCGATTGCGACAAATACGACTAGTATGAGTAACCACAGATACCACCATGGGGGCAGCTACATGCATCCGCGGATGTCGTATCCCCACCACTTCACCTACGTCAGCTCCTGCGTGAAATACATGATCTTCCTGCTGAACTTCCTTTTCTGGCTCTTCGGCGGCCTGCTCCTGGCCATCGGTGTGTACGCGTTCATGGACAAACTGAAGGATGGCAATGGGTGGTTGCGCCTGGACACCGTCTACGATGTGATCTTCAATATATCCTTGGTGATGATCATTGCGGGCTGTGTGATATTCGTAGTCAGCTTTGCCGGATGCCTGGGAGCTCTGCGGGAGAACACCTGCCTGCTGAAGTTCTACTCGATGTGTCTGCTTATGTTTTTCATCATGGAAATGACTTTAGGTGGGTACACACACCGATTACCAACGCAGGAAGAATATTAACTCTCTTCTCATTGCAGCCATCATCTGCTTCGTGTTCCCGCAGTACATGAACTCGTTCTTGGAATCACAGTTTGCCGACAAGATTATACACTCGTACCGCGATGACTCAGATCTGCAGAATTTCATTGACTTTGCGCAGCAAGAGTTCAAGTGCTGTGGCCTCAGCAATGCTGGCTACCAGGACTGGAGTGAGTCACAATCAGCCTGCAACACAGTTGACTGCAACTAATCGACATTTCCCCTTCCCATTGCAGGCAAGAACGAGTACTTCAATTGCTCCTCCCCATCTGTGGAAAAGTGCGGCGTGCCCTACAGCTGCTGCATCAACGCCACCGACATCAGTTCCGGCCTGGTCAACATAATGTGCGGCTATGGCGTGCAGGAGCACTCGGTGGCAGCCGCTAGCAAGCGCATCTGGACTAGCGGCTGCATTGAAATCGTGCGCGTCTGGGTAGAACGAAATCTCTATGTGATTGCTGGCGTGGCCCTGGGAGTTGCCTTGCTCCAGCTGTTCGTCATTTATCTGGCCAAGACCCTGGAGGGACAGATAGACCTTCAGAAGTCGCGCTGGTCGTGAGTGCCATACCATCATCCGTACTTGTACGGATACCCGTGCGACGAAGACTTGTACTACAACACTCAAATGTGAGAGATGGCCCTGGCGGCAGGAGCACGACTGCCGCCGCTGAGCTGATCGAGCTAATCTGGTCCTACAAGTGCTCAAATACTAGTTTCCTCCCAAATAGCTTTGGTTTCAATAATGTCTCTATATTTTATGTTAGCTTATTACTCAGCCTATGTTCTCAAGCCCTGTGCAATTAATGTTTAAATTGCAATCAATCATCACTCCCCCAGGCTAGCGCCTGAACCTAACCTAACCTATACTCTCTTGCCGAAAAATACAGTCTAGTTTTATATATATTTGTAACCCATAAATAATCCCATAGTGGTCCTAGCAGTGTTTAAATATTAGTTTTCCCCCAAATAGTTTTGGTTTCAATAATGGCTCTGTCTCTGTTCTCAAACCCTTTGCATTTAATGTTCAAATTGCAATCATATTTATACTCTCTTGACGGACAACACAGTCTAGTATGTATACCCCATAAATAATCCCATAGTGGCATAGGCCATTTTTAAGGCAGCTCTGTACGTTTTTAATGTCTCAGCGTGATCCGTACCGTAGTCACAAAATCAAAGCAAATGAACAAACACTTAAATATATGCGCAATATCGTATTACTAATAAAAGACATTTGTATATAAGTATAAGTTTATCTAAGAAATACATACGCATTTAAAATGAGAATTATATTTATAAAGAAAACCAAACTATACCAAAACTGCTACGTATTTGTTGGACTAAATAATATACATACTAGAATTAATAGAGATTTTAAGCATC
This sequence comes from Drosophila miranda, assembly GCF_003369915.1. Taxonomy (NCBI): domain Eukaryota; kingdom Metazoa; phylum Arthropoda; class Insecta; order Diptera; family Drosophilidae; genus Drosophila; species Drosophila miranda. The sequence goes on from NC_046675.1 coordinate 30,499,234, forward strand.
TGTATCTGTGTTTGTGTGTAAACCTCGTTGTACTACATAATCAAATACAGACCATACATATGTACGTGTAATTTGGGTAACTTTTTAATGGGGTTTATGGTACTTAAAGATGGCATTTCTTGATTGATAAAATGGAGAATGCATAGCTCTTTCATCTAATGGCTTATAGCTCCATGGTTTGTTTGGACTTTGAACACGATCTACACGCAATATAGAGTCGGCCCCAACATAGTATTCGGCTGTATCAGCATGAAGTTTACTGAACCCTGGAGAACTCACACGAAGCGACTACAACCTTTCAACTAAAAAAAAAAGAAATAATATAATAATAAATCAATAAAAAGTCTTGAAACATGAACACAATATGGTTCATACAGCATTATATACGTTACGTGCCTATCAGTCTTCATAAATCAGTCTATAAATTCGAGTTTTAGTTAAGCTTCCAACAGCCCCACTTGTGGGTCTTTGGGTCTAATTAGTGTTTATTCGATAAAAGAAAACTTGTTTTCACTAAACAACATATCACGGCTGCTGGAAAGCTGCTTCGCTGCAAAGAGCAGGTCAAGGATGATAACCTGATTAGAATTGAGCTAAGTTGTGAAATTCTATATTTAAACTCCAACCGCAATCGCCAAAGCATTCAAAGTTCACTACTTAGATTAGAAGACCATTCGAGAAGTGGTACAATTTATAAAAGACGACCGCCCTCCAGGCGATAAGCTGATTCATAAATAAACATTTAAAGAAAGATTCTATTTATTTGAATACACTCTGCTTGCTGATAAAAAAGTGAAAAAACCAACCATCTTGGTGGACATCCTTAGTACTTGATAATAGAGCGAATGCTCTCGCCTTTGTGCATCAGATCGAATGCCTTGTTGATCTCTGATAGTGGCAGTTCGTGGGTAATGAACTCATCCACCAGCAGATCCTTCTTTAGGTATGCCTCCACCAGTTTGGGCACATCCGAGACCGAACGCCAACCGCCAAAGGCAGATCCCTTCCACACACGACCCACAACCAGTTGGAAGGGTCGAGTGGAAATCTCCTGGCCAGCGCCGGCCACACCAATGACCACCGATGTGCCCCAGCCCTTGTGCGTGGCCTCCAGGGCGGAACGCATGGTATTCACATTGCCAATGCACTCGAAGGTGTAGTCGAAACCGCCATCGGTCAGGTCAATCAGATAGTTTTGAATAGCTCCCTTGTCGGCCACATCCTTGGGATTGACAAAGTCGGTGAAGCCGAATTTCTTGGCCAGTTCGAATTTGTCGGGATTGATGTCGATGCCGTAGACTTTGCCGGCGCCAGCCTTCTTGCAGCCCAAACCTACGGCCAGTCCAACTGCACCCAGACCCCAGACGGCGCAAGTGCTGCCGGGTTCCACCTAAATAATTAATTAAATAACTATAGCTCTTATGTAAACCCAAACAGTACACACCTTTGCGGTGTTCAAGGCAGCGCCATAGCCCGTGGAAATGCCACAGCCCAGAAGGCACACCTTCTCCAATGGAGCTGTCTCGTTGATTTTCGTCAGCGATATGTCGGCCACCACCGTGTACTCGGCGAATGTGGAGGTGCCCATGAAGTGGAACAGCTGCTGACCTTTGCACGACAAGCGGGACGAGCCATTGGGCATGACACCAGCGCCCTGGGTCAGGCGAATCTTCTGGCAAAGATTTGTCTTCCCGCTCTTGCAGAATTTGCAATCATCGCACTGCGGAATGTAAAGGGCAATGACATGATCGCCAGCCTTGAAGTTGGTGACGCCCTCGCCGACGCTCTCCACAATGCCAGCGCCCTCATGGCCAAGAACCACTGGAAAGAGACCCTCGGGATCCGCACCGCTCAACGAGAACGCGTCCGTGTGGCAAACGCCAGTGGCTGTAATCTTGATGCGAACCTGCCAAGCGATTTAAAGTGGACTATAAAACAAATCATAAATGGAATTTTCCATTTAGACCCACCTCATGCGCCTGAGGGGGCGCCACCTCGATATCCTCAATGATCAGCGGCTTCTTCGCCTCCCATGCCACTGCAGCTTTGCATTTAATTACCTGCGGAGGTGTAGTGCATGTTCGTTTAGTATCTGGCTTTTTGTTGCTGTTCTAATTAATATTCTGGGTACGTACTTTGCCTTCTGTTGCGGACATCTTGGTAGGAAATAGTTTTTGCGATAAGTTCCAGGCGAGGCGGCGAATAAGAGGCACCGGTTGATCGTTAGTGTTGTCATTGCGACTGAATTTAGCCCACTTAACCCCCCCTCTAGTTAAACAGGTTAAAAGCTTGAATTACACAGTGGTTACAGCATGTAAACTCTTCTTGTAGATCCATTTGTTACCATATCTTTCACCTGAACTGCGATAAAATTCTTCAAGAATCATAATTTTCGTGGAAAGTATTTTAATACCCACTGGTCGATAATGGGTTAATCATTCTCTGTCCATGATTAGAAATCATATTCCTCAATTTTGATATTCGGTCTTATATTTAAAGCTAGCTAGGACACTCAGCTGTGAACACATATTTTTATCCGATAGATGAATCAATTTTCTACAAGATTGATTAATTTTAGGGACTCTGTTTTATTGGATTGTGTCTTAAAGAAGCCCTAAGAAAAAAAGGTCAAAGCAAAAAACGTAGGTGATCGTTAGATGAAAATGGTATACAAATTAAGGCAGCAACAAAAATGGCACAGTTTTGCTTACAAGTTAATATTTTGTTGTAAGACCTAAAAAGCTTAAAAAGCTTTCATTCCGTTACTTTTGAATTTAAAATTAATGTCTTCTCTACTTTTGAAGCCTTTATTTTTTTGAACTAAAGGCAATATAAGAATAGTTTTTAGTTTCTTTCAGAATTTCATTTCGTAATAAAGACTGTTTTTCCAGCTTTTTAATTTTTTTTTTCTATCTATTAAGCGTTTCAACCTCCCCAACCTCTCCCCCCACAGGACCACATACATACACATGTACACTCCCCATGAACCGCCTTTTTCAGAGGCAGCCATTAAATCCTTGCCAAACAGCTGTTGTTGTTTGCAGAAATTGCAGTTTGCCAAAACACTTTGAGCGCAGGCGCCAGTTTTTTGTAAACATTGTCCGCCCAGCCCAAAAATGCACGTCGGCAACAGAGAAAGCAGCAGCAGCAGCACCGCCCCCAAACGCCAATGAACGCAAAATCAGCACAAGGACGTGCCGCCGCCGAACGATGACCAGGAAAAATCGATAAAAGCACAGGCAAACGGACAAGACAACGGCCGGAAGTGCATTTTGTGCGTGCGTGTGTGTGTGTGTGTGTGAGTGTTGGGCGTTGGGTAACGGGCACACAGTAATAGAAACAGTAAAAAACGAGCAGTATGTTGGGGAAATTGTGCAAGAAAAATATGTAGTTTTTGTGCAAACACGAAACTCAAAGGAAAGGCGACACAAAATGGTGGGCAAAGGTTCGAGCGGCCTGTCCGTCGATATGAGCACAGGGACAAAGGAACGCCCTGTTTTCATACCACCGCGAAAGCGTCAACAAACAAAAACTGAGGCCAAGAAGCAAAACTATGTGGACCATATAGTCAGTGTGCAGGTGAGTGCCCAAAAACGATGATGAGACTATGCTCTTCCTATATCTGCTGTCTGTTTGAACTCTAGCAAAATCGACCCAAGCTGTCGCCCTCGAATCCCACCCTCGAGGAGGAGCTGCTAAAGTCTAAGTTGATTATCAAGAACAAGCAGCCACTGCCACAGCTGCCGGGGGAGTTGGGTGTGCCGAATGCCCAGGATACGATTGCCAGCACCCACTCGGCCAGCTCCACGCAGCATAGCAATAAGTCGGCCCGCTCTACGACCAACATCAATGAGCTGCAGAACTTCGAGTCGATCTCACAGGGCACCAAGTCCACATCGCAGCGGCATGAGAGCAGCACAGTGACGCCCAGCAGCTGCTGCTATTCGGAGAGCAGCCTGGACGCCAAAATAAGCAAGAGCCACGACTGCCTCAGCAATCGGTCGTCTTCGAAGAAGAGGGTCAACATACGAACCGCAGATCTGCCCGTGACGGCCCGGAATCAACGCTCATCGCCGGACATAGCCAACTACGAGGATCTGGAGTCGGGGGAGACCAGTGTCCTGAATACGTACGATCATAGCCTTGAGCGGTATCAGGCACGGAAGGCAGCCGACGGCGGCAACTATCTGACCATGACGGGCACCATCAAGCGCGGCAGGAAGAAGGGCCAGTCCATTGATCTGCAGATCAACATAAGTCGCGAGGAGCTGGAGCAACTGAACGCCCATGCCATGGCCAATGAGTCGCAGAAGGGTCGCAGCCTCTGCTGCACCTGCAGCTGTGCCATCGGGCTGCACATCTTCCTCATCTCTCTGCTCTGCCTGCCGTTTGTGACGATTATTTCGGCGGTGTACTCCTTCTACATTGGCACCCTCACCTGGTACAACATGTTCAACTATTACTGTGAGGAGAAGTCGTATCTGCACAAGATCTTCGTCACACCGCTGCTCTTCTTGGCCTATCCGCTGGCCATAGTACTGTGCACCTTTGGGTTGGGCCTTTACTCCGGTTTCCGGCAGTTGAGTCTGCAGTACAGCAGCTGGGTGAATGACATCACGGACATTGAGAAGGGCTTCTATGGCTGGCTGTGTGGATTTCTCCACATGCCCGACTGTAGTCCTTACGAGGTGGTTATACTGACCGATATCTGTGTGGCGCCGCAGGATCCACAGCGTCTGCACATAAACAAGCCCCGCCAGGAGTTATCCATGTAGAGGGGGAAAACGTCGAGTGAGGGGTGCCAGTAAACGGTTTAATTTATAGGATTTACTGGACCAGCGGCGGCGGTTTCGATATTTCGACCATGAGTGTGATATAAAAAACGTAAAAAGAAATGATATATCTCTGAAAATCTACTCGTACGAGACACAAACTTAAGTTTCCTTTGGCCAAATTTGTTCCTTTTACTTGTATGCAATTGCAGCTTTAGAGAACAGGAATATATAGGTATATACACCACATACCCCATAGATATCAAAGCTAAACCAAACATAATCCAAGCCCTATAGAGACTAGCATTTAAGTTACTAGAAAAACATCTAACACTCGCACAGAAACAAACAACAACCTCTCAAGTTTTCGGTGCCATATAGCCTTGCAAATCAACAATAATCTCCCATATACAATAATCTCCCATATAGAATATAATTAATTGTTTTCCGAATGAATTGCTCAAAAAAATGGTTAGTGTCATTCTGAACAGGTGTTAATTGATTTACAAAATTTACTAACAATAACTATAGCTACTATTATCTCGTGTTTAACGAACTGTAAACTAATTTCCCCACCCCCATTAAAAAGCAGCGCTTTTTCGAATTAAGTTACTATTTTTAGTACAAAAACAATATAATTACAGAGTCGATATATTATCTTTATAATGATATAGAAAGATTACCCTGGGTGATAAACTGAAAACCTTTGAATGTACTTTCTGCGAGACAAAAATTAGGTCTGGATAGGTAGATCACTTTGTTATACTTGGATTTTGCAATACCCCCAAAATCTCTTTTTAAAATTCTAAAAATTATCTAAATCTAAAATTTATGACTTTGCGCACTTCCATAATTTTTTTGTTGGCATCTGCGACGCGTATATCCATGTAATGAATTGAAAAGAGAATTGTACGACCTTTCCCATAATTTTTGATTTATGTCGCTTAAGATATAGCAACCCAAATCTAACAATTTTTCCAATTTTTTAAAAAAAATTTTGTAGATCTCTCATGGAAAGTACAAAATGTCTGTCGCCCAATATGTAATATCCTTTCGTAGTAATCGGATTCCATCCATATCTATTTCGGAAAAATTTGCAAGGTTATGGCCGAAAAAACCGTTAACTGGGGCACTAGCCCTATAAAATACAGCATTTCTTTACTTTCAAAACTCAAAGCCAAATCTAAAATATTTATAAACTCTCATTGCATTTACAGAACAATGCATTTATCTTAAAAAAAACACACACACCTACAAATAATAGAGAAACCAGAAACAAAACAAATTAACTGCGCAGTTGAGGTGATGGAAACTTTTTCTTAGTTTTAAGCAAACGATTTTTTTTTATTTCTATTTCTATTATTTATTTCTACATACAAAAAAACAAGAATATATAGTAAACGGCACACGTATACACGCATAAATATACATATAAGTAAACGTTTTTAAAATAGAAATTCTATATGTTAAGTAAAAAACGGAACCCGAATATCAAACAAATACTTATTGAAATGAATATATTAGCCCCCAGAGAAATAACGCCAATAAAAACTATTTAGCAAGCCAAAACCCAATAAACCAGATGTTTTTTATATTTGCATTATTTTTACAATCAACAAACGACATAATAGAGGTACACTTCCACAAAGGAGCAATGCTAGGTTTTTTGACCAGCCCCGGCGCTTTGATACCCTAGCATATCCATCGTTTATATGGCAGCGAACTTAGCTGATAGTCATATGACATTAGATAGACGCTCGTAGCCACCTCCAGGCAGGTCTACCGGCTATCAGTCCAGGAACTGAGCAAATATTTGGCTACACACCCAGCCAGCCAGCAAAATTTAATCTGTATAGCATAAAAATCAATAATTATAGAGTATTAATAATCTAAAAATAGAATCTCTGCCACAGCTCCGTTACCAGCTCAACTGAAAAGCATAGCTAAGGCATATATATCTTTCGCTCTCATCATATGTTTTCCCTTAAAGGTAATCTCTGATTTTTGCAGATAGCAAAGTCTAATGTCAGAAGGCTATAAGAAGTATTTATTGTTTGAAGAAGAATATTGACCTTTTCCTCCCCATTTGAAAAAGGTATATTAAACTCCCCATCAAAATCATAATACCTTCTGCAAGGGTATCAAAAACAGTGAGAGTGGGCGAGCCAGAGAGAGAGAGAGAGAAGTCGCTACCCGCTTCCTAGTAGAATGTCACGCAATCAACGGGTAATCAAAGACAGCTGTGCTGTCAGGTTTCCTCAAGAGAGAGAAAGAAAGAGAGAGAGAGTAAATAAATACAATACAGTTATATACCAATATAATAAACGTAGAGGCGGATCGAGACATTTACCAAACATTAAACTGGAAACGACACGACAATATATTGCATAAAATGCATCAAAAATACTCACCATTGTACTCTGTTCTTTACTCCAGGACTATTTACTGGATGTTACCTGTAGTCTGCCTAAACTAACAAAAGCTTTTGCGCAATGACAATCGGAAACAGTTAAATAGGGTGCTAAAAAATTTGAGAATATTGTCAAAATTGATACTGATATTTTTAAATTTAAAAATTGATCTTTAAAGATACGTCACATTCGCGGAACCAAGTCGCATTTTGTACACTAATCTTTATAGAGATGCTTGCTAGAAAATGGTTAGTCAACTGTTGCTATTCGTATGCACACGACTGTAGAGCAACTAAGGTAATTGCTTCTCTGAGCAGCACGCCGGCGCCAGGGGAGAGTGTAAAATGTCTCGGAATACCTCGTTCGGTTCACAATTCACCATCAGAGCACACAGAGTGCTGTCGAACGAGGGACAGCAACAGAGACGACAAATTTACAGAAAAGATGGCAACGGATAACTTAACTGCGGTTCTTCATGGCATTGAGGACTTGCGTTTGGTAAGAGGAATCCCAGAGGAAGGCTAGTCTCGTAGATTATTGAATTTTCTTTACTGCCGGCAGGAACAACGTCCCATTCCGGAAATAGCCAGCGATGGTATGCAAGTATTTAGGTTGGAAATGATCGCCTAATAATCAAGGCCTTTTATTTGTTGCCCCCGCAGAGGTCCTCCTGGCCATGGACAGTGTTGGGATCTGCGGTTCCGATGTGCACTATCTCACTGCTGGACGCATAGGCGACTTTGTGCTGACCAAGCCCATGATCATCGGACATGAGGCTGCTGGCGTAGTGGCTAAGGTGGGAAAGTCCGTAAAACATTTGGCTGTGGGAGATCGTGTAGCCATCGAACCGGGCGTTCCCTGTCGCTACTGTGATCTCTGCAAGCAGGGAAAGTACAACCTTTGTGCCGACATGGTGTTCTGTGCCACGCCCCCGTACGATGGCAACCTTACACGCTTCTACAAGCATGCGGCGGACTTTTGCTTCAAACTCCCGGATCATGTCAGCATGGAGGAGGGCGCCCTCCTGGAACCACTCTCGGTGGGTGTTCATGCCTGTCGTCGGGCCGAAGTTGGTCTGGGCTCCAAGGTCCTGATCCTGGGCGCCGGACCAATCGGTCTGGTCACTCTGCTGGTAGGAAACCCAATAGTTTCATTAATTGGACTTGTATTTAATATTTTCCCTCACCTAGGCCGCTCAAGCCTTGGGAGCTTCTGAGATTTTGATCACAGATTTGGTGCAGCAGCGTCTGGATGTGGCCAAAGAGCTGGGCGCCACCCACACCCTGTTGCTGGATAGGAATCAGAGTGCCGAGGATATTGTCAAAAAAGTCCATTGTACCATGAGCGGGGCCCCTGACAAGGCCGTCGACTGTTGTGGGGCAGAGAGCAGTGCTCGCCTGGCAATCTTCGTAAGCTCTCAATGAAAGGGTTTTGCTGTGGATGAAAGTAACTCTCTGACCCTCTTTTGTGCAGGCTACACGTTCCGGCGGTGTTGTCGTTATTGTGGGTATGGGAGCACCGGAGATCAAGCTGCCCTTGATCAATGCCCTGTCACGAGTGGTCGACATACGTGGCGTCTTCCGCTACTGCAACGAGTGAGTGCTATGAAGCCCTTTTTTCAACATTATAAATTGAGTTTTATTATGCGCTTACAGCTACTCGGCCGCTCTGGCTCTGGTGGCATCCGGTAAAGTGAATGTCAAGCGTCTGGTAACACATCACTTTGACATCACCGAGACGGCGAAGGCCTTCGAAACTTCCCGCTATGGCCATGGCGGTGCTATCAAAGTCATGATACACGTCCAGCCCAGAGATGCCAACAATCCAGTTAAATTTTGAATATACATACTAGAATCTATAGATAAACATAGACTTTATGGCAATGGTAATCCGTCAACTGCTTTCAGCAAATAGACATTCAATGTAAGCCAATGCCGCCTCGGGTGCTTTGGGCTCGCCATTGGCATCGTAGCCCAACAACTCTGGCTGTCTGCTCTGGGCAATGTAGCGCAGATATTCGCGTGTACTGTCCTGTCTCGGGCGCATCTTAAAGTCGCAGCCATCCAGACGTGAAGTGCTGAATATTGTGGCCCCATGACAGTTGACCGCCTTCGAAAACTTGTTGAATACCACGCCCAAATAGTTGTGCGACTTATTGATGATCATCACAGAGATAGTTGTTTCGTTGGCCAGCAGGCGGGACAGTTTCCGCAGCATTTTCAACTGTATGGGCCAGTGGTAGCAGGCAGGATCGTACAACATCACAAAGTAATCCCTGTCCTTGTGATCTTCCAAGTCAAAGTAATTTTGAGGAGGTGAATCCAATTCGGCAACGGGGGCCAGAACAACCGCCTGGAAGAGCTGATCCTGCAGCAGTTTCTCGCAAAAGTCCTTCATATTCCTGTAGTTCACCAACCTGTTCATCTCATAGACATTGTGCTTCTTATCCTCTCCATAGATAAGAGGCGGCAAACCTGGCCGATAACCGCCAAAGTCATTCGGTCTGAGATTCGGATGCCAATTGCCGATGCTTTTCATGTCCCGCATCCCGAACATTATCCGACCGGCATATTCATGGGCCAGTTTGGCCATTAATTTCGCCCATTTTTTGGTAATCACATCATCTCTGTGTCGATTATCAAAGAAGTGAAATGCCACGATTCGCGGGGGATCCAAGCTGAGTTTTTCTCCTTTGGAGCTCGCCTCTCGAGACATCCATATCAGCCAGGCATCGGAATTGTTGTCGATGGCGCAGGTTTGGACAAGTGCCATTTGTTGTTACTTGTTATCTGATAATAGAACAAGAAACGGAGATCGTTTATATTACCAAATTTGTCGGCGAATTTCACAACAGTAAAAAGCTCTGCGGGAGCTTTTCAGCTGTTGTTTCAGGCCATCACTAAGCATATCGGGTTATCGATAAATCGCAATTTGAAATTCAAAATAAATAACGACTAGTCTTTATCTCTTCAGATAAAAATATCGTGGTGCGTTTTAATTTATTATTTGTGTCCCTGAATATGAAAATATGATAAAGATAATTAAATAACTATGCGTCCCACAAAAACAATAAAGCTGTAGATTCGGGGAACTTGTGGATAAAAAAAAAACCCGCTTCAACCTAAAACTAGAAATAATAGTTTCTTAACTGGTGCGCTGCATGTTGTATTTTGTGTCTCTACCCATTGCTTAAGTCAATCTAATGATTAGGTTATAAAGATAAAAACCCGCACGCAGAACCGAAAACTAATTAACAGCTAAGCTATGCTTAATATTATTTACACGGTGTGGTAAATATATATATAAAAATAGAAAATACACTGTATATATTCTGTCTACCAGAAGTGCCACTACAATAGGTAGAACCATTAACCCCAGTTGGTTGCCATTAACATCTAGAACCGCACTTGCTTGAGCTTGTCGTAAATGCTAAAATACAAGGCCGTCGTCAGGCTTGACTTCAGCAGTGTGGGGGCCACGCCCTTGTACAGCCCGCGAACGCCCTCTTGACGCACGGTCAGCCGTAAACAATCCCAAACGCCGTGGCACTGCAGCGTCTGGCCAAACGTCTGTCGATTCGACTCGAAGCCCTGGATCTGCAGGCGTTTCTTGATCAGATCGAAGGGATACACAATCGTCTTGGACAGCATACCCGATGAGGCGCCCAGTGCGAGGAGCGTCCAGGTGGGCAGCTTGCTGCGATCCCCCACCTCGAAGAAGACACAAGCCCAGTCGCTGAACAGGCGATACGCCATAAAGTTGGTGCCCATCAGCGGGGCAATCTGTAGCAGGGCCGACGAGAGCCCCCGGTACATGCCGCGTGGTCCCTCCTGGTGCACAATGGCGGAAACGGCACGCGTGGCATTCCTATAGCCCTTGCTGGTGTCCTGGGCAATCAGACGCGTTCGTATAACATCCAGCGGCGTGGAGATGATAACCGCAGCACCGCCAGCAGCGGCGCCGCACAGGAAATTCGACAAGTGCTGGTGATCCTTGAGGTAGTGCGTCTGATTGGCCTGAAGACTGAGCTGTTCATATGTCCAGAACTGACAGATCCCGTACATAATGGACAGCACCTGGGCGGGATTGTGGCCCTTCCAGAAGGCCAGCACTCCCTCCTCGCGGTATATCGTCTTCACCGCCTGTGTAATGGAGATGTATTTGGATGCCTGTCGTGTGCCCGTGGACTGGCTCTTGCCCAGCGGCTCTACCTGCAGCTGAAAGCGTATCTTTAGCACGTCCAGAGGTTGGCAGGTGGAACGGGTTATGGCCGCCGACAGGCCTCCAGCCACAATCTGATGCAGTTGCTCGCGCGTACTATGCCTGCGTCGCGGACTTGGCGAGGGGCTGGTTGTGGTGGTGCCTGTTGTTACCGCCATTTCGTTACGGTGACCAATACGAAAATGAATGCCTGCTCGCTGCCTGTCTGCGGTGGCGGCTGTGTTTGTGCCTGGGTGTGTGAGTGTGTGTGCGTGTTTGCTCGTGCGGATTTCACTTTTATTGCTGCGACTGACTCCTCAATGGCATTTCTGTAAATCACAAACAAAACCAACAGCATTATTAGTAGTTTTCTTCATGTTTTTGGCTATTCAAAACTATTCAAAGGTGCGGCCTGTTTACACACTCATCAACATTATGATTGCAAAAGATGGGAAGATGATTAGGGTAGGGGAGCTCAAAAACTTACTAGAGTCATGCCCAGTGGAGCCGCACGGATGTCATTTACTTGTTGTCTGTTTTTCTGGGGGTTATGCTCGCCTGCGCACCAATTTGTGCATGCTCCTAAAATAGATTCCAACTCTGACTCAAGCGCTTCCTCAACTATTCATTCATTGATTTGAGTAAGTGACTGGCGGCTGACCAGCAAGCCAAGGGGTATCTGGGTTCATCAGCGATTTCACTTTTCGTCGTTGTTCGTCGCCCGTCCGTTGTCCGTCGTTGTTGCTAGCTGTTGTTGATGCTGCCAAGATAAAGAGACAAAAGGCTCTCTGTTGCATATTGGGAATGCATTATGACTGCGGGAACTGGCCACTGGACACTGGGAATGTCTTACCGTTAAGTATCTCCAAAAATGTGGCGACAATCGTCCACAGCGTCCGTACACGGGGAGAGTGCAGCAGTAAATGATTAGGCGGCGAAGCTTCTTCATTACAAGCAAAGGCCCGTGGATTGCGTCAAAACTTTCTTTTCGCGGGGCATTCGTTCGATCAGCTTGTCTGTGTGCGCGTGTGTGTTTCCGAGAGAGCGTGTAATAGTTTGGTATGAGCTGTAGATGCAGTTATGTCGCACTCCGTTGCTCACATTTGGCCCGCTTCCCACTTTAAAACTGGTTTCTTTTAAAAACAACAAAAAGTTCGGCCTCTAATTACGTCGTCAAGTGCACGCCAACAGCTGTTCGGCGCTGTCCACTTTCGTTAGGTCTGGCAACGCTATACCGATAGACCGGAGCAGTGTCAAGGGCACAGCGCTGCCACTGCAGGCGCGCTTTCAGTTTTATTTGAAAAATGGCTTAAAAAATATAATACAAAATCGTGTAAATATAGGGGTTCTACTTCCAGCCAATGCCAGCCGGGGAAGCAGCACCTGGTGCACTGGGCGTTGGCTGATACCCGGGCGGTATGCTAAAGCCAAGAACTTCAAAGTGACCGCCACCAGGAGCAGCAGCCGCAGACACAGGTGCGGGCGAGTTGGTCGGATATGGGGGTATCTTTTGAGGGCCTGGGGCTGTGGGCTTGGCCACTGGCGTTACTGGATTGGGCGCATATGGTAGAGGAGCCACTGGCGGTGTGTCTTCAGCCCTTGGATACAGACTGGGGGTAGCTGCCGGAGCTCCATTGGCGGCATTTCCAGGCTGGCCGAACGTGTACACCGGATAACGTGGCTTGAATGTGTTGGACTCGAACTGTTCGTCGCTCACATCCTCCTGGAAGATCGGGGCACCTAACAAGAGAAGAATGAAATGTTATACTGAGAGGAAATATCATCTAGGAGCCCACCACCTACCAGGATAACTGTTGACACTGCCATTGGAGGACGCAGTCTTTCCGGGTCCCTTGTCCTCGCCACTGCCCAGTAGCGGCAATGTGCCGATGGTCACTGGAAAGTCCACCACCAGATCCCCGCCGCCATGAAAACGAAAGGTTTTGGCTATAAACCGGAGCGTATAGCTAACGCGTATGGGGTCCCGTTCCCCCACCGTGGAGGGTGTTGTGGGAGGCACCAGGAGATACTCATCGAACTGGGCCTTGTTGTGTTTCACCACCTCGCCGCAGTGCATATCCGCAATGCGGGATTCGGTGGATTTCAGCTGCTCCTTGTTCGTGGAATTGGCCCGATATGTGACATTCTTGAGGAGGCGCACTTTGACATCCTGGCACTGGACGTCCGACTGATTGTCGAGCACCATATGAAAGTGTATCTTCTGGCCGGGCACATACCCACTGTACGAGGTGCTCACATCCATGACCATCGGCTTGTTGGCACCAAAAATGGAGCCCCACCAGAAGGACTTCTCCTCAATGCGTTTCAGGGGTTGCTAAAAGGATCAATGGAATGGCATTGGAGACTGATATGATATGATCTGATCTGGATGCACCTACCGCATTCTCTCTCTTGGTGTTCAAATCGTGTGGCAGTATCACAGTGAAGCACTGCTTGAAGATATTATTGTAGCGCACCGAGCGATCTATGGTGAGGGTCACCTCATGCTTGATCTGTCCGTGGCTGCCATTGAAGGAGGTTGGGGCATTCGGTGGGATGGTCGTGTGAAAGGGAAACACAAACTTGCCCTTCGGCAGCTCCAGCTGTGAGCCACCGCTCTGGCCGTACACATACTTATCGCTGCTATAGTAGATCTCTGTAGTGGTGTGCGTCTCCATTGATTTTTTAGTCTTGCCATCATCGCCGGGCTTCTCCACACTCTCCTGCCAGCGCGTCTCCCCATATCCATTTATTGTTATAAATATCGCTGTAATTGAATTAATTTCGGATGTACTACGAGTATGGGTATACAGAGGGCACTCTTCTGGGGCGGAAACTCAAAGCTTGAGAGGTTTTTTGGTCTACAAAAACTACAAAGATTTCCTTGGAAATATATTTTCTCTGGCTGAGTTTTCACTGTAACATTTCGTAATCTACAATTATTCATTGCATTTAATTGCATTTGACATGCCTTGGCCTCTTTGGAATTAATTTTTTGATGGATTATACGCTGGCTATACTATATACATAAATAATTCAAAGAATCAAAAACATTAGATGGGTGTATACGATATGATTGAAGTATAAAAATGCTGGGATTATGATTACCTCTATCAAATTATATCCTACTACTTTCCTAATTCTTCTGCATGGACACCATCATGCGTCATGCGGCATCGCCCCTCGGTCGGCTTTGTGTCGCTGCAGGCTTTTCATATCAACGTCCAAATATTTACAGAAAGAAGATTCGTAAGCTCTGGATATTTAAGCGATAAGAAATACTCAGAAATAAACATGGAATATATCCGACTACAATTACTTTGCATTCATTCCAAGCGTTCTGTTCATTTTGTCTTTTTCTGCATAAAAACGACTCCAGTGTCGGCGTCCAGTAAACCGAATCAAATACCTAATAATAATATAAACAGCAGCCCGTAATTTCAAGCCCCAAACTAGTTTTTCCAGCGGCTATCAGATATCCCAAGCCAGTCAGCCAGGCAGCCGCTCGGATATACACCTTAACAATCAAAATCTGCCGGCAGCAATACACAAAAGATACAACAACAATAGAAACAATATAAATGACGACGCGACTACTAATGAAGCCCACAGAACAGTCCCCAGTTCCCATACGCAACGAAATTGGATGGCCAGCAGCATATAACCATGACGTCATGGACAAAGACTGCTTCCTACCACCAGCCATCGGCCATCAGAGAACTACGTCTTTGAGTTGGGGAGTGGGAGAGGGGGCCCCAGAACTTACAGCGAATGGTTTTTGGACGGTCCGTTGTGAGCTCAGCCGTTCCGGATATCACCTGGCCTGCGTGATATACCCCCAAGGGGTTATTATCAAAGGCAAAGGTTACTTTGCTGCTCATCTTATCGAAGTTACGCGGAGAGGCAACGCCTTAGCGACCAGGATATTTGCAAATGACAAAGGAGGGTTTGGTTTTTATTGATAAAAGCAAGGCAGCAAGCAACAGCAGGGGAAGCGAGCGGCTCCGGGGCTCCACAAATAACGAACACCACACACCACGCGATGGACCGAACGCGAGCCGCAAAATTCTGATACTGACAGCAAAAGCTGATTTCAAGCGTGTGTATACATATGTATATGTATATGTGCTTGCAGGAGAGAGATAGACGATAGACTGCGCAGAACGTAAACTGGGGAAGCACAACAATGTATTTGTATTTTTAAAATGTATGATATATGTATAACGACAAATAAAACAAGGTTCTTCGTTTTAAAGTGTTAAAGTCTTAAACGAAATTCAAATGAAAGACTTTTAGCGCCAACTGCCGGATGGCAGCGCCAGTCAACAGCTGTTTTTCTTTGGCGAAATGAGCAGCCTTCCGCATACCCTGTGGAAAAGGATATTATAGAATGGAGGAATGTTTGTCATCCCAGGCGTCAATGCTTGCAGGATATGTTGTAAAGCTATCTCAACGAAATATTGCAGTTCATGGCTTACTTACAGAGACCATGAATAGGTATCGGGATCTCGATATTTACAAGACCCTACACATATGCATGAATTTGTCTAATTTCTTTCAATTTCAATTTCTTTATTAATTACGTTTAAAATCAGCTGGGAAAACAGTTTCTTTATATGTTATATTACCGAAATAGGGTATATCTATGCACAAACTCCAGTTGACTTCACATTTCATACTCACTTACGGCGCTTTTCATACTCACTTACGTTGCCACTGTTTTGTTGTTGACCTTTTTTGCTTAAACCTTGTTTTAGTTTAAGTACAATAAATGAGAGAACTTAAAAGTAGTTAATCTTGTGGAAAATTTATTCATTAATGGCCTAAAGTTATGTGGGCAGAGCTAAAGGTTTTAGTTAGTCAGCATTATTCAATGGAATATCAAAATTGAGCAATAGAAACGACTTTTCTCTCGTTGTTTTTGTTGGACCTTTTTCGCTAAAACCTTTTTTACGCAAAATCCAATAAAAGCAAGTATTTAAAATAAATCAGTCAAGTAGAAAATAGTTTCATTAATTGGATAGAATTATGTGGGCAGGGCTGGGAGATCTATCTAGCTAGTAATATTCGACGGAATATTATAATCGAGGAATATGGTTTTCAATCCATGACGGAGAACTATTAACCTACTATAAGCCAAGGGGGTATTTCAATTTTCCACCGAAAATAATGATATATTAATAATGGTAGCGCAGTTCAGGTGAAAGATAACGTGGTTTTTTTAAGTTCAGATGAAAGATGTCATGGATCTACAAGAAGAATTTCCAATCGTTAATATTTTCCCGACATTTTCCTCAGGTAGTTGAATTATTTATATAGAGGGGGCCTTAGTGGGCTAAGTTCGTGATTTTACTATAGTGTTGGTAAGGAACCAAAATTGAAACAAAAACAATAATTGGCAAGCTAGAACCTCGTTTATAAGAAATTTAATTATTTAACCATTTATGGCACCTTTAATCGAATTCAATTACACAGGGCCGCGTGTGTGTAGCCGCATCTGTGGACAGCTCGGGGCCCGCCCTGGTTGTGTCAAATTAGCGTGAAATAGTTAGTAAATTGACAAAGAAGTGGCCAAATCGGAAAGCTCTCTTCCGCGGTTGTATGTAGTAAATCGTCCAAATCGTTGTAGTGTAGTAATTCTGCATATATATATATATATATATAGACCAAGGGTGCGGCGCGGGTGTGAAGGTGTGCTGCAGTGCGGTGCAGTTGCTGCGTTTCCATGTTGCGGCATTTTAATGACGAAATTATTTTTGGATAAGTGTTTAATGAGAGCAGCCATCGAATTGTCAGAATGGAAAGTGAACGGTTACGTATCACACTGGACAATCCCGACGGGATCTACTTTGCCGGCGACATCATACGCGGAGAGATCTGGATGAATGTGAACAAGCGGACGAAGATTCGCGGTAAGTCATAGTTGGTTTCTGGGAACAAGCCGAGCTTGCATTATAGAAGTCGCAATGACTCAGGGCTTTGGTTTGTCATTTGGTTCGAATCCATTGTTCGCGCGGGACGGCAGTTGTAGTGGACTTTCGTTATGGCCCCATTGGCATTAACAAAGAACTTCGCAAAGCACAGCAGCCATTTTACAGTGTACTACTGCTGCCGCTTGACCATGATGATATCGCTCTCGCACTCTTCCCCTTTCGCACGAAAATTCGTTCAATTGCCTTTTGCACTTGCGTTTCATTCATCGATAAGCATTCCATTGCTGTTGCACTCCGGGCATTTGCTCTCGTTTAGCGGTAGCATTTGTTTCAGGAAATGGCAAACGCATTTCATTAGGCCCCAAGGCGTGAGAAAGAGAGAGAAGCGCAAGCGTTGTTCTTGTTACCTCCGTCTGTTTGTGTGCCAAAAATGCCGGAATAATGGGTGAATCGCAAAGCCAGGTCTCTGAGGGCAATCAGAGCGGCGCGCGCTCTCAGCACAGTCAAGGCTACAAAAAAAGAGTGGGTTCATCTACGACACTTCCATCAACTACCTTAGTAAATAAACTTATTTTGGCATTATACCATATGAATGTTGTTTAAAACTCTATGAAATATGTGATTAAAGAAAATTTCTAGTAAAATCTTTATTTGAATAAGACCTACACTGCCCAGTTTTTCGGCCCGCCAGTGTAGTTCGTTTGGCTCTCTGTTGTGATTTGCCTCTGTGTGTGCAGGTGTGCGCGTGTGAGCAGCTGACTTGACTGTGTGCGAGAGAGTAGGTACTCGCCAAAAGGGAGCGCCACACCATCCACACCATCCCCTCTGGCAGCTTTCAAGTTTGAGTGCACTACGCAGCAAAGTGAAGGGCATTTGTGTGTCATTTGGAGGGAAGCCACAAATGTGGACTCCACATACTATTAAGCTTAGTTAGTAGAATAGTCTAAAGTTCAATTATCAGCGCACAGTATAACAAAACGCGATTTATTATCAGAGCACATAGTACAAAAACGAGTACAAAAAGATGTTTATACAAAAATGGGGGGGAAAAATACACTTTTTATGAGGGGGAATGTTTTGTATACTCGGGTGTCGCTGGCTACAAATACAAATACAAAAGAAAGAAGTACATTTAGTTAGACGCATAGTTCGTATCGCTTTCACATTGTAAGGCTTCGCAATTACATTTAATTAGACTCGTGCTCCTTCTCCATCCTGTTCCACACATATTGTAGATACATACATATACATATACTCGTAAATATGTTTGGGCTTAATTGAACACATTGTTCTTATCATTGATTTGTGCACAATTGAAGAAATTCTATTCGGAAATAACCGGTTTGGCCGCCTATCCTTGGACCTTATCCTTGAGGAAGCGTTCGACGCGTGGCCAAATCTCTTTGGTCTCACGCCCCTTGAAACTGGTGACCAGACCACGTTCCGCATACCAGGCCAAAACCGGACTCATCAGCTCGTCATATAACTGCAAACGTTTGGCCACCACCTCGGGCTTGTCGTCCTCACGCTGGGTCAACGGTTCGCCCGTCACATCATCCTTTCCAGGCACCTTGGGATCATCGAAGCCAATGTTGTACACTCGGCCGGATGGTGCGTGAATCCAACGATTCTTGACACGGCAAATGATTACATCGTGTGGAATGTTCAGATTGATAACGGCATCGATTTGCTCCCGTGCGGACAGAATATCCGCCTGGGCACTGTTGCGTGGAAAACCATCCAGAATGTATGACTTGTTGCCCACCTCTCGGATGCGGGCCAGCATCGTCTTTGTGACTATCTCATCGGGAACCAGTTGGCCAGAGTTGATGAACTGTTGCGCCTTCTTGCCCAGATCCGTATTATTGATAATGTTCTGGCGCAATATATCGCCCGAGGAGATGTGCAGGAATCCAAATGTTTTTACAATACGTTCGGAAATGGTTCCCTTGCCGGAGCCGGGGGCTCCGATTATCACAGCACGGAAGATTTTCGAATACATAATAGCTTTGTTTCTGATCTATTTCTGCTGAAAATAGATGGAAAAGAGAGTTCACATGAGGTGCAAGTGTGTTTTGTGTTGGGGTTAGTAACTGATAAAAGGATAGAGTACTCGAAGAACCAAAAATAGGAAGCACTTGTTGGCCATTTGAAACGTTCTTTATGGGCCAGTAAGTTTTGCTGATTAGATTATCAAGGCACACAACAAAAACATGTATTCCGATACTCAATAGTGAAGGTTAAATATTTAATAGTTTATGTAGTATTTTTATGACTAAACACAGGAAAATTATTGATAAAAGTAGATACGTGTGATTTTAATAATAGCTGCTGTAATTGTAGTGCAACACTTTTTCTCAACACAAATTTGCGATAAATGCCGGTTTTATTCCACTTCACTACGCACACCGCAAATCATTCGGGATATGCGTGGCCATAGGCCGCATGGCAACAAGTGTACCGCACCCCGAAGAGCAAACACTAGCAACAACAACAAAACGAAGAGTAAGAGTAAGAATACGAATAAGAGCAAGCGTGGCTTCTGGATTTTATATTCTTTGTCTTTCTCATAGCAGATGTTTGTTGTTGTTTTTGGTCGCGCTTATCGTTCAAAGTCCAAGCGGAAAATTATTTTAAAAAAACGTTTCAATGTCGGCGCATGTTTCCTTAATTTTTTCTTTTTTTTTTTATTGCGCCTGCACTTTGTCGCATATGTTTTCTGCATTTTTTGCAACACCTTGCACTTTTATGTGTGTGTTTGTTGTTGTTCTTTGTTTTGTTATGTAAAGAAACTTGAAGAATTTATGCATATGTATGCATATTTGTCACACTTACACGGCACTTGGGTTTTATTATTAGTTTTGATTTATTCGATTAGCAATTTTCGCCCTCGTACTAATTGCGATAACTGGTCGTCGTCGCATTCAAATATTTAAATAATGTGCGAACAACAAACACCAATGCTGCTCCCCGTCGCGCGTTCCACTGCTGCCGGCTGGCGAAAATGATATGAAACTTTATCTTGGCTGAGTGTTTTAGTCTCCCTCATGTTGTTTAGCTTCTATCCCCCATACCCCTCCCCCAAGTGCTCCACCGTTTCGTACGGCTGCTCGTATGATTTCTTTAAACTGACAGCCGGTCGGTCGGGTGCAGGGTATATTCAATGGAGGGTTGGTAGCCGCTCTACCTAGACTTTCGAATGGAGAAAGCTTTGTGGGACTGCCTTACCTTCTTTTCGATATGCCATTGCCTCAACCAAACCCATACAAAGACAACAGCAGTTGAGAACAGAGGGAGAGAGAGCCACTCTCAGCTGCTCTCTCTCTCTTCTGCACTGGCATTTGCATGTGTGTGGGTGGCAGCGCAACTATCGGTAACTGCTGGAAGCTCACGGCATTTTTGTTGGACTCGGGTTCTGTCGCACTGAATGGAAAGTACCAAAAATAAATTAAACAATTTAAATGAAATGAAATTTGTTGGGTTAACACAGCATGCAGGACATGCTAGAAGAGTTTTGCTTCGAAAGCTTCTTTATTGAGTAGTCGGCTTCTGGTGTCCAATAATTGGTTAAGGAGAACGAACATATTACAAGTTTTTGAATATCAAAATCAAATATGCATAAGAACTAAAATATAACTTAACGCTGCTTTGTTTGTTTATTCTTTGACCTCCTTGGATGTCGCCTCGATGAGTCCCTGTTTGCGTTCCTTTTGTGCATTTTTGATCATTTCGTCCACCTCTTCGATGGTGGGATCATTTGCATTCTTTTTGGGACCATCGGCGCTCCTTTTCGGATCATCGGATCTCTTTTTAGAATCAGGACCATCATCCTTTTTGCCCGGACTAACGCTACGTCCATTCGATTCCGTGGCCCGAGTATTCGGTCGCTGGTCATGGTTAAACCACGAGTATCGATTCTGGCTCCTGCCGCGTCCGCGGCCACGTCCCCGTGTCATAAAGCGAGATTGAAAGCGACGCGGACTGTAGCTGCGCGACCGAGTGCGTCGGAAACGTGACGCTGGCGAGGGTGTGCGCCGGGGCACAAATGGTGACGGTGTGCGGCGCGGCACAAAGGGCGACGGCGTTCGCCGCCGGTGAACGGACCGTGAGCGAGAGCGTCGCTCGAAGCGGCGACCACGTCCAAATCGGCCACTAAATCGTCGTGGCGATCGGGAGCGACTGCGGGAACGCGATATAGAACGACGCCTCCTCGACCGCGACCTGGTTCTGGTTCGTCGCAATGGGCTGTGCGAACGGGA
The DNA here is from genome assembly GCF_003369915.1 of Drosophila miranda. Lineage (NCBI taxonomy): Eukaryota > Metazoa > Arthropoda > Insecta > Diptera > Drosophilidae > Drosophila > Drosophila miranda. The sequence goes on from NC_046675.1 coordinate 30,520,809, forward strand.
ACGCGAATCGCGACGGCTTCTGCGCCTCGATGTGCTGTGACGCCGTTCGCTTCGTCTCCTGTTCGAGCGACTCCGGCTGCGGCTCCGACTGCGCGAGCTGCTGCTGCGCCCAATAGTCTTCTGAGGATCCGGTACGGCCAGACGCAGCAATCCGAACTTGTCCATTTGCAGGGGACGCTTGATCTGGAAGGAGAACCTGGGCGTCGGCTGCACCTGTGCCTGCGGTTGTGGTTTCTTTTGATCCTGGAAACTGGCTGCCACCTGCTGTGCCACCTGTACGCTGGTACTTGCACCAGCCGCTGCAGCATTCGAGGTAAAAGCAGAAGCTGCTGCATGCGCATGCCGTGAAGTGCTGGGTCCCATGTCATCGTAGCTTGTCCTTTTGTTGCCGCCTCCAAACGGTTCCGGTTTGCGTGCCATCGGCGGTGGTGGTGGCGGCGGTGAGGCATTGTGTCCGCCACCCTTTTGCAAATACTCCCGTAGCCTGGCCTTTAGTTCGGCATCGCTGCCGACATTTTGCATTAGCCTAAAAGACAAAAGATTTCATAAATAGGGACTGCACGGCAGATAATCCACAGATTCATTAATTTCTAAGTACATACGTGTCCTGACTAGCAGTTTGGGGGTAAATGCAGGGAGAAATTTTTGAAATATTTCTAGCTGGGGAGAAAGTAGGGGACACTCACCTGAAGGCCTCTTTAATGTCAATCTTTTTGAGCAGTTCGATGGGATCCACATCATCATCGTCCCCGGCGAGGCTGTTGGACCTTGATTTCGATTTCTTTTCCTTTTTATCCTTTTTCTTTTTACCCTTCTTTTTGGCCTTTTTGTGCTTGTTGGCCTCGCGCAGCAGTCGCCGGACATTGGAGATGGTCTCGTCTTCGTCCAGCTTGAATTCGTTGGCCTTTTCGGCATCGATGATGGCCAGCTTGTCGTCGCCGCCACCGCCGCCAAACTGTGGCTGATGTGTGCCGCTGCTACTGTTGCCACGTGCTCTTCCAGCTAAAATGGGAAATAGGTTAGACCGAAAAAGGAACAGCAGCTGGAGGAGGAGGAGCAGTCTCCCTTTCGTGTACTTACTGGGATCCCCGCTATCACTTTCAACACTGCCGCCACTGGAGGAGCTGGACTCGTCCGATGTTTGGGCCAAATCGACAACATCGGTGCTGTTCAGTGTATGCTTACCATCGCCAACAGCATTTCCGACTGGGACTGGGGGTGGGACTACGACTCCTGGAGGCAGATTTGAGCAGCGCTGGAGAGCATCCAACGAGAGACGTGCCTCCGCATGCTGGGGCAATAGATTCAGGCAATCATTGTAGGCCTTGACCGCTTCGGGTATGCAGTTCTTCTCTTCGTAGCTACGTCCAAGTGCCACCAGGGTCTCGCACATGTATATACGCGCATTCACATGGTACTTATTCAAGCTTAGGGCCTTCTCGAAGTCTTGCAGACCCTTTAGGAAGCTGCCACGATTCGCGTAGAGGGCACCGCGCGCCACCAAGCCCTCAACATTGCGCGGATCAATGTTCAATGCCTTATTCAGGCACTGAAAGGCCTCAACTTGCTGGCCATTCTTAAAGTGCTCAATGCCATCAGCCACGGAGCTGATTGGATGATTCGGTTTTGCGATCGATGGGGAAACGAAACGAAACGGAACGGTATGCAAATGGTGGGAATGGAATACACAATTTTGTCGCCACTAATCCTTAGAAAAAAGATCCTCCGAAACTCCACAAAAAAACACTTACCGAAATGCCCACTGGGAGGCCTGCTTCTGTCGCAGCTCTGTGGCATATTCCGCCTCCGGGTAGCCAAACTTTAGGTGTCCCATCATTGAAAAGTTCTCGTTGGGCTGCAGGCCATTCACTTGAAAGAGTAAATCATAGTTGGGATTCTCAAATTCCGGCGCAAAACGCAACATATCCTCATAGTGCACGGACGAAGGATGCTCCAGATTATGGATTTGTCTAAAACAAAGGACACGGTTTACAAATTGGTTGCTTGGTGGTGTAGGTTTCGATCTCTACCGATAGTATTTGGGCAGATCCTTGATGTCACAGAGCCCGAGCTTCAGGTCTGGCGATTTCTGGTACATGCCAATCATATTCAGGGCCAGACGCTCGGCATCCGATGAGATCTGACAGATCTCGCAGCGGAGTATATCGTTGGGACCGAATTGACGTGGATTTCCCTGTTTGTCCTGTGGCAGAGGACCCCAATTTGTTTGCATTATGGTGGCCTACAGACAGCAGCAGAGATTAGCTTTTGGATGGGAGGAAGAAACTCCCCTACCTACCTTTATGGGTATATCTGCCAGATACAAGTGCAGTGGTTCTTCAGAGCACAGGGGCTTAACCACCAAACGATTGAAACGGGGCAAACTCATGACCGAGGCATAGATAATGCTTCCCTGTTTGAGGACATCCAAGCGATATGTCCAGGCTTTCCGTTTGTCCTTGAGTTGTGTGAAGAACTCGTATGGGGGCTGCTGAACAAGGTATTCGCTACCTAAAAACACAACAAAAACTCATAAGAAACTGATTTGATTTGGCTAAAAAGGAGATCTCCTACCGATAGCCACCACAGAATCCTCCATAACATTGGCCACCAGACCACGATCGTACAGATCCGTCGCCTTTCTGGTCAAGAACTGATGCACTTTGAGGCGCTTGGCACGCTCCTGAAATGTAAAATACTTCTGTCGCTCCAGGTACACACTGAAGTTCATTTGGGTGAGGCCCATCTGGCGCAACTCCTCGCTGCCACGCTCATCGTCCCAAATCTTTTGCAGCGGCTGGCCATGGTAGCTGATCGCCTTGCCGATATATTCAGTATTCATTTTGTCTGTGGAGTGGCCCAGCCCCGGAAAAATTTTCACAATGGGCGTCCTCTGCAAGAAAAAAAACGACACGCAAAAAAAAGTATTAGCCCTTGCGAAAAAATATTGAGCACCCGGCATGACGGCTTTACGCCTGCCGCAGCTGCACAAAAATTAGTTAAATCGAGTGCATAATATGAGGTCTAGTTTATTACCTTGCTTTAAACACAATTTATTTGTCTGAAATCGTGTTTACTTATTAAAAATTAAATATTTTTGTACGCCGCCGCTGGCAAAAAAAAAGCACGCACGAGTAAGGAGAGCAGTGTGACCGTGGATTTGCCGATAGAATACCGACGGACCCTCAGAATATACCAAAATATACAGTCTCATTATCAGAATATACCGTAAATATACTGACGAATTGTTCAAGTTCCATCATGTTCCTCGGTTTTGATATTCCGCCCTGCGCAAATAATTTTATCCGACATTTGTATACCCTATTTCGTGAACTTAATATTAAAATACCGTTTTACAAGCCGTAATTGAATCGTAATTAATAATGTTTTTTCACAGATTCTCATGTTTTTGACATATTAATGCATTTGATCTGTTTTCGGTATATACATCTCGATCCCTATACCTATTCTTAGTCTCTGTAAGATGAGCTTTAAAACAGAGACTGACTAATTAGAGCCTGGGATGACAAACAGTTCCTCAATTCTATAATTTCCACTCCCCCAGGGCTACCTAACCCGCGCCCCATGTTGCGGCACATTCTTGCTAATTTTTCGATAAATGTGTCTGGTCCATACAAACTGAATGTTGCCAGCAGCATAAAACGCAAATGAATGTAGGAACATTGCTGCGAGGAAAAATCCCTCCACGAAGAGAGGATATTTTACTTAGAAAAAGAGAGCAAGTAACAAGAAAAGCCCACAAGTCGCACAAAAGAGAGAAAATCCCACCAAACAGCAATCGATACTATCGAATGGTACACTCAGTGGTACCATCGATTGCCCATAGATGGCGTTTGGTGTTTTAAATATTTGAATTCTGTTTTTCGTCTGTTTTTTTTGCAGCCATTAAAATCCAAGTCACTGGGAAAGGAAAATGCAAGTGGATGGAGATACTGCGCAAGAACTCCAACAACAATGAGTTCACGCGTAGTCTGTTCTACACCAGCAAGGAGATATACGAGCACAGTGAGACGCCGCTGCCGGATTTTGAGCCGCGCGGCCTGGAGCTCTCCGCCGGCGAGCATACGTTCATCTTCAAGGTGGCCCTGGGCCGCCAGCTGCCCTCTAGCTTCAAGGGCAGCTACGGCAGCATCAAGTACAAGATGCGTGTCCTCATCCAGCGGCCCTGGACATTCGATGAGCGCCACAATATCGGCTTTACGGTGGTCAAGAACATGCCGCTGCACGCCATGCAACGCAGCGTGCCCAGTCCCCTGGAGAAGCAGATAACCAAGACGATCAGTCTGTTCGGCACGCGCCCCATCACGATGGTGGCCCTGCTGCCCGAGGACTTTGCAGTGCGGGGCGAGCCGCTACGCATCTGCGTCACCGTCATGAACAACAGCACCACGAATGTGGAGAAGCTGCGCTTCAGTGTGCTCCAGTATGTGACATACTACAGCCATGTGCCGCTGCGCGTCCAGAAGGTCGAGTGCATTGCCATTGCCAACAAGGAGACGGGCTCCGTGCAGAAGAAGAGCGAACGGAGCTTCGCCCACGAGCTCCTCATGCCGGAGGGAGCCCAACCGACTGACGATCATCTGAGCGGCGTGATCACCATTGTCTACGAGCTGCGTGTGGAGGCAGTGCTGCGGGGATTCTTCAAGAATCTGGTGCTAAATCTGCCCTTCAAGGTGTACTCGCAGGACGCGTCGAACCGTCTGGGCTCGATGCGTCCCATGCCCCCACCCAGACCGGAGAACGGGCCGCCCGGACCCGATGCCAACGGAACGATGGGCAATCCGTTCGAGCCCGCACCCACCGGAGGAGCCTTGCAGGTGATTCCCACGCTGGACACTTCGATTGGCTCGCCATCGCGTTCCTCGCAGTTCAGCGAAAGCAGCTCCCTCAATTCCACCACCTCCGACTCGTCGACGGCCACGCTCAGTCCCGCTGTGGGCGGTGTGGAGCTGTCGTACACGTCGGGCGGGTCACAATCCTCGCAATATGGCTCGCAGTACGGCTCGCAGTATGGCAGCCCCTCGGCCAGGGCCAGTCTGCGCAGCTCCAATGTCCCGTATATGCCTTATTCGTCCAGCCCGATGATGGTGCAATCGTATCCGCCACCGCATTTGCCAACCTATCCGCTGCCAGAGTCGCCCCAGTACTCGCTGCTGGCGATGACGCCGCCGCCACCACCCCAGCCCGTGCCCCCAGTGGCCCCCGCCCCTGTCAGCGGGTACAGTCAATTGCCATCCACAACGGCATCATCATCGTCGGCATCGTTTCTGCAGCCACGCCAGCCGCCCGGCGTACACGAGTTGCGTAAGTTGCCAGCTGATATTGTTGGACAAGTAATCCTCCATGCCTTTGCCTTCTTTGCAGCACCATCCTATGAAGAGCTGTTTGGTCGGGCCAATGCCCCCGCGGAGACAACGACAACGTGAGCGAACTGTGAACCGACGCCTTCCTCTGCGACACCCAGTTACGTCCAAGCTTTGCCTAGATTTTAGAGCTTCAGGTTTACTTTAATAGTGTTATCGAATATCAATAGGTATATCGAATATATATATCATAGACAGAAACAATCGGCAATGTGTGCGCACAATATAATTTAAGGCTTGAATTTACACCAAAATGGAGGCACACAAAAATGAATGAATGAAAAGAATTTGATCTGTTTTGGTGTAAATTTGTTGTAGGCTTTTGTTAGCATTTGTTTTTGGCAACAAGTTTTGAAACAAGGCAAATAATTTGATCATGTTCCACTTCTGTATCTAAATAGTTGTTCCAATCATTAGATAAACCAATGTATCTACAATCTATGTATCTTTTGGAGCCAAAACAAATATACTTTAAAGTTTAAAGGGAGAGACCCTAAGTAACAGATCAGATAAAGACTACAAAATGTGGAGAAAATTAATATAAACAAATATGTTCACATATTTTAGAGAAATATGTTAAATATTTAAACAAAAATGTCACAAATCATAGAATTTAATGGAAATTACAATTAGCTAAAGATTTCTCACGACTTTGTTCAAATTATTTGCCTGAGCTTCAAAATGCCAACAGTTCGAAATATTTAAAGCACAAAAAAAATAGATAGAAAACCCATAGCATACAAATTAGCCAACAAATTAACAAATAAACATACGAAAATGTCTATGAACAAATTTTTAAATAAATTAAAAATTAAAACTGATTTATTTAGTTAAGCTCTAAAAACTTCCTAGAATCAAAAGAATTTTTAGAACAAAAGTCTGTCTTTGGACCGCCCTTTCTCTCTGACAGCCAAATAAACGAAAGACTTTCACGGGAATTTAATCACTCATTTCTCAAAACATCCAGCCCGCCTATTTATCGAATACTTTTTTATGTCTAAAGATACTGATCTTCTCAAAGCACTCAATTTTATACGCTTAAGTTTTTTACACGATGCCCCCCACAACCATGATATAATTTATTTCTCCCACTTAATTTATACATTTTTTTTAGGATTTAAATACTTAAGCACGGATTGAATATGTTGATTGATGGAACTTTTGTATCGTTCGAAAGCAATCTCATCTTTTAGTCTTAAGCGCACAAAATGCAATTACAAAAAATACGAACAAGGATTTTCTTTAAGGTGCTTATAATTCTCAAAAAAGAAAACACACATATTTTTGTATACAGATTTTTTTTGAGTTTTTAGTTTTGTGGTAAAACTAATTCTAATTTCATTTACTTAAGCGAACAAGCAAATAAAATGTTAATATAATTACAAAAAAAACTTAAACTGAAGGTTCAAGGATAATTTCTATGTACCCTGTGGGATGTATTGTTGTTGTTGTATTGTTGTTGATTGAAAATTCATTTTATTTTGAGAGGAAAAATCTGTGGGAATAGATGGTTTGATATACTCCCAAAATGGTCATAAAGTGCTCTCAAAATGCTCCTAAAAAGCTCATAAGATGCTGCTTAAATGTTCCTCAAATTCTCTTGAAATGCTTCTAAAATTCTCTTAAAATTCTTGTTAAATCGGGGGTATTTTTATTTATATTTTTTTAATCATATCAAACTATTACCGAAAAAATGAAAGAATTTTTGTTATGGTTTGATATTTTTAATGGATCTATTTCTAGTGGATTTATAAAGTGGATCTCTGCGTTTGGTTGCTGATGCTTGGTGCTTCAGAGAAATTATAGACGAAAAATGTGAATTTAATTTATCAGGAGAATTTGTACTTTTAAAATATTTTTCTTATATTTATTAAAAAAAATTAACTAGGATTAAATACCCTATTATTTAAAATAATTTGAAGAGCAATGGCCTTTAGCCACACCAAACAGAAGCATTTAAAGAGGGTATCCCAGGCAGAAACGCAATTAAATCGACCGATTGGCGCTGCTGCATGACGCGCGATCACAGAGAATAAGTTTTGCCAGAGAGAGTGCTTCTTTTCGGCTATAACCTTCCATAAAGAAGCTGCCCTTGGACTGATTTTTAGCTCCAGCTTAACCAAATCGTCCGAGTGGTGCTGCCGCATTACGCGTATTCACAGAGAATAGCTTTCTGCTGTCTTCGTTCATAATCTTCCATAAAGAAGCTGCCCTTGGACTGATTTTTAGCTCCAGCTTAACCAAATCGGCCGAGTGGTGCTGCCGCATTACGCGTATTCACAGAGATTGACTTTCTCCTGAAAGATTGCTGGTCTTTGAATATAACCTTTCACAAAGCAGTAGCTCTTGGAATATTTTAAGACTCCAGTTTAACCAAATCGACCGAGAGGCGCTGCCGCATGATGCGTATTCACAGAGATTAAGTTTCTCCTGAGTCTTTCATAAAGAAGCTGCCCTTGGACTTATTTTAAGCCTTAGCCATGAAGACCATGCTAATCTTTTAGTTTAATACTTGAAGGGTATACAATTGTCGAGTTAACTACTAATTGAAGTACCCTGTAAGTTAAAGCAGGTCATGTTGAACCAGAACCAACCAGAAATGTGGCTAAAAACCCTCCCGTAACCAGGGCCAGAAAGCAGGGACACTCCTACAAAAAAAAGGGGAAAATAAAAGAAACGTATATATTTTTGTACGTGTTAAATTACAATTTCAAGTGCTTGGAAGAAAAGTGCGTTTTTGGCACCGCCTCGACGGCTGAAGTCCCCGTCCAACGTCAACGGTGATGTGTCGCCACGCCCCCACGACCCCCGACCCCCCCCGAGATTACCTGTGTCTGGAGTAGGACGACCAAGAGTACGAGTTGTAAACGTGTGCGGCTTTTCTAACAAGTAACGGAAGTGTTAAGTCAGCTGTAATTGTTTTCCTTCATATTTTTGCCACTGGCGAACCCTCCTTCAACTATGTCCACGAGGACGAGGACGACTATTTAGTTTGCCTGGGCCCTAGGGGGGGGGGGGGGGGGGAATCAGTGAAAACCATAAATTATATTTCACATGGCAATGGTATGCGCCGCGCTGCGCTGCTGGGGTCTGGTCTGAGGGCCTGGCCTGCATGAAAAGCATACATAAACAAAATTGTTAAATAATAGCGACATTTAGCGGAAGTGTAATGCCTTCCCCCGCATACCCCCACACCCCCCCATTCGGCAAACTTCAACACGCGGCGACAAACGCTCGTTCCCCCCGCACAGTTTTTTCTTTCAAATTATAGAGGTGCCACTGCTCTGTACCCCCTCCCCCCCATTCCCCTGTGACCTGCACTTAAATGTCTTAATCGCCTCCCACAATGGGGGCAAGAGGGTTAATGATTTGTTGGCTTTGGGGTGGCAGTGGCAGTGGCAGCAATTTGAAGCTTTTGCTTTTCGGCATTGAAACGTGCCACTAACTGATATTGAGTATGCGCCATGTGTGGCTCCTGGAAATAGATACAGATACAAATACAGGATTGATAAGCACGTGCATACGTGGGGCAAAAGTAATCTATAGTTTGTTCATTTATCTATATTTTTATATAACAATATTGTATGCGGCATAAGGCACGATGGGAGTATGAAATGGTAGTGCTTTTGTGGCTTATCGAATGATTTATTGGGTTGTAGAGTTAATCCAGTGTGGAACAAGGGCTATCGTTTATGGTAAACTAACGATGGAAGTTCAATTAACATCGATTAATTATCGCATAAATATTCAAGAATATTAAACTGCTCAATAAGCCACAATTTCGAATGCTATCGATTTATTATCGAAGCATTTTTAATTATCGAATGATTATTCAATTTTTTAAACATCCCGAAAATGTGGAACTATGTAATAAGCCACAATTTGCCATGTTATCGATTAGTAACTGGACTTAAAAAATGCTCGAAAATGTTCAATTATCGAAAAAGCTGCAGTTAAATTAATTTATCGATTAATTATCGATGCACTTTTGGCTGTCGATTAACGATTGGTGTCTTAAAACAGTTTGGAAAAGCTAATTTGAACAATAAACGATACATAATTATGTTATCGATAAATAATCGAATTTATTTCGAATGATAGATCAACTATTGGACTTTAAAAATGATCAAAAAGTGCAATTATCGAAGAAGTCACAATTTAAAATGTTATCGATTAGTAATCGAAATTATTTCTAATGATAGATTAACTGTTGGACTTTGAAAATGGTCGAAAGTGTTAAATTAAAATTAGTAATCGATATTATTTTTAATGTGAGATTAATTTTTGGACTTTTAAAATAATCGAAAATCTTAAGTTATAGAAGCAGCCACAATTAAATTATGTTATCGATTAATTATCGGTGTATATTTGGCTATCGATTAACTATTGGAGACTTAAGACTACTTAAAAAAGGTTTTTTTTACAATAAGGGACACTTGATAATGTCATCGATTAATAATCGATGGTTGAATATAGGCCACAGAAAGTATTTATAAGGAAAATTTTGTTATAATCCATAAAGATTAGTAGATACCTTCTGATTCGGCTTTCCTTGACCAATTTTCATACCCCAATTGTTCTACCCCATTCCTTGCAGTTAAGAGATGAGTTTATTTAGTTAACCTTCGGACAAAACTTCCGTCGCATATGGCACAATGAACAAGTTTATATTAAAACTTGAAGCACATGTCTACCCACTCCAAGACTGTCCTTCTGGTCGGGATTCAGCATACAGCTGCGTCATCGAATGACTGGGAATTAGTTTATCCCAAACCAAAAAAAAAGAGAGAAGAAGGGAGAGAGTTCTGAGAAAAAAGGGCAAGCATATTTCGTAATGCCAAATAACCAAATCAAAACTAATCAGGCAGAAGTTACTGCCGCACGGCCAGCAGGTGGCATTCATCCGGATTTGGGGATTGGGGGACTGGGTGGGTTCTGGCCACAGTGAAAATGGTTTTAAATTGCTGCCTGATTGTCTTTCAAGTTGGACCCAACACTTGTTGGGCCATGCCCATTCGATTCCTTGGCAATCTTCTCGACTGTGACTCGAAATTTAATCAAGCGTTGAAATTTTTGCACGTACTCCGTATTTTCTATTTCTATCATATTCAATGGCCTCCCAACCAATGCCAATTTCAGCCACACAAAACTCTTGGTCACATGTGGCGGGTGTGTGTGTCCCAGTCCCTGCTCGGACCTGCCACGAGCTCTCTGGGGGTTGCAACAGTTGCCAAAGACTGTGACCTCCTTCCAAACATATGTATCTTCTTTTTTTCCTTCTTGTGTGTGTCGCTTCATTAAGCTTTTTTTTTGTGGCACGAACCACAAGCTGTGACGGATTGGAAGGTGCGTGGGTGTGGCACCCTCAAATGTTTCAATAATTAACCAGATTCCAGCTTGTTTCTCATATTTTTTGGTATCTGTGGAACGGTCTAGTCATAGAGATACTAGATTTTGGGGGGGTTTTTCTTGGGCTCCTGCTGCCACATCTCGACTCCTTTTTAATATCAATTTGACACAGATGTTGGCCTTTCACGTACTGTGTTCATTTTTCTCTTTTGGCATTTGATTGCAGGACGAGCAGACCGCAAGGGCGCACGGGGCATGGGGCACACTCGCACAATATGTTGCAATTTCTGTTAATTTTGTTATTGAGACACGTTCGGTCTCTGCATCTGCTGCTGCAGCATGTGCATTGGGGAGACGAGTATCTTTTGTGGCATCCAAAAGTTCGGGTTTCATTGATTGAGATTGATGCATGGGGGAGCTGCCTGCTCGCTCAATTTGGCAAAAGAAGCCACAGCAAAAGCTTGCGGTATATGCATATAATTTTCCAAGGAAAGAAATCCCAAAGCCAGTGGGATCTATTGGCCACAACAAAGCACATGCCTCAGAGGCCACACTGAGAGCAAATTTATAGACGTTTAAGCCTTTTTATGCCAGCAAATCAACTCGATTGAGGTCTTCTCTCTCTCTCTCCAGGCAATTAATAATTCCTTTACAAATACAAGGCTTATTTGAGTGGAAATTTGTTGGAAAAGTTTGTGGTTAGACTTTAAATATAATAAACAAAAGCAATTTAAGGGGAAATAAAGCATGAGACTAAGGCAACGGCTCATCCTTACAGGCGTCATGCAGTAGAGCCCCTCGGTTGATGGCTGGGAATGGCCCCTTGGAAACTGCGAACCCAAAAGATGCGATACGATTGTAATTTATATGTTTTTCGATCATTTTCGATAGGTAATGTATGTAGATCCGACATCCGACACTAGTCATGCGGTAGAGCCCCTCGGTTGAGTGGGACTGTCTTTCCAACAAGGATATTGGCTTTACAAAAGAAAATACAAATATAAAGGCTCTCGTTTGGCCCTTCAAGCCTTATGCTGGAGTCGCGCTCTCCAGAGAGCTTTTGCTTGAGTCTACTACATGTAGAAGCTATGTCTTATGTAGAGTAGAAGTAATGTCTAATGTAGTAATGTCTTTGGGTGCGGGGTTTCTTAAGAGCCTTGTGAAGATCTTAGCATATTATTCAGCTGCTCTGCAATCTCCATTTCGTCCAGCATCCGAAACTCTGGATGAGCCTTGCTCACAATGCCCACCTCCAAGTGCAGCGGCTCGAAGCGAATATCCAAGACAGTGCCCAGGCATTCGAGGGCCAGCTGTATGGCCTTCTCCTCGGACATATTACGGGTAACCCCCTTCAAGTGGGCCGCCAAGAACGCCTCCGCCTGGTCAGCCTGTGGACCCAGGCCACAGCCCTTGTAGCTGTTGCAGTCGGCCCCGGGATCCGTCATGTGGAGCGTGGGGCCTAGCTTTTCGTCGTACTCGATCAGAATCATGCTGCAGCCGAGCGGACGGATTTCGGGATGCTGCGAGTACACCTGATTGATGTCCGCCATGCGTTCGCACAGCGCCTTGGCTGTGACATCGTAGCCGCAGGTGTATCTGAATTTGCTGGCCTCGTTGCGGGACCGCCGCACCTGAAAGTGGGAGTCGCCGATGCGGCCTGTCATGCCGCAGCCAATCTTTGGGGTGATGCGAAACAAATGCTTCACCGACCGGGGCACGATGGTTTTGTCGGTAATCCGCTTCTGGGTGGCCAGAACTGCTGCGTTTTTGGTCTTCAGCGCCACTGTGGTGTTCTCCAAGGCTGCCGCTTTCCTGGCATAGTCGATCTGATGTAAATCCCCCGATGGCGAGAAGATGGTGATCTGCTGATCAAGGCCTGCCCTTAAACGTGACATTTCTGAAGCTGCAAACAGGAGAATATTTATAAAAATATTGTGAAATATTGGATGAAAATTCATTTAATCTTACTTCTGCTGATGATATGCAGGTTCTTTTCATCAATTCGGAAATATTTTCCACTCTTTTGTTAGGAAAATGGCACTAATGTCAAGATCTGGGAGTTGTTTTGGAATATATCTCCCTAATACTTTCTCTATGACAACATATTCAAGGAAAACCATGTTTTTTAAAATAATATGTGCCAAATATTCAATATACAACGATATTGATAGCTATTTTGTCTTTGGCTGCACCCACACTGCACTTGAACACTCGCCATCTCGCTCCCACAAACAGTTCCCACAGCCACGCACACTTTCGCTTTCATTTTAAGCAAGAGAGGGAGACGACGAGAGACAGATTTTATCACCTCATTGGCAGTAGAAGAGGGAGAGCGATACTGTCGCTTTCATTTCGCAGTAGCAGAGCAATAAGAACGCGAGAGCAGAATCGAATGTCAAATATGAGAGCAATATGCAGGGAAAAGCAGCAAGAGCAAGCCACTAAGCCACTACAACCCACTAACTCCCCCTCACCAGAACACTCCCACACACCGACAGGTGCCCACAGCCACACACACTTTCGCTTTCATTTTAAGCTAGAAAGGGAGACGACGAGAGACAGATTCGATCACCTCATTGGCAGTAGAAAAGGAAGAGCGATACTTTCGGTTTCATTTTGCAGTAGCAGAGCAATAAGAACGCGAGAGCAGAATCGAATGTCAAATATGAGAGCAATATGCAGGGAGAAGCAGCAAGAGCAAGCCACTAAGCCACTGCAACCCACTAACTCCCCCTCACCAGAACACTCCCACACACCGACAGGTGCCCACAGCCACACACACTTTCGCTTTCATTTGCAGTAGAAACGGGAGAGCGAAACTGTCGCTTTCATTTCGCAGTAGCAGAGCCATAAGAACATGAGAGCAGAGAACAGCAGCAAGAGAGCATGGAATGAGCGAACCACTAGACCACCCACTAACTCCCCCTCACTCTCTCATATCGGCAGGTGACCACAGCCACACACACTTTCGATCTGCCTTTGCATTAGGAGAGGGAGAGAGGAAGAGCAGAGCGAGCAATTCCAATGAGCGAACAATTAGCAAGAGATTGCAGGTGAGAGAGCGTGGGAATGAGAAACGAGAGCATGGAACGAGCGTCTGCTAAGCCGGTCACGCATCGCCGTCGCAGTTTTTTCCCCGCCCCCGACCACTTCAGAGGTCAGCCCCGCGTTTCGGTCCGCGAAAAACGGGTTAATTCGGTAAATCAAATGGAAAGAAGTGTCGCGTATTTGTGCAGTAAAGTGTAGGGTTGGCCAAAAATGGCCAAAATTAGTGTTTCAGTGCAAAAAAATCAGCAGTCCCCGAACAAAAATGGCGTACAAAAGGCATGGCGAAAGGAAAAAGGCGTGGCGAGGCGAGGCGATCGGCGAGGGAAAAAGGCGGCAATATATGCAAGAAATGTGCAGAAAGTAAAGTGAAGTGAAGTGTTGTGGTGAACTGATTAAAAACTGATTAAAGATTGAAAATGACAAGAAAAGTGTTTTAGTGTAAGAAAAAGAGCGAGGCGATCCACCAGGCAAAATGGCATACAAAAGGCGAGGCGAAAAAGGCAAGGCGAACGGCAGGCGAAAAAGGCGGCAAAAGGCGAGCGAAAAAGGCGCAAAAGGCATGGCGGGCGAGGCGATGGAAAAGACGGCAATATGAGCAAAAAGTGAAGTCAAGTGTTGTGGTAAACTGATTAAACATTGAAAATGGCAAAAAAAAAAGTGCGTAGGCGGTCCACAAACAAAAATGGCATACAAAAGGCAAGGCGAAAAAGGCGTGCGGAAAAGGCGTCAAAAGGCGTGGCGAGGCGATATAAGCAGAGAAGTGCAAAAAGTGAAGTGATACATAAAAAAACATATTATTTGATGCGGTAATTCTTTTTTTTTTATGTTTCAAAATCAACAAAATCACCCCTCAGTTCCAGCGTCTTATTTTTTTTTTTTCTTTTTTTGGTCGTTTGGTCACGTGATGTCTTGCAATGTGTGTTCCCACTCCAGCAGCGAAGAAGCAGCATATAAGAAAGAGCGAGCGCAAATGGTCAGCTCTCTCGCTCAAAGTGTCACAGTAGGAGAGGTGGCGCTTTGCAAATCTTGGCGAGGTTACGCTCTCTCTCTCTCTTGAAGTGTGCCATGCATTTGATCAAATTATGCAAGCAGCGTCAGAGTGATGCCTCTGTTGTCGCACCTTTCATTAATGTGGTCTTATTCGAAATGCGTTTGCTGTTTTTTTTTTAAAGAGTGTGGAGTATAAATGAAAAGTGTATGAGCGCAGTGCAGCATTTTTTGTTTTGCGAGTGCTAGAAATATCTTTCCATTTGTCGGGTCTTTCTTTCGTCATTATTCCGGAATCGTTGTGTGTAAACGCAACAACAAATACCGAGAAAGAATAACGGTACAAGACGAAGTACAGAATGAAATGGAAGAGGAATAAATTAAAGGTGAGTGAAATTTATAATTGTAATTGTAGAGCTTAGAAGATATCCGACTTTAGGTATTATTTACGATTCCACGTCAAAGTAAAGTTTTTCTATCTTCCTGCTTTCCTTCTCTCCTTTTCAACTCTTTGCCTTCCACAGCTTACAGCGCAGCGTTGTTCCCGTCGGCAAAAATATACGCTGATCTGCTTTCATTCCCTCTCGCTCTGCCTACTTGAAGATAACCCTATCTCTGCCCGCTAAGCTTTGGGTTCTGCCCACTCTTCGGTGGCTTAACTTACAGTTCTGCCTACTCTTAGGAAGCAGAGTTTAAAGTTCTGCCCACTCTTCGGAAGCTTAGCTTACAGTTCTGCCCACTCTTCGGGTGTTCTGTCTCTCCCACTCTGCATTGCTGTAGGAGCTTCGGGTCGGTCTCGGGGCGCTTGCGATGTTGTATTTTTCTGCTTCTTAGTTTTCGCCTACATGGGAATGAAATAAGGAATCACATAAAAAGAATATAAAACTATAGTTGATACATGGAAGGTATATCCCTATCGAAAGCAGTCCCAAAGATGTACATATTTGCACGCCATCAGAGCAAAAAATGTTTCTGGCAGTCAATAAGTCCATTCTGATTGACAATTAAAATAGTTAAACTGCCATAACAAATTCCATGTTGATGTAACACATTTCAAACAAACAATAGGGGCCATTGCCATGGTATGGGATTTTTTTTTTTTCTTGCATCGAATTGTGCAGTTGGCCGGGTCAATAAATATGCAATTAATGTGCAAAAATCAACATAATCAAATTACGACAGCCGGTTCGATTGACTAAATTGAATTTATAATGATGGAGCAGCGGCGCGGCAACAGAACGGCAACGAGAAACCATTCGCAAATGCCGCACATTCGATGCTGCCGGGGATAATCAGTTTAGTATTTTGTAATGCCTGGAAAGTACGGGTCGCGTGTATGTGTGTATGTGTGTATCTCTGTGGCTGCCATGCAAATTGTTCGCTAAACCATCGATGCAACCGCAAAAAATAGAAACACGCACACACAAAACAAATAGAAACAACATTTTATGTTGCATTAACACTTTAATCTGTACCGCTTTATACTTGCATTTGAAATTAAATTAAAGGCATTTTCATTTGCTGAAAACAAAAAAAAAAAAACACAAAAAAAAAAAATGGTATTTGCAATTGCAATATTTGTATAATGTTCCACCTTCTGGCCTTTATTTATTGGCGTTAACTTGTGCAAAATGTTAACATTTAATCAAATCAAAACAAGCTAACAAACCACACCCCCCCCCCCCCCCCCCCCCCCCCCCCCCCCCCCCCCCCCACCCCCCAGCCATACAAAAAGCATAGCAATAAATATTTGATTGGTTTTCATGGGGCGATTTAAAGCAAATATGTATTCCGGAAAAAATAGATAAAAACCCATATGCATATAATTAGTTGCTAAAATTTGATTTGTACAGAGAGAAAACATTTTATAAGGAAATTGAAAACGAAATTAAATTTAAATGGAAATGGTACAAAATTTAACTAAATGAAAAAGTCTGGCAGAAAGAGAAAAATGTGGTCAAATGAAATGTGAGAGATTTATGAAATTATAGACATACCGTTTTTATCTGTACAAAAGTACAAAAATACCATTTAAAATTCCATTTTAAACATAATTTCAAGTAAGGGAAAGGAAAAAAAGAAACAAATTTTCTAAAATTTCGACAAAGATAATTTTGTTGGTAGCAAATCGAAAGAGAGGACAAAATTGGTTAACTAGAAATTCCATAGCCGTCTCAAAAAAGCCACAGGATACACACGAACCGTAAAGGTAAACGGTAAAATGCCAATGGAAACGACTACGAAGTAAATCAAATTAAATTTCGGAATGTTTTCTGAAGGTATTTCCAAGAGGAGGAGGCTATGACACAAAACTCGAAGGCTAGTCCCACATTCCTGTGGCTTTATGGCCTATTACCCAGTGTGCCAGTGTCCTGTACTGTCCTTCAAATTAATAAAATGAACGGGTGGAGGGGGGGGCGTCCAAGGCTGTTCTGTTGATTAGTGGCAGAGATTTTCCACGCCACATTCCATGGGTGCAAATTGATTCAATTATTGGCATTTAATTAAATGCAAATACGAGGCTAACAAAAGCTACTAGCTATTCCATCGCTCTATACCCTCTCTCTCTCTCCGCTTCGCCCTCTTTGGGCAGCTTTTTGTGACAGTTTTCTACCTTTTGTGGTGGGAAGGGGCCTCTCTCTTTCTCTGTTTCGTGTCTCTCCCTCTCTCCCCCTTTTGTCGGCGGTCCACCTTTTTAAGAACTTCATTAAAATGCCAGCAGCCGCCGCCAAGAGAGACAGACCCCGACCCCGATCCCTACCTCGAGAGCCCCGTAACCGAAACCGAAAATATTTTCTACATTTCATTTTGTCAAATTTAAATGCCCCTTGACACAAAAGCCCCCCTTTCTACGTCTCTCCCTCCCACCGAATTAATCTCAGATACAGATACACAATTCCTATGCTCCCCTGAAGTATCCACTCCATTGCCATGTAATTGTTGTCCGTCGTGTGAAGGAGCAGGCCCCTGCAGTTATTTGCATTCAAATCGCAATTTTTGTCTCATTAGAAAGTATACCATGGACGGGGCAGGGAGGGGGGAAATTGGGGGAAGACATTGTCGTTACATTCTTGGCCCTCGAAGCAGCCAGCACCAGTCGGACGGACGCTTAAGTGTCCCAAAGTTGGGAGCGGTCCGGCAGGCCACAGAGCTAAATGAATGCCAACAAGTCGGAAGAGACACAGAGGGGGGACTCCCACTCTATACAGTGTTGGTTGGGGGTGGGGGCGACTACGGAGACACACAGTGGAGACATTCAGTCGTTATCGCCTCGGGGCTTTAGTTTAATTTCACTTCAATTTTCATTGTACAATTTTCGCATTTTTCGATACGTTTCCATGGGGTATGGGGTGGTTGGGGGGGTTGGGGGGCTGTCTATCTGTCTGTCTGTCAGGGCTAAGGGTTGCTGCTGTCTGGCTGACTGGCTTACTGGCTGCTTTTGCAATTTGATATTGCCATTTAAGTAAACGTAAATCAATATCCAAATGCCTTTCGGATTTAAGTTTGCAGTCGCCAAAAAAAAAAAGAATGGAAATAACATGGAAAAAAACTTTCATTTATAGAAAAGCGGGCCATGGGAATGCTCTATTTTACTAGAAATGATTTATGATATATAGGAGACTGTAGATGATACATTCTTTGATTTGGATGCCTCATAAAGGGATCTAGAATTCCTTTAAGCAGTTTTTTGATTCCCCTAGCCTTTCCTTTTACGATTTGTTCGTTTATTTTTGTTTAAAATTATAGTTTTTGGTGGAAAATTCTAAAAAATTAAACTAAAAATATATAAAAAACGCTAGTAATGCCTAAAAATAGCCACACCCATATTTTAATAAAATATGCAATTTCTAAATACGAAAATAGTGAAATTAAATAAAATTCACTTTGATTTAAACAAAAGTAACAGCAAAAAAATAAATTGTTTTAATTTTTTATAATCAAATACAAAGTTTTTACTAACAAAAAAAAGAGCATTTTAAAGAAAAATATATTAAAAAATATTTCTAAGGTGGCCCAATATTTAAAATACAAAGAAAAATATTTTAAAATACATATAACGTATTACACTTTTCGGAATTTTATTTTAACGAAATATAAAATATTTATTCTACATAAAAATGTTCTACATCAAATGTATATATCGAACAAATTTATTGGTATTGGTATTAAAGATAAAATCAAATACTTACTATACATATATTTTGTTTATAGTATTATTTATTTGTATATATTATATTTATATATTATTTTTTATTGAAATACTATAAAAATATATATTTAATTGAAAAATGATATATATTTAAATCGCATATTTTCATATTAATATAAAATCTTTTGCAAATCTATTGGTACAAATTATTTAATCTAAAAACAATTTCCCTGAATGAAAAGGCGTCTCTTAGGGAGTTATAAAGTCACCGCGCTTTTTTCCAGTGCATTCTATAAAGAGCTACCCTCTCTCTCTCTCTCTCTCACTCTCTCTGGAAGCTTCATCAAGCAAATTTCTGCAATGATGATGAATGAAACAAGAATATTATTCCCCCATCTATTTTTTGTTTTTCTCCTCTCGGTTTTTAATTTTCCAAAGTGAAAAGCAAATTTTGTCACAAAATTTGTCTCCTTTTTTATTTTTTTGCTTTCTTTCTTTTTCTGTTATTGGTTTTGAGAGTCGCGATTTGATGGAGACGAAGCCTGGGGTTCAGGCTTTAGGGGTGCCATGGAATGGGGGGGAGGGTTAATGTTAATGCTAATAAATTATACGACAGCCTTGGAAAATTCGAAAAATCCCAGCAACCGACAAACGACGACAACGACAGATCCTCAAACGAAAATTTAATTGAAAAACTGTTTTCCTTTTTCTTTTTTTTTTTTTAGCGCGTTTTGCATATAAATCAGCGAGAAATGAAGGGGGCCCCACACCCACCCCCACCATGTGTCCATCGTTAGGCGGGGCACCCATGTTCGCGATTCCTCTCCTTCCTCTCCCTCTCCCTCTCTTTCTCTCTGCATTTGGGCAAACAAATGCGACGCGACTCGCACAGGTCACTGGATATTCAGAGCAAACTCTTGCCCCACATGCTACACACATGTGTGTGGGCGCATGCCACGCCTAGTTCATGTAAGAGCTTCGCTTCCCGTAGAGCTCTTTCAATTAGCAATTTGTCAGCTGACATTCAACGGCATCCCAGAAGCGGCACATTTAAATTATTCTCTAAAAATATCCCCCATATATCGTATGTACCCTTCATTCCCATACAAACAAATCTGTTGTAATTCAATTAAAAAACTAGAAAATAAAATACAACAACAAAAAATATGTATATGTTTGTATAAATATTTCCATAAACAAAATGTCGCTGTCGCTGCCGCCGAAAACTGGAATTCATTTAAATTTCGTGTTCATTTCCCACCTTTTCCACCCCTCCCTCCCTCTGCCCCCTTCCCAGACGAGTTATAGCTCGATGGATGCCTCACTGCTGGTTGCATCAACAGCTCAAATATGCAACGAGATTTAATTAAAAATTCGGCAGATTTTTATTTTTTCTTTTTAAATTTAGTTGAGGAGATGCTGACAAAATTTTTGACCAATTTTGAAGGGATTTGTTCGGAGTGCTTTTCATGGATTGGTGGATATTAGAAGACCTGAAAATCCACAGAGGAATGGTAAGCTTTGAAAGCATCAATACACGGTTTTCAATGCCTTTTTGTCGTAGGATATTTATTGAATTTTCCACCTAAAGATCTTTAAATACATTTTCTTCAATGAATCGAATCTTCAAACAATCTTCAAAACAAAAGATAAAATACATAACTAAAAAATATTAAAAATTAAATTTATAGTAAAAATATAATAAATAATACAAATAAAATATAATCAATGATATAAACAATATTATAAATATTATAAAAATATTAAAAATAAAAAATAATAAATAACAAAAATAAAACATAAGCCCCTCCAGGCTACTGCCTACCTAACCTAACCTAAAAAATAAAATCAACTTAAAATAAAATTCACTGAATCCCCAAAGCTCACACACACAATGCCTGGCGGCGGTCATCTCACGTTTTTCGGGTTACAAATTCACTTTTTACTTACGGCCGCCAACCATTTTCCATTTTCCTGCAGACCCAAAAAAAGGCGGCTAATTAAAACCCATTGACCGTGATGATGTACACCATGGAGCCATGGGAAGCTAAGTGAGAGCGGATAAGGCAGAGGCAAAGGCAGAGGCAGAAGCAGAGGGTTAGGGCTAGTAGCCTCTGTGACTTACTCTAATAAAACATCTCTACAAACAGGGCTCAAATGTTTGGGCCTGCTAAATGACACCAGCCGCGGCTCACTGACATATTTGATGTACATATTCAATTCTTTCGTTCTTTGTATCGAGTGGCATATTCCAGTGACATTTCGTTCTCTTTTCTTTCATTGTCAGATTGAAAATTTCTTGATTGAATAATTGTATTAAATTTTGTTTGACTCGTGAAATCAAAATGTGTTACGAAAGCCAAGAAAAAAATGCACATTTCGTCGCATATTTTGCGATAGTCTATTCATTTGTGTCCATGATTTTGGAATGCATAAAACGTAAGCAAATAATCTTTATACGATGCATAGTGTAATTCCCCGTGCAATTCCATAGAATATGAACAGTGGTTTTTGGTGTTTTACATTGTTACCAGTTGTGTGGTTATCCTAGCCGCCATTGTTCTGCTCCTAGGAATTAAATATGCAAGTACATGCCTCCACTCCCCACCCCCCCTATTATTCCTATTTCGTAAACAGAATAAGAAGTTTCTTGTGATGGTATGGATCGTGGTAGCGATCGTGTGCGGAGTCCTTTTTATCGTTGCAAACATCATACTTCTAACGAAACTTTCTGAAACGGCTGACATTGTTAACACCTCAGTGAAACTTGCCTTCCATCCCGGTAAGCCCGCCGTCAATTTCATTTGCAGGACCCGACGGAATACCTCTTTCTCTTACAGCGCTTTTTGCAGTTTGGCTTTGGATATCAATTGTATACTATGGGACGCTCTGACGATACCGATTATGATTAGGAATGAAATTTTTGTGAATTTTTGTATTTAATAAATTATGAAGTGCTCTTTCGTCTGAATTTGTTCGTTGCTTTTCCTTGCTGCCAACCAAAGAGCCATTGAAATTGTACAAAAGTATATCCCACCTAGCGGCAAAATGCCGCAATAGCAGCTAAAATTGAGTCAGTGGGAGTCAGTTAGCAGGTAGCTAATTGGCCTCAAAATGTGCATAAAAATCAAGTCAAACGCGTGGAAAGGCATTCCCAGTGAATGCATTCGTGTACAAGACAAATATTGAATATTCCGCTCAACCGAAAGTGCTGATCCCATGGCAATGGGCTCAAATTGAAACACCAGTCAGATATATGAAATATAATTTAAAATTCACAAATAGCAGAAAGAAAATTGGGCGACTCTTCCGTGTGGCATGTTGTCCGTTTGGTGGCGGGTGGCGATGGCGATGGCGATGAGGACGTTCAAGGCATTGATTTGGAAGCCTACGCACCCCCGCAAAAATCCCTTCAAAATGTGGTCTCAAATTTTGTCAGCATCTCCATACGCTGCCGCGTAGGAAGCTTCAACTAAATTACTTGCAACTTGATGGGTAGTTTGGGGCAGGTGCTGCGGCAGTCGTACCTCGTTCGGTGTGGGGGAAAAGGAGTACTGATGCGAGGCGCAGGATGGACGGACGAACGGAAGTAGCAAATAAAATTCAAATTTGTGCCAAAGAATTCCCCCGCGAGCTCTGTCTCTGTCTCCCTCCTTCTCTATCTGTCCCTTTCTAGCTTTAGCCCTGGTCTACCAACACTTTCCCCCACTCTCTGTGCTGTTTCTGTTTCCCTGAAGTTGATTTCAAATCGCTAATGTGCTTCATATGTGTGAGTCCTTTCACGTGTGTGCGAGTGTGTGTGGAAAAGCGCTTTATGGGACTTCAACACCAGCACGTCCCCCCAGCACCATAGTGTATTTGGCGGTAATAAATTTCACGTACTCCCTCCCACCCTACCTCCCTCCCTCCCTACCACCCCTCTCGTGTGTGTGTTCTGTGCGCTCTATTTTCGCCTTTCATTTTGCATTTATTACCACTGCCATTGTGTTCTGTCACTCCTCTCTCTCTCTGTTCCCCCCCAACCACCCTCTCTGTACCCCTCTGCTATGCTACCTTTTGTTGGTAGCTGCAATATTATTATGGTAATTATCTTTTTGATATTTCAATTGAAATAACAATGCAGATGCATCCAGCGAGAGACAGAGAGTCAGAGAGGGATACGTATTCTGTGGTTTCCATTTGATGAAGGCATTAAGTGGCTGCCAAAAAGGGGAAAATCAAGAGGCAAATCAAGTGAGTATATAACCGCAAAATGCCAAGAATTAATGTCAAAAACATGACAGATGGCAAGGGGATTATAGATACATTTGTCTATTTATCTAGGGTTTTTCCAAGGGAATTATTAGATATTTCTAGATGGAAAGACGACTAGAAGTAGGAGTATAAATAGTACAGAAAAATTAGTACACCCACACAAAAATTACCTAAAAATGTATACCAATAGATTTGCTATCAGATTGTGGAAATTGCTTAAAACTTTATTTAAATAATATATATATTTTTTTTCGTGTAATATTAATAATAACAATATACGATAACATTATGTACTGTAATTATTGAACCTACAAATATTTATATAAATCAATTTTATATTTAAATGTAATTTTAAAAAATATAAAAAATATATAAAGTAAATGTATTTTATATTTATATTAAGTATTTCGATATTTATTTCAAAGTATTTTAGGTTTTTTTTTATACCCGATACTCAAAATGAGTATTGGGGTATATTAGATTTGTGGTAAAAGTGGATGTGTGTAACGTCCAGAAGGAATCGTTTCCGACCCCATAAAGTATATATATTCTTGATCAGCATCAATAGCCGAGTCGATTGAGCCCTGTCTGTCCGTCCGTCTGTCCGTCCCTATTAGCGCCTAGTGCTCAAAGACCATAAGAGCTAGAGCAACGATGTTGTGGATCCAGCCTTCTGTGATATGCCACTGCTACAAAAATATTTCAAAACTTCGCCCCACCCACTTCCGCCCCCACAAAAGACGAAAATCTGTGGCATCCACAATTTTAAAGATATGAGAAAACAAAAATCGCAGAATCGTAGAGAATGACTATATCTTTTAGACTGCAGAATCTAAATTGGATCGTATTATTATTATAGCCAGCATCAAGAAAACAATTTCATTTTTTCTCGCCCTGTCTCTCTCTAACACACACGTAGCATAGGCGGCTTTGCTTAGAGTAAAACATTAGCGCCTAGATCTTACCGCTGCGTACGAGTGTCTCCACCCGACAATTTGTATCAGTGCATCCTATGGCGAGATTCCATCGAGTCCGAGGTTCAAGTCTACACATTAGACACCGTCACATTCGGGACGAGGGCTGCATCATTTTTAGCGGTCCGCGCAATGCACCAGCTGGCCATCGACGAGGGTGAGTCCTACCCTCTTGGCTCAGCTGCTCTGCGGCAGGAGTTTTACGTGGATGACCTTATTTCGGGCGGTAATTCGGTCGCACAGGTCATGGACAAGATGCACCAAACATCAGCTTTACTGTCCCGTGGTAATTTTAGACTTAGGAAATGGTGCTCCAGTCACCAGGAAGTACTTGAGGGAACCCCTGAAGATGACATAGAGAAGTTCCTAAAGTTTAATGATGGAAGCGACATTGCCAAAACTCTCGGCCTAGCGTGGGACCCTGCTTCGGATCAGCTGCTTTTTGCCTTGTCCGCACTGGACACAAACTCAAAGCCATCAAAGCGGTCGGTTTTATCTACGATTGCGCGGTTCTACGACCCTCTTGGATTGATAAATCCAGTCATTGTCAGGTGCAAAATCTTCCTTCAGCAGCTTTGGAGAGAAAATTTGGATTGGGATGAAAGCCTACCCTCAGCGTTGCATTCAACTTGGATGGACTTGAGAAATAGTTTGGCAAGCATTTCTCGGATCTCATTTCCTCGCTTGGTTCTTCGTTCTAGTGTGGCTACAGAAGTTCACGGATTCTGTGATGCCAGCTTAGAAGCATATGGCGCTTGCGTGTATGTCGTGTCCAGGGAAGCCCAGTCTTTGAGCCACGTTTTGTGCTCAAAGTCGCGAGTGGCGCCGCTAAAGACTATATCGATTCCTAAGCTGGAATTAAGTGGAGCCCATTTGCTTGCGAAAATCATGCAGAATGTAAAGGACATGGGAATCTTTACAGGTCGGTTCTATTGCTGGTCGGATTCGTCAACAGCATTATCTTGGATTAGGGACGAGCCAGCTAAATTTCAAGTTTTCGTGGCAAATCGAGTGGCATCAATTCAGGAGTTGACGGCAGCCATGGAATGGCGCTATGTTCCCACATCGTTAAATCCTGCTGATATTCTCTCGAGAGGCTCGCTTCCCAACCATCTTATCCAGTCAGAGCTATGGTTTCACGGCCCATCCTTTTTGCTAGGCTCCAAGGATAAGTGGCCTGTATCTCCATCTAACAACATAGCAACTTTGGAGCTTCGCAAGAGAGGATTGCTAATCACGTCTCCACATGCCGATCTCACGTCCGGATGCAAATTTGCGAATTCATTCTTTCGCATGCAGCGCACATTCGCCTACATGCATAAATTTATACATCGTCTTAGGCATCCAGGACTCACCGTTTCTGATATTCGGCAAGGAACGCATCTTCTAATTCGACACATTCAGCTGGCAAATTTGTGGATGGGCATAAAGGAGATTCGGCGCAATGGTCAAGTCATGAAATCCAGTTCTATTAGTTCGCTCAACCCGTTCATCGATCATTCTGGACTACTTAGAGTTGGAGGTCGTCTTGGCAACTCATCACTAGGATTTGACGCTCAGCACCCGCTCATTCTGCCAAAGGGACATTCCATTACCTTTGCGCTGATAAGATATTATCATGAAAGAAACCTCCATGCCGGACCTCGCGCCTTGCTATCCAAAATTCGGCTGGAATATTGGCCCATTGGAGGTGTTAAGGCAGTGTCAAGGGTCGTCAGCAGATGTGTGAGATGCTTCAGGACTAGGCCACGCATGGTCGAACACATCATGGGAGACCTACCTAAGGAACGTTTGGAAGGATCTCGAGCTTTTGAAGTCACTGGAGTAGATTACTGTGGACCTTTTTTCTACCGATCAGAAATCCGCACGAGGCCTCCGATCAAGTGCTACATTAGCGTATTCATCTGTTTCACTTCTAAGGCTATACACATGGAGCTCGTAAAGGATTTGACCACCGCATCGTTTCTAGGCGCACTAAGGCGTTTTACTTCCACTCGAGGAAGGCCAAGTCAAATTTGGTCGGACAATGCTACAAACTTCGTTGGGGCCAAGAACGAGCTTCTGGAGCTAAAGAAGCTTTGTCTGAGCGAACCGCATATGAAGGAGGTCCACGAATCCTGCTTGGCTGACTCGATCGACTGGCGTTTCATCCCACCTCGCTCTCCGCATTTTGGCGGGTTGTGGGAAGCGGCCGTGAAGACCGCAAAATATCACCTGTACCGCTCAGTTGGACCATCTGTGCTTAGCTTCGACGAGCTGCGCACTCTGATCTGTCAGATCACTGCAATTGTTAACTCTCGCCCTTTGCTCTCGCTTTCAGAAAATCCTGATGACTTAGACGTTTTGACTCCTGCTCATCTGCTTTTAGGCGGCCCCCATGAGCAAATCCTCGAGCCTGACCTAACGAAGCTGAACTACAATCGTCTGGATGGCTGGCAGCAGGTCACCCAACTACAGCAAATATTTTGGAGCCGTTGGCGCGAAGAGTATCTCACTCTTTTGCAAGAGCGCGCGAAGTGGCGTACCCCCGCGCAAAACATCTGCAAGAACGACCTCGTTCTGGCGAAGGACGAAAATCTTCCTCCAATGCGTTGGCCACTGGCTAGAGTGGTCGATGTCGTTTTGGGCAAGGACGGAGTGTGTCGCGTCGCTGACCTGAAGACATCCTCAGGAAACATCAGGAGGGCCGTCACTCGGCTATGTTTGCTGCCCCTTAAGGAATCTGTTGAGAGACTAGCTCCCAACGGGGGGAGTATGTTCGGGCCAGCCGCTGAAGAATAACTGTAACTTTAACATTATTATTGTATGAGCAGAGAGAGCCGCCTATGTTGTAAAACGTTGACGTTCTGCAGAGCTGCTGCGCTCTCCCGCTAAAGGGGCTCTCTGCCGCCGCCACTTCGGCAACTACTTTGATCTGCTGCCGCCACTTCGGCAATCACTTTGATCTAACGCCGTCGTCTATAGTTTAGTTCTATGCTAACGCCTCTGCGCATTGGTTGCATATCGATCTCGCATAAGGTTTATCTGGCAATAGCAAGCAATCGGCTTCCGCTAAGCCACCAAGATTAAATACGAATTTTAAAGTTTAACCCGAAATCTCTTTTCATTTTTGAAACACATAGGTGCCAAAAAAGCTTGGCATCTCAAACACTCACTATAAAACGTATATCTCAAAATTTCGCCCCACCCCCTTCCGCCCCCACAAAGGACGAAAATCTGTTGCATCCACAATATTGCAGATTCGAGAAAACTAAAAACTCAGAATCATAGATAACGACCATATCTATCAGATTGCTGAATCTGGATCAGATCAGATCATTTTTATACCCAAAAGGAACAACTCAATTTGCACTGGCTACGCAGCGCCCGACGTCACGCTCAGACTGATTTTCTGTCTCTCTCGCACGCACTCCTTGTCGTGTCGTTTAATATTAGCGGCGTCTGCCGGAGGAGAGCCATACTGACTTAGTATCGGGTATAACTGTATAGTTGCGGTGTCCGCAGCAACTCACAACGTTCCCCCTCGTTTTTTCTTTGTGATTGTTCCATAAGTTGCTCTAACAGTAAGAGCAAACAACATAATTGTATTATTATTCTATAATCAAATACAAATTTTTTTAAATACTAAAAAAAAAAAATAAATAAATAATTTAAAAAAAAATACCATTGTGTCTGTGATAATATTTTATATTCAAATACAAATAACATAAAAAGAATACAACAACTTTTTAAAAAATATTCAAAAAATATGAAAAAGATAAACAAAATTTAAAAAATAAAAAAAATATAAAAAAAATATTCAGAATTATATAAAAAAAAAATAAAAAATAAAATCAGGTGTTGTGCTTCTTTTTTTGCACAAAACTTTAGTATCTTGAATCTGGGTGTATTGATTGATTTGAAAAATATAAAAAATATAAAATAATATACAAAAGTATAAAATAATATAAAAAAATATAACAAACTTTAAAATATGAAAAATATAAACAATTTTTTTTTTTAAATATATATAACAAAAAAAATCAGAGGTTTCTATAAAGCTGATTAATGCAGCTAAATCGGAGCCAAACAGTTTGTAGCCTGGAAAATATTAGGCGATAAAAATTTAAAGTTAATAATTTTTTGCGGAATTTATTTTAAAAATTTGATTTTTAAAAGTTAAAAAAAAATTAATTACTGGGTCTTTCTTTTCTTCCTTGATAGGTATATTGATTTGCCGTGGTTTAAGGTAATTTTTGTAGAAAACTATGGATAATCTATCTAAGGAGAAGCAAGGAAGATCACAGTCGTCTCGTGTTGATTGATGATTATGGGGGATCCCGGGCATAGATATCACGACTACTCGAACGAAGACAAAAGGATAAGTGATCTTCGTAATTAGAGTTTATTCAAGTTCAATTGAAACCTAATTTAAATGCAAAAAATTGCTATTTTGGAACGATGGTTATGGCAGTGTTGCCCTTCAGCCTGAGCGTGGTGGTGTAGAGTCGGATGCGAGAGTGTCCCAGCAGTGCTTGTACCAGGCCGAGGTCGCCTCCTGGCCAGTCAGACCAAAGCCGGCGGCAATGCACTTGAACCAGTCGCAGAGGCTGCTGGCAAAGCCGCTCCAGAAGCTCCCACGGTCGGGGCTGGGGGCCATCGGATAGAGACGATCCACTGTAACGACCGGATCGGCTGTGTACAACGAGTCCGCCGGATACACCGATTCGCTATTGCTTTGCGTTTCAGTCCAGCAGTTCCAGTCATCCGTGCGAATGCTGGACACATATTTGTGACTGCTCTCCAGGTCCCGGACGGAAGCCACGTCCACACCATTGATGCTGTCGTCCGAGCTGTTGGGCACATGGCATTCGATGGCACCCTGCTTGCAGAGAGTACCATTAGAGTCGACGGCCGTTATCGACTTCGATTGACGACTCCGACCATCTTGGGCCTGCCTCGAGGTGCTGGGCTCGTCGTCAGGATTCACCGAACCCGCAACGCTCGACTGGTGGCTGGTTCTGGCAGCCTTGAGGATTCCGCGCAGCTGTTGCTTTGTATTCGGTCCGGACATGGCGCTGTGCTTTAACAGGGATTGATCATGGGGGATTCACATTCACATATTTTCGTATTTTACTCACTGAAATTCGTTGCTTTTCTTTATGGATAATTTTGATGTTGAGGCATTTAGTTTTGCTCCGATGTGATTTACTCGACAGCTGTTTCTAGGAATAGAATGGCATGCTATCTATTTCTGATAAAAATCGACATCTCTGGGGGATCTCTGGATAAGTATCTGCCGAAAGAAAGGGTATACAATGTTTCGAATCCTTGAGTATCCCCCTCGGGCAGAGTCACCAAATCAAATAGGGGTATACCAGATATGTGCCGAAAATGGATGTGTATAAGGCCCAGAAGGAGGCGTTTTCGATCCCATAAAGTATATATATTCTTGATCAGCATCAATAGCCGAGTCGATAGCGCCATGTCTGTCTGGTCCAGATCTCAGAGACTATAAGATCTTTTGAAACAGCCCAAAAAGCAGCCACCCTGCACAGCAATACATTGAAAAATGTGTTTTACTCGTACATCTCGTTCTCTTTTCATGCATTGTCAGATTGAAAATTTCTCGTGACTCGTGAAATCAAAATGTGCGGCAGATGGCCAGAAAATATTGCATATTTCGTCGCAGGATCTGCGATATTCACTTCCTTTTTGAACATGATTGTGGAATGCATACAACGTAAGCAAATAATCTTCATATGTGAACGATGCATAGTGTTATTCCCCGTGCAATTCCATAGAATATGCACAGTGGTTTTTGGTGCTTCACATTCTGATCTGGAGTGCGTTTATCCTAGCCGCCATTGTTCTGATCCTAGGAATCTATTATGCAAGTATATGCCACATGCCTCCACTCCACTCCCCCCCTAAAAGAATTTTATTCCTATTTCGTAAACAGGAAAAGAAGTTTCTTGTGATGGTATGTAATTCAGATTTGAAATTTTAAAAATAAATTCCAGTGATATTATTTGATAATAAAAAATACAAAATACAATTCTAATAAAAAAAAAAAATTATAATTCATTAAATATTTGTAAAGTCCCAAATATATTTGGTTTGAAGCGTAAATAAAAAGTTCAATTATTATTATTTTTTTTTTTTTCATGTGGAAATTTTGTATTTTATTGCAAACAAGTTTACTGCTACCGTGGCCAGTATTAAAAAGTATTATTTTTTTTTGTTTTTAACCGTGTGCCAAAAATTCTTCATCTCCCAATCCTCAGCCCACAGCCCCCCCTTCCAAGCTTTACTCAATAAAAAGTGTCAATTTTATTGAAATATAATTGAGCCGTCCATTGGATTGGCCTCCGAGGTGGAGCAGTGGCAGTGGCAGTGGCAGTCTCTGGTGTGTCGTTAAACCTCCAGTAGTCAATGCTTATAATTAGCTGCTGTAACTGTAACTGCTGATTGCCAATGCCACGCCCACACATGGAGCAGCAGCGGACCACCAGCTGGAGATCGCTCTCTCTGTCTCTCTTTTGGGGGCTACATTTTCGGACCCTGGGCCAGGGGTCCTGTGTTAAGTTTAATTTAATTGCCTGGCCCCACAGACCCAAGAGACCCCCAATCCAACAAGAGGACACACACAAAAACACACACACACACATACAGACATTTATCATTATTCACACAGATACAGATACATTATTATTGCTGTTGCCCTCGCACATTTGTCGGTGGATTCCATGTGTGTGTGTGTGTCTGTGTGTGTGTGTGTCATACACGTTAATAATTGTAAATACAGATACATTGGAGGGAGGCTGGCAGCTTGAGGGGTGGAAATGGGTGCTTTTTCCTGGCATTTGTTGCGGCTTAAACGTAACCACACATTTGGGGAAATTAATGTTAATAAGCAGCTGCGTTTTTGCCACCAAGCAATCCCCCCAATCCCTGAAACTGATTCCCCAATCCCCACAATTCGGATCGTTTGCCGCTTACCCCATGCCCTCAATGCTGCCCCCGATTCAGAGATAAATCTCGTAATATTTTAAATTATTGAAGAGGTACAGGGCAGGCACAGCCCAGAAAATATCAAAGGAAATTATCAACAAATCAGTTTCGCAATTATAGAAAAATATACAACAGTTAATACATTATTTTTAGACATTTTTGTGTAAAGTGCGGAAAAAACTAGGAATATTTTGGAGAGACCCAGAGACGGGGACCCAAACGAGACATTCCTAATCAAATTTTAAAATGTTATCCTAAGTATTTCCATTTATTTGGAATATTTGGAACCAGTTTCTTACGAAAAATCCTAACTTGAATTTTATATATTAAATATCTAAATTTGTGTTTTTATATATTAAATATCTAAATTTGTGTTTAAAATAATTACATAATTTTTACATAATTATTAATTAATTATTAATTAATCCTATATCTTTGGAATATTTTGAACCAGTTCCTTAAGAAAATGTCCCCTAAAATGGCATAACATTTAAATTGTATTACTATTTTTATATATTCAAATATTTAAATTTGTGCTTAAAATATTTACATAATTTTTACCTAAAACAAAAAAATGTCGTAAATTATTTATTAATTATTTTATTAATTAATCTTATATCTTTGGAATATTTTAAACCAGTTCCAAAAAAATGGCATAAAATCGAAATTTTGTTACTATTTTTATATATTAAATATTTTAATTTGTGTTTAAAATATTCACATAATTTTTACATAACACACAAAAATGTCTTAAATTATTTAATGATAAATTTTGTTTAATTTGTTTGTAAATCAAAACATTTTTCCTACATTTTAGGGCGACTCAGGATTCTAAATTTGTAGGAATGGCGCTCGATATTTATTTGAAAGTTTCTTTTATCAAGATTGACCCACAAATGTTTTTCCTTGCAATGAAAGGACTTACCCAAAATATTTTTGGTTTTTTAAAGCAGTAAACTCCATTCATTTAAGATTAAATTTTAAATTACGGAAATACTTAAAAATAATTCATTTAAATTAAGTTGAACAAAAAATAGCCTTCTGGCAATTAGTTTGAAATGCAAAACTCCTACTAAAAAAATGGTGCTATAAACTAAAGCGAAATTTAGTTCAAGCCACGGGCATTAGGCCGGGCAATGAGTGTTTTGGGCCGCTTTTTATATGGCCCCATAAAGGCTGTAGTGCTGTTTTATGATGCCAGAAACAGAAACAGAACAGAACAGAACGGGTACGGTACAGAATATGGTTACGATTATGATTATGGTGTATGCTAAGAATGGGGGATCGTTAAGAAGTGCACTTTGTAGAAATGGAGTGAATCAAGCACATGCAGGCACGAAAAGAGAGCGAAAGGAGGGGCGGAGAATAGGAGGAGTGACTGAGAGACATGTTTACTGTTTTTGGCACGAGGCATGGACCTTCATAAGTTATCTAAATTCACAGTTATACTCGTATGTATTGTCTGCCACTCTACTGTTTATACCTCCCGTTCGAAGCTTTCTCTCTAGGTCTCTCTTTCTACCTTAATTTTTGTCTTTCAGTGCTCTCCAGTGTTGGCAAATTTTAAAAATTTTATTACAAAAATATCTTTAAATATAGACAACTATTTTATGAGAAAATACTAATCTATTAATAAAAAAAGAAATCTTTAAAAATAGCCAACATATTTTTTAAAGAAAAAATTGTTTATTTATTAAATGAAACAAAAATAGCTGTTGTTTCTGTGGAAAATATGCAATAAATAATAGAAATAAAATAAAAAAACACTTTATTTATTACATTTTTATTATATTTTGTCTATTCTTTATGCTTTGAAAGCTCAGATCTGAACTCCGTTCACCAACCAACGTATAGCAACATTTGTTCTTATATTCTTGAGGCATTTTTTAATTAAGTGATTTATGCACATATGTATGTACACATATATATATATTTATATTATTTATGTATATTTATAAGCAAAAGATCGAAGCAAATTTGAGATGGTAATATATCAGATATCGTTAGACATCAAAGGCATAGCTTAGTTTTTCTTTTTTTTTACGAACAGAATTGCCACATTTATTTTAATAGAATTTCAAAAATAAAATTTTAAAAATATCTAAAATATTTGTTTTAAGTCTGGCTTCCTCCGGCCAATACCAAATTTTATTAATTAATAAGAATAATTTAATTTAATACAAATAATAATATAGTTTATTTGAATAATAATCTATTATAATATTAATTTAATATAATATTAATTTAATATAATAATAATTTAATATAATATTAATTTAGTATAATATTAATTTATTATATATGTACATATATATTTATATATACTATTTACATATATACTTATATATATAATATTTATTATAATATGAATTTAAAAAAATTTTTTTTTATTTTAATAAAATTTAATAGTAACCATTTTTCTGCCAATAGAACTTTAAAAATAGCCAGAGCTAGCTATAAAGCAGCTGAATTGGCAGCATTGGTGCTTTTTGTTGCTTTCTCGTTTTCTCGTACGCGACGTTCCTGCCTGCAACGCCCCCCGCCCCACCCCAGGCCCTGCCATAGCCTTGCGAGTGCAATTGTAAAGTGCATAATTTTATAGCATACTTTTGGGCAGCTCCGTGCTTTCGCTGCTTATTGCGACGAAGTGGCCTTTGGCCTGATTGTTGTTGTTGTTTTCCCTCTGACACACACACACACACACACGAGCACAATTTACATTTTTATGTTGATGATGTTGGTGTTTATGTTGATGGTGATTATAATTGGCAACCGTGATGCGATGCAATCATTTTTGCCGCCTGCTATCGAAGCGTTGTATGCCCCCCATTGTTTTTGCTTAGACTCCCAGATGCAAGCGGCAAATTAATTAATTTTCACCCATTTTTGTTATGTAGAAACATTATTATTTCATTCCGCTTATTGTGTTGTATTTATTTTTTTGTGCATGGGGCATACGTATGCGTTTGTTTATTTTTCACAGGATTTTTGCCTTCGTATTTTATTTTTGCATTAAATTGATATGCGTGAAGGATTCATTTAATTGGCAAAATATTCTGCGATTTTTCCAAAAGGAATCTACCATCGGTATCTAATAATCGCAGAGAATGCACCCCCCCCCCCCCCCCCCCCACCCACCACAAAAAAAAAAAAACAATAAATTGGGAAAAATATAACAGGAATTTAAGAGCAATTAAGGAGAAAGTAAAGCACTAAGGCGCATAATTTATGAAAGCAATTTATCAAAGCTCAAAGTGCACCAAAAACTTTGCTATTTATTAAACAAATTTGCGATAAGTAATTGAGTTTTCTAAACAAAAACAAAGCCAGACCAGAGACTGAGGTGAACCAAAAATTAACTATTCTGTGGGGAAAGTGGAAAGCGGAAAGCTTTCTCTTGATTTACAAGACAAGCCACCTTTCGGTTTGTGTGTTTTGTGTCCTGCATTTAAGCCATGTCTCTGCCTCTGTCTCTGTTGGCCAATTGTCACAGTCAAAGGCCTCTAAAATCGAGTAAAATATTTACTTTAGTTTTAACAATTAATGGAAATTTAATGCAGTTGTATAAATCACAGACTGGCAGGTCAAAGTGCAGTATCCAATAAATTTGTTGGGAAAAATCTTGAGTAAAAAAGAAATGAAGAAATATTCGAAATTTAAAGATTTACGCATACGCAATGATGCACCATGTTTCTGCCTGGTTCACTCTTACCAACATAATTAAAATTGTGGTTGAATTATATATTGCACCTGTGGCGAATGGACCGCAGGACTACCCTCCTCTCTCTCCCTCTCTCTGGGGGCAAACTCTGTGTGAAGTCCACAGCACTTTTAAGCCTTTCTGCCAGGCTCCCATTCCACTCTTTTTGCAGCCGCTACTGTCTCTACTTTGCAACACCTTCCACAAGGCCCTGCCACAAAGTTAAAGTTGTCTGCCTGCCTGCTGCTACTTTTTCGGGGGCATAAATTTTAAGTGCAACACATTAACGGGTTGCAACCCAGCAGTGGAGTGGCGGAGGGGGAGGAGCAGGCACTGCGGCTGGAGGCAGTGGCAAATGCATCTAGCGCACAGCTGCCACACAGCGGCTCTTAGTAGCACTTGCAACATATGGATGTCGTGTTATAATTGCCACAGCCGCAGTGGGAGAGAGAGGGGCAGTGGCAGAGGGGAGGGTGGGTGGTGGGGGTTGGAGAAAACTTCACCTAAATGACTTTCCATAAAGCAACTGCTGCTGCGCGCGCCCTGGCAACCCTGGTTTTTGTTTCGTTTTTTTTTTTAGGTTAACTTTTCTATGGCGTCCTCTTACGGCTTGCGTTTGTACCTGTGCCCCATGCACCATGTAGCATGCCCCCCCAGGCTCCTTTAGTGAGCTGCATTATTCTTTGAGCTGCTACGTTTGTTCAAACATTTTGTGGCACTATTTGGATAACGCTTTTAGAGGGTGCTAGGGGTGTTCATGGTAATCTTGGATGTCGTCATGGCATTTTTTATATTTTTTTTCGTTGGATTTTTAAATTAAAATTTTTTAAAATAAAAAAAATAAAATTAGTATGCAAATATTTTATTAAATTATATTTTTTTAAAGCAATAAATTTTTTATATATTTTTCCTTCGAATTTTTTAAATTAAATTATTTTAAATTAAAAAAAAAAACTATTTTCTCCAATATTTTGACTTTAATATGCATATATTTAATTTTAAGTTATTTTTGTATTAACTGAATATATTTGTTATATATTTTATCTTCGAATTTTTAAAATAAATTATTTTAAAATTAATTTTAGCGTAAAAATTGTAAAAAGTAATGGATGTATCCTACATTTTGGCATTAGTATGAAAATATTTGATTGAAATATATTATATTTTTAATTAATTAAATATATATCCTACAAATTTAGTATTTTATATTTATTTTACAGTGTTTTTATGTTTAGATTAAATATAGACCGTACAAACAAGACTTTTTACTGTATTAAAAAGCATTAATAAAATAAAAAAATTAACTTAAACTAAAATGATATTTTTTTAACTGGATATTTTATTTTTGAATATTTGTTAGATCGTTAAAAATAAGTGTAGGAAATATCACTGTCCAAACCTTTAGATTTCTATTTTTAGGGGAATTTCATGCATTAAATCACTTGATTTTTCTTTCTTTCTTTATGGTTTTCTTTTTTTATATTTATTTTTTTTTCTGTATTTTTGTCTGGGTTTTCTTTCTTTTTCTGTATTTTTCTGGTTTTTCTTTCTTTTATTCCAGTTGTAATAATGCCCAGCCAGTCTGGACAACATAATCACGGGTTTTATGCATATAATTTTCTGCATGAACAGGTCCTAAAACCCGCTGCCACACCGCCGCCGCCCACCGGCCCCCATGGCCACTGCCTTTCCACCTCCTTTCCAACTCATGCTCCCACTTAAATATCCATGACCAAAGCTGTTCATAGTCCTTAGGTGCTCCACTGGTGATCCACTCCACTCCCCTTCGCATTTGCCACACTCCAATCCAATCCGCTCTGTTCTTTGGTGGCCCCGTTTGTCATGAATAATGACTTGCCACTTGATATTGTTAGCAAATAGCGAAAATTATTAATGTGCCTCAGACCAGGGGGGAGGGGGGTTGTGCGTGTGGGCAGTGGACAGTGGGCGTGTGTTTAGGCCTCAACCAAAAGGTCAGCCAAAGTCTTGGCTTTGTGGTTTTCCAGTGAAATGCAACCGAGATTGTTCTGGTTCGATACCGCCACATCGGTTAATGATGTGGATTTATACGAATTTAAATGAGCAAAAAGTGAAAACCGAAGTGGAAAGAAAACAGGAATGAAAAGAATAAACAGAAATGGGAGAAAATTCCAAGATAAAAAAATCCCCTTATCTGTTGTGGCTGAAAGTCCAGAGCCGCCGAACATTAATCTTTATTTTTGTAATAATTTATTTAATTTTTTTACAATTTTTTTCTTTTATTTTTTTTGTTGTTTTTTGTTTTTTCTCCCATTCTTTTCGTTATTTTTTTTCTTCTTTTTCCCATTTATTTTTTTAAAATATAATTCCTCATATTTTGTTTTTCCTTAATTTTTTGTTTTTTTTTCCCATATATTGTTCTTTATTTTCTTTTTTTGCTTTCTTTTTTTTTTTTGTTCCTTTCTTTAAATATATTTGATGTGCCCTGCCATAACGGGACTTTTTTGAAGGACGTTTTTGTGCATGAGAAACGGCCCGGGTCCTGTCCTGAAGTATTATGACATGAATCAATGGGGCAGCAGTCCAAGTGATTTGTTTATAAATAAATACCATGAATGCCATGAACAAAAGGGAGCTACAAAAAAAAAAGACAAATAAAATGGAAATGAATTTTAAAATGCAATGAAAGTGCAATCCGGAAAGGGCGGAAGGGGGGAGGGGCTCTGGATAAGGATTCTGGGGATTGTAAAGGGGGTTGGAATCTCGGAATCAGAGTCGAAATCATCAGCAGGGGTCTCCTCGGGTTACTCTATTAAAAATGCATTATGAAAAACACGTCTGTTTGTTTCTCTCTCTCTCTCTCTCTCTCTCTCTCTCTCGCGTTCTCTGGGTCCCTGCCTGATGGATGCCATAAAATGGCCGTAAAAAATGGAGGATTATATGACCCGCATGAGCATGTGCCCCCCACCACCCGCCGCCCTTACACAGGTACATGCATACGAGCATATATTCTGCTACCTTCGATGCTGCATTCAATTGCAACAGAAGGAAATAAACATGCATCAACCTCGTGCACACGCATCGCCGTAAACATGTCGCCCTGCCCTGCCCTGCCCTGCCCGTTGGACCGATGGAAGGACCTCAGTAGCCATTGGCATGGGAACACACGCTACCAACCGAAACCATGCACGACATGCCACTCATTTCGAGTGGTTGCCGTTGCCTCGCCGCCCCCCTGCCACTCCTGCCACATTCAGCAAGCAATTGAATAAAAACATTTCCCCCTTTTGGGCTGCGTCTTTCATATGCCGATTAAATTAAAGTTGCAACTTGTACGATGAGGGGCAGCATCAGGGAAATGCCACAAGGCTATTGTCTGCTACAAAAATGAATACTTCTAACATTTAAGGAATAAAGAAACAATTCTTTTCCATGGAAATCCATCTAGTAAAATCATTAACCCACAACGAAATCAATCATCAGGCCTTGACATCGAGCTTCTTTTTATGCTCTCCGGAATAGTTGATTCATTCGAAGTGAAAGCAGCACAAAAAAAAATGTGGTGGCATAAATAAATCTGCTTTTTGTGTGCAGCTTAAAAGCGCAAATATCGAATATATATTTTTTGTTGTCTGCTTTCTGCCCGGATATAGAAATGTAAATACAATTTATGCATAAATGTGGGTAATGCCACACTCTGTAGACGCATTGCACTTATAAAAAACTATACAACATACTCGTACTCGTATCTGTCGGATTTTTTTTTTCTTTGTTTTTTTGGTGTAGTTTTCAATGTCACTTGGGGGCCGTTAAAAAATGTGAAAATATTTGATATTTGCAGCTTACGCGATTGCACGCGATAGTTCCATAGTATTTCATTTCATTTTTTTTTTCTTTCTCTCTTAGTTTTTCGGAATATTTCGCGTCGGGGGATTACAGCTTACGGCATTTTACAGCTG
This sequence comes from Drosophila miranda, assembly GCF_003369915.1. Taxonomy (NCBI): domain Eukaryota; kingdom Metazoa; phylum Arthropoda; class Insecta; order Diptera; family Drosophilidae; genus Drosophila; species Drosophila miranda. The sequence continues at coordinate 30,559,586 of NC_046675.1, forward strand.
AAAGCGAGAGGCCATTCCTTTTGTTGAAAATTTATGGGAATTCAGTTGGAAATTTCAATGATTTCCATTAACATTTGGACTTTTGATTAGCAGCAGCGTTTTTTAAGGAATTTTTTGTTTAAAAGGAATCAAATTATTTTCTTGTATTGAATTTGAAATTTAAAAGTATTGTTAGAACATTTTTCTGGTTATTTCTAAAAGTTTCTGTCATTTTTCTAGTAATTTATGGTGTTTTCATTATGTTCTGGTATTTTTTTTTGAAAAGCTTTCAGTATTTCTTTGGATATTTTCTGGTATTTTATATAGTAATTTCTGATATGTTTTTTTAATATTTTTGGGTATTTTCTATAGTATTTTCCAGTATTTTAAACTGTATTTTTGGTATTTTGTTGATTATATTTCTAATATTTTATATAGTTTTTACTTGTATTTTAAACAGTATTTTGTTCTATTTTATATAGTATTTGGTCCTATTTTATATAGTATTTTCTGGTATTTTATGGGGTTTTTTCGGTAATTTTGTGTATAACATTTTCTGGTATTTTATATGCCATTTGATGTGTTTTCTGGTATTTTATAGTATTTTCGATAATTCACGATAATTTAATGATCTTAAGGTATTTTTAGCATATAAGATTATTGTATGTTATTTTTATATATTTTTTTGTTAACTTTTTTAATAGTTTGGAGTGTTTTTTCTAGTATCTTGAGATAATATTGTCTTACATTTTTCTGGTGCTGTTTTTTGATGTTACTGTTCAAGTATACTAAAACATTTTCCAATATATTTTGCTATTTTTGCAGTACTTCTGATATTTTTCCAGTATTTACTGGTATTTTTATAGCATGTTTTTATTTTAAACTGACACTAATATTGGGAATTTCTCTTTTACAGAGTTAAAAGTATCGTCGAGTATCCTCTATCGATTTACTGCCAGGTAAGAAGACTCTATGTATCCCCTAAAAATACCTACATCATACATGTACACACACATCGTTTATTTATCCTTTGGCTACTCTTCAAGTCCTTCCTTTGGTGGACTGTAAATGTTCTTGAGTATTTAAATTGGTTTCTTCCCTTTTCTATGGTTGAGAAATCAAACCCTTGACGTGAGGAGAGCGTGTAATGTCCATAAAGTGCACTCGAAATGAAATCATGCTAACACATGTAATTCAGAATCAAATCAAATTAATTATCTGCTGGCCAAAAACATACATATAAACTGTTATAAAATCGAATTAAAATTACAAAACATTTTGCGGTTTGGGGTCTCATATCCATGGCAAATGAGCCATGGCCACTAGAGCTCTGGCTAAATATTTTTCATTTATAAAATTAAATTCAATAAGCTGCAAACCAACAACAGGACTACAATTACATATGTATATAAATTTATCAGAAATAATAGATATATATTTGTATATTTATCAGATATATTTGGGTTTTACACAGGTATTTAGTGGTATTTTTATGGGGCCCGGGCCCCAAACAAAATGTGATTTGGCGCAGACATTTTATCGCTTCCTGAAACGAGTAGCAATCCCCAAAAATTAACATTATTTGAGGCTGGCAATTTATTAACATAATACAATTTTCAAATGCATTTCAATGCATTCTCGAAATTTCGAATGCATAGTTTGGGGCTTTATCTCGGTCGCAACCGGAAAAGCACATCACATGCATGGGCGCGGGGTCCCCGTCCAAATTAGCCAAAAAAACACAGGTGGAATGGCCTGCTGGAACGACAGACGGCTCATTGAACCAGCATTTGCTGCGCTCGTTATTCTGCCTCCATTCTGGCGCTCTCTCGCTCTCTGTTTGCCTCCAATTTTGGTATTTGCTTAGGCGGATGCATAATTAATGCATAATTATTGACAACAAGCAGTACAAATGGCAGGCGGAGGGGTCTGAATGAGGGGGTTCACTGAAGTTCAATTCCCCCCACAAAAACAAACGCACAGATACACTCGGCGAAAAGTGGCAAAGCCATATTTAAAATATATATTAGGTTTCTAAGCACAAAAATGGGGAAATTAAATAGAATTTATTTTGATTTTGGGCCCATAATTAATCCAAATATAAAAAAAACTGAAATATAAAATAAAATAAATTATTATTATTAAACTAAATTAATTATATTTGGAAATAATATTCAAATAAATTATACGGAGCACTGGCTTAGAGGCGCTCGACTTGATAACAAAATGTAAAACATAAAGGAAATAAATACCCAAAAATAAAAATAAATACATAACCAAAAATAAGCAAACAAAATAATAAAAATAAATAAGTAATAAAAAATATAAAAATATACAAAATAAATAAAAAACCAAAAATAAATAAAAAATAATTAAAACAACATATAGTAAGTAAATTAAGTTGTATTATTTAAATTAAAACGAATATATATATTTCTTAAAATATTAAATTAAAAATGTAATGTATATTTATTTATTTTAAATATAAAAAAATTTTCTTTTAAATAGGAAATATATTTAAATCAAATACATATGTACATATATATAAATGTATTTAAATTAATTACATTTTTAAATCAAATATTTTCCTATTAATGGTAGAATTTAAATGAAAAAACTTTGTTTTCCGGAGCAACCCTCTTGGTTTAAGTTATTAAACTGTTTGTTTTCTCTGAGTGTATGTTCTGTATGAAAACTGCTATGCTTAGATAATTTTCTCGCTTACAGTGTGTGTGTGTGTGTGTGTGTGTCGTGTTTTTCAGTGGCCAAAAAAGATAACAAATTGACTTGCCATTAAATATTATTATCAATTTGCGTGCACAATTTTTGGCTGCTAATTTTCATTTAATTGCATATTAATTTTGTAGATATTTTTTGTGGCATGCTTTTAGGCACTTCAAAGAGGGAGAGAGAGAGAGAGAGAGGGAGAGAGAGAGAGTCCAGTAAAACACTTTTGCTTTCAGCGAGTGCTTTCCAGTGTGTGGCAGTGCCTGTGGCAGGCACTGTGGCAGAAGTTTCCTGTGTTTCCAGTGATTAATGTGCCGCAATAATGTTACCCGAGCCTTTAAACCAAAAGGGAAATGGCTTAAAAGATACAAAAACCACACACACACACAGAGACTCACACACATGCCCCTTCCACTTTTCGGCTTTTCTTAGAAGCTGGCAAATATTTTCGTCTGTAACACAATGGCTGTTAATGGGCTTGCGATTTTACTCTATTTTTGGCAGTATTTTTTCTTCTATTTTTTTTTTTAAGTTTTAAGCATAACAAGCGATAAATTAAACAGAGCTCCTGACAGCAGCCACACGAAGCACTGGGCACTGGCCATGGGCCATGGGCCACGGGCCACTAATTGCGAGTCCTATAAAAATTCCATTTCTGGCGGGATTTTAAAGTGCTTGGCCTTTAAGTATGCTACAGATTCCATACTTTCGTCTCTGCTTTGTGGCATCCACATACATTAATTAATTATGTTATTATGCACGCAAAAAAAAGTTTACTGTTTACTGTCTACTGTGGCGTTGGGGCAAAACTTTTGCTGCAGCATGCAACAAAATATTGAAAATTAAGACCCAACCCCACGGCCACACCCCACACACGCAGCCAAAAGGACGACCGACCTGCCTGTCCCTCAAAAAGGTGTAAGGATTTTTATATGCAGAAAAGTTTCGTCTCTCATGAGCTTCGCTTTTCGTCTGGCTGCTTATACACATTTTAAGCGTTTTTATAGACACTTTGCTGCCACACACACACACACACACACACGCGTGTGGAACGGGGCGTTGGCGTTCTTTTTTTTGTTTTTAATGATTCATGTGGTACTTAAAAAGATGCCACAAAAAATAGGTGCAAAATAAGGGTTAATATTAAGTGTTGAGTGGCAAAGAGAGAAGATTAAAACATTATATTGATGGGATTATAGGGGGGACACGGATAGGGAAATGTGGATAAATCGATGGAGCAAGATTGTGTCTGGGGCAAAGGATTGTGTTTCTGAAACGATTTTCAGATAATTTTGAACCGGTTATAAATAGGTTGTTAAATGGTTAACAAATGATTAAATATTACTGCATTAAAGTGTTAATGGAACGGGAATAAAACGGATAAGAAACGGATTACAAACGGATAAGAAACCGATAGGAAACGAAAAAGGAACTGATAAGAAACGAATAAGAATCGTATAAGGAACGGATAAGAGACAGATAAGAAACGGATAATTAACAGATAAGAAACTGATAAAAAAGAAAGAAGAAACGGATAAGGAACGGATAAGAAATGGATAACAAACGGATAAGAAATGGATAAAAAACAGATAAGAAACGGATAAAAACAATAAGAAACGGAATATAAACAGATAAGAAACGGATAGAAACAGATAAGAAACGGATAAGAAGCGGATAAAAAAGAGATAAGAAACGGAAAAGAAACGGATAAGAAACGGAAAAACGGATAAAAAACGATAAGAAACGGATAAGAAACTTATAAGAAACGGATAAGAAACGGATAAGAAACGGATAAGAAACGGATAAGAGACAGATACAACACGGATAAGAAACGGGAATGAAACGGCTAGGAATCAGTTTTAAATCGTTTATGAATCAGTTATGGAACGGAAATCTTTAAGGAACGGTTAAGAAACGTTTATAGCTGCTTCGAATCGATTATGAATCGGTTACGAACCGTTTCTCAATCGTTTCTAATTGTTTTATTATCTCAAGATGCATCATAACGAATTCTTGCATTACGAATCGTATACGAGCTGGTAATGAAACGAAATCGATATGTACAACTTTCTTGAGAATCTGAAGTGGAGCTTGCGGTGAGACCCTGCGATGCGATGCGGTGCGGTTTGTGGTGTGAGGTTTGCCTGTGGCAAAAGCTGTGATGTGACTTGTGTCAGAGTTTTGCCGAGTGCGACAGGTACGTCGAACAGGATTCAAAGACTAACAATTGTCGATAAATCATTACAATGCCAAATGCCCGCCGCCCTAGTGGTGTTTGTGTGCGTCAACAGAGAGTGAGAGAGAGAGAGAGTTAGTGTAATGTTTGCACACACACACACACACACCGCACACACGCATACAGTAAAGTCTCTCTCCAGATGTGTACATTCTGGGCACACACCTACGCGAACACTCTGGGCCTGACTGACACTTGAATAAACATAAATGCATGGCGTTTATGGTAAAAGCACCCACCGGGGGCACTTATCAAGGCCCCAACCGCCCCCAAGAATGCTGTCAGAGCCTTCTGGCCACAACACTCCTCCTATTGTTCCTGGCCTGCCTCGACAACGGCTACTGGTGCCCCGAGGCTGCTCTCGGCATGAGTGATTGCTCTCCTGCATACGAATATACACGTATATGGGGCACAGAGAGGTCTATGCTACGTACTTGCTGTCATGCGATACTTTGACAGCTTTCTTTTACCCAAAGAGAGCGAGAGAGTGTGTTCCCAGGGCTATAACATGACAATGCCAGTGACGCTTAAGGCGCTCTATGTAAATTTAATAAAATTCTCAACTCTCTGTTCGATTTTCGAACAACTTTCTGGCTTCAAACAGGTGGTACTGCAATCAGAGTTGCCTTTAAAACGAAATGAATATTTATTAAAGCGCAATGCAACTCTGAAGGGAGAGAGAGAGAGAGAGAGAGAGCGATAAAGGCAGTGAAACGGTAAAAGGCGTGGGCTGTATGTGTGTGTGGTGGCTCAACGCGTTTATGCCTCAATAAGCTCATGATTAATAGCCCGTCTCGGTGGCTTTGTAATGAGCAAAAGGCGAACGAAACCAAAGGAACACCGCCCACCGCTCAGCCCCAACCCCAACCCCACCCAAAGGGCAAAGTAGAAGAAAAACTGTGTGGGTAGGAAAATCATCAGCAAAGCCCTGAGTTTTTCTTTTTTTTTTTTGTTGCTGTAAAAGTTTATAAAAAATCCTCATAAGATGCGCGGCGACGTGGGGATACAAATTCGCTGAAAGGCAAAAAGAACCTGAACCTGAACCGCTGAAACTCAATTGAGATTCTAAGCAAAATGGATGTAATGATCAATGGATCGAAACTATGAAGCGGGGAGAATGTCTTGAAGGTTGAGTGAAGGGAAAGGAATGAAGGAATTCCAAGGAGATGGGGTTTAAAGGGGTCTAAAAAGTTGATTTTGAAGATAGTTTTGAACCGGTTCTGAAACGGCTAAGACCTTCTATCGAATCGGCTATGAACCGGTTAAGAAAAGGCTAAGAAAGGGTTATAACACGGTTATAAAAGGGATATGAAACGGCTTGAAATGATTACGAAACGGTTATGAACCGGTTATGAACCGGCTATGAACCAGTTATCGATCATTTTGAATATTTGAATTTGAAGATGCATCTGAAGATCTGTAAATCTGGAAAAAATTGATTATTTATATGAATTTGAGACAGTTATGAACCGGTTAAGACCTTCTATTGAACCGCTTATATATTGAAAATTATAGAGCAAAATTTTATAGAAAATTATGATCTGCTTAAGAGCCTCTTAACTTGATACTGAAACGGTTATGACCCGGTTAGGAGACGGTTATGAATCAGCTGTTTTTTCTCCTGCATATCCCTTACCTTTGAACCAATTAAATAGCTACTGCGAATCGGTTAAGAATCGTTGGCTCTCTGGCTTTTCTTCAAGCTTTAAATCTCCTTTTGTATCGCTAATGAATCAGTTATCCAGATTTGATAGCCAACCCCATAAATAATTCAAATTTAAGTACGAATCCCAGTGCCACCTTTGAACCGTGAACCACTATCACATGCAAAGCTCTCTCTGGCTCCCTCTCACTCCCCCTCTCTTACCTTCAAATGAGGCGCACAGCATTAGAGAGGGAGAGAAGCAACCGCTGATGCTTGAATATTTTGTTGTTGAAAGACTTTTGCGATGAGGAGGGTCTTTGAGGGACTTATGCAAATATTGAAGGAGTCATCCTGACGGCATCGTCGTCATCTCATTGGCATCGTCACCGCAAATCGTTGCTTCACACACGACTAAATCATTTCCAGGGTCGGGGAGGGGCCAAAGAGGGGCCACAGCTTAATGCTTTTACCATTACCATATGGAATATGGCATCGTTTTTGGGCTCCAGGGATCCAGGGATGCCAGCTGTTTTGCTTTTTCTGTTTGTTTGTTGATTTTGCGTTTTTTGGTTTTCAGGTTCTGGTTTTTGTTTGCTTTCGCCTAACGGCAGTTAATGTTACGTGTAAATGCGCATTTCCGTTTCCGCCGTGTGCTGCAAAAACCGCAGTCACACCGACACGGCACGGCACGGCACGGCACTCTCATCCTTCAGACCCCCCCCCTTCAGATCGTCTTCTTCGGGTGTCACATATGCCATTTTGGTGGTTTGTCAAAAAGCCAACTGTTTGACAGGAAGTTGAAGCAAAGAAATTTTACAGCCTGTTTGCAGTTCACTTGAGAGGGAAAGACAGACAGAAAGTCCTTAAAGGAGGCGGGCAGCAGGAGTGTGGGTGAAATATGATAAATAGTTGAAGGAAATCTGCAAAATAAAGGTTTATTTTGATTCAATTTAATTCTAAAAATAAAAGCAATGCTGGGAAAAAATAAAAGAAGTGATTAAAAAAAATAAATAAAAAAAAATTAATAAAAAAATTAATAAAAAAATAAACTAAAAAAATAAATTTAAAAAAAGTAATATAAAATATAAATAAAAATATTTATAAAAAATAACTAAAAACAAAAATAAAAAATACCTAACAAAATAAAAAATAAATTTAAAATAAATTTAAAAAAAAAATAAAATAACAAAAACATATAAAAAATTAAATTTTCCATACATTTACGTCAGAAAGGCCAACAAATTAGTATCCCCTTCAATACTTTTTTTCAATTCCCAATCAAGGATCCATTGCGGTTTCTTTTTTCCTTTTCTCCATTTTTGGCTTTGGCTTTTTTCTTCTTTATCTTTTATGTTCTTTCGGCTCTTCATTTGATTATCGTATATTTCCCTTTCGGACACCCTTAGTTCAATGACATTTTTAATTGGCTTGATCTCCCTCTCAGGCACTATCTCTCTCTCTCTCTCTCTCTCTCTCTCTCTCGCTCTCTCCCTCTCTTTTAATCCTTGTTTTTTGCAAGCCTCTTTTTTAACTTTTTTGATTTTTCTGAACCCCCTCTGCCCCACTCCCTTTGTTTATAATGAATTTAAATTTGCTGCTAAATGCCTAAGAGCGAAATTTTCCTATTTTCTGCTTTTCTGTTTGTTGCGCTGCATTGACTCTGCCTCGCTCTCTCTCTCTCCCCATCCCTCTTCAATGGCCACTTCCTCGCTATCTCGGACGTCGTTACTTTCATTAGCAGCTACGATTTTGTATACCCTACAATGAGGGGGTATATTTATTTAGGAATGCCAAAAATAGAGAGAAGAATAATGAACAAAAAATAAATTACGGAGTCGAGTTTATGTTGTTATTATTTAATACCATTATTTATTTAGTTTATTTATTTTTTGTCTTTTCTCAAAAATTATGGATTTTATTTGTATTATTATTATTATTTAATGATATATTATTAGCTAATTTTTTATTATTATTATAATATTTATTATTATTATTTTACTATCGTTTTCTTTATTATTTTCTTAATTATTATTCTACAAAAATTACTAAGTCGAGTTTTTTGTTATTGTGGAGATAATGTTTTTTATCCCCAGTCGGCCGACTAATTATTTCGAATTAAATAAAACTCGGCGCAGAAATAAAATTACGATATGTTCTTTAATGCGTGACATCCAAATTGCAAGTGTGGCTTGCCTGCCCTTTACATTGCCGCTCCGATCGCTAAGCGCAGCTTCGCTCGGCCGACGTCGGTAGGCAGACGCAAAGCGGAGATAGCGAAGAGCGAGCTGGCAGAGAGCGTTTAGCAGGGCAAGCAAGCGCAAAGCTTTAACAAACAAATGAGTGACATAGACATAAGTAACAAACAAAATAAGCGGCTGAGGGCCAAGAATTAGGTGCTATTTGGCCAGCAGCTAATCGGCTGGGTTCTGCTCCGAACAGTTATTATTATTAAATAATTTATTATTATTTTTTGTTGTTATTGTTTTATTATTTTTATTTATTTTTTTGTTAGTTTCCTTTTTTATATTTTCTTTTTATATTTATTATTCTACAAAAGTTACATCTTCGAGTTATTTTTATTATTATTTAATGATCTATTACAATTTTTTTTTTATTATTAAAATATTTATTTTGATTAATATTATTTTATTATTCATTTTTATTTATTTGTTTTGATGTTTATTATTAATTTCTTATTTTTATTATTCTACAAAAATTTATTTTATTTATTTATTTCACTATTATATACTAATTTATTATTTATTTATTAATTTTGTATTATTTGAAAATTATTATTATTATTATTTAACTATTTATTATTCTACAGAATTCTGTTCAGTCTCTCTACGTCTCACCCTACGTATATCATATACCCTACCATATTAACAATTAATCTCTGAAGGGTATCACATCGTCCCATCATTGCCTTTTTGCACTCCCATTTTTTTGTATCTTTTTTTTGTGTGCCTTTTGTGCACTTCCTGTTCTCCGAAATTGAATTACAATGTTGTCGCTGCACTCCCCCCCTCCACCGCCTCTACCCCTGCAGTGCCAGGACCTCTATTTTTCACTCGTTGTTGTTGTTTTTGATTTTTTTTTTAATGTAATCAAATTGTAGACGAATTTTTGTTCAACTCTCTCTCTCACTCTTTCATGAGCTCTTGGCAAGTCATTTAATTTGGCTTTTTATAAAAGTTGCGCCTACACCACATTTTTGTTTTTTATTTTGTATTCTTTTTTTTTTTAGCAAGTGGTGTGAACACAAATTGCACTCTTTTGCTGCTGTTAAAGTTTTTATTTACTGGAAGTCCTCTCCACTCACCAAATGAGTTATTAATTGAGTTATTAGTTGCAGCAAAATAGCGGCAGTGGGAAGGGGGAATGGCATTCAATTGGTTGATATTTTTAATGGGAATTTTATGATTTGTAAATGGAAAAAACAAACAAAAATATATGTAAATCCGGTTTTAATTGATGCAAGTTTATGGCTTAAATTGGAAGATGAAAATGTTCTTTAACTATGAGATTGGGGCCTCTAAAGATCGGTTTTAGATTTGTTGGTTATTAAGGGTTAGGATTTTGGAATGCCTGTAGGTCTAGGCTGTTCCCATTTTAGCTGTTCTTGTTTGAATATTGTATCGCTGTAAATATTACCTTTTTCGGCTTGAATTTTTCTGCCACTGAGTGGTCCCACAGAAGCTGTTCTCACTGAAAATACTTGCTTTTTTCGGCTTGAATTGTTCTCCTGCAGAGTGTTTCCAGTGAAGCTGTTCTCACTTCAGAGTGTTCCCACTGAAAATATTACCTTTTTTAGGCTTGAATTATTCCCCCCAGAGAAGCTGTTCTCACTGAAAATACTTGCTTTATTATTATTATTTATTAAATATTACCTTTTATAGGCTTGATTTTTTCTTCCAGGGTGTTCCCAGGGAAGCTGTTCTCACTTCAGAGAATTCCCACTGAAAATATTAGCGTTTTTCGGCTTGGATTGTTCTCTAACACAGTGTTTTCAGAGTAACTGTTCCCATTGTGACTGTTCTCTATTACCCTTTTCTGCTGAAATTGTTCTCCTACAGAGTGTTGCCATTGTAGCTGTTCTCACTTAAAATATTACCACTTTCTGCTTGAATTGTTCCGTCTTTAGAGTGTTCTCACTGTAGCTGTTCCCAATGTTTAGATGTTAGATGTTCCCTTCATCAACTGTTCTTCTTTCTACTGTATCCGCCAACTACTTTTTTCCTCCTTCATTTCCTCCTGCCACTGTTTCCCCTTCTACTGTTCCCCCTGTACTGTATTTTTAAGAAAAAACTATACCCATAATAGGTACTCCTTTTTCTTCTGTTTATTTAAAATTTATAAATCTATAATTATAAATAAATATTTGAAATTCCCATGTCTGGTAAAATTTTAGACCATTTTTCGTTGAATAAATTCTACAAAATAATGCAATAAAATTACGCTTAATAAAAGGAACCAATCTTAACGAAAATTGATTAAAATATCGTACAAAATTATTTCTCTTTTAAAAACTGCAGTGAAAAAGCTCTTAAAACAGGAGTAAACTGAAAGGTAATTGCTGTCCAAACACTTAAGTCCGGCACTGTATGTATCTCCCTTGTTTCTCTTTGTTTTGCTAAGATTTTGGAAGTTTCTATTTGAGGATTTTGCTCCCCAACACCCCTCGAGGAGGGGCTAATGTACTACTTCCTACTGTACTGTTCCTACTTCTATACGATATTGCCCCATCAATTCTGTTCCCTCTTTGGCTGCTCTGCACCGGCAATTATCTTTTTGGTGATATTTCCCGAATTTCCCAGATTTCTATTACCATTTATGAAGCATTCTTTTTCCTATTTATCAACCACTCCATTCAAAATTATGAATTTCAATTGCAAAATGTGCTAAAAAAAAAGGGAGAAGAAAAGAAAAATAAACTTCGATGAAGAGTGGAAAAAGGCGAATAAATGAAAAACTCATCGTGGCAGCAAGAGCCTGGTGCTCTATCGATAAATCTTTACGCTGCAGCAGGCGGAGGGGGGCGGAGGGGGTGGAGGGCGGTGGGAGGTGGAGGTGGCTGCTGCTGTCGGTGCACTTTTCATTTGTTATTGGCGCAATATGCGCGTAAATCGCGATTTCAATGGCTAAATATTGATTGAACGAATGAACTCAATATGCAAGCGAGAGGAGGAGGCCGCCCCCCAACTATATATACATATATATATATGTATATATATATGTGCAACATCCCAGGTCGTATCCTATATCCCAACCATTCAACTATCCAACCATCCATCCATCTGTCTATCCAGTCATCCGTCTATCTGTGTATCTGTGTGGCTCTGTGTGCAACTCTCTCTCTCTGGCTGCCAGTTAGTTAGCAATTGCAACTGGGCGAGAGATGGGGCATGCTGCATATTTGTTCGCTACAGGCACACGCACGCACATTGGAGCCCATAGAGATAGAGAGAGAGGGAGGGTGTGGGGCTCCTAGGGTTATTGCAATGAAAATCGCTTTAAGCTGCCAAATGCAAACTGCATTTTCGGACTATGAACAGCAGTAGGGCTCCCAAAGGGAATGGCAACTGGCGAACCTTTTAAACGATCCTTTTCTCTCTCTCTCTCTCGCTCTCTGTGAAAATCATGTTACCTGCACGTTTTGGCCATCTATCCCAAGCGTTACCACACACACATACCAGACCATGCCCCTTGCATGTTGCCTACTTTTTCGCTGGGTTGCACGCAGGCAGGCGGCTTTCGTGTTATTGTAGCAGCGAGCGATTTATTGAAATGCGCGCACACACACACTCACACACACACACACACACACACACACACAAAAAACACACACCCATGCCAGGGTACATTGAAAAGGTGTGTGTGCACTGAAAGAAAAGAATCGCTGAATAAATAGCACTTTTGATGCCCAATATCAACGATCTGGCAACGATCTGTCAACGATCTTTTGGCCTAATTTCGAACCAAATTTCTATAAAATTATACCAGTTTTCCAAGAGGTATAAATCTATTTGACTGAAAAATTCGATTTGTCGTTGAATTTGGTGTACATTTTGGTATAAATTTAGGTATAATATTGGGTATACACATTTTTTGGTACCTTTTGTCTAAGCTCTGTCTAAACTTTGGTCTAAGCTTTGAACTTCAGTCTAAGCGTTGATCCAAAACTTTTGATCTAGGCTTTGGTCTAATTGATGACTTAACTTAGGTCTACATTTTGGTCTAAGCATTGGTCTAAGCTTTGAACTTTGGTCTTCAAATTGATGCAAAATTTGGTCTAATTGATGGCTTAAATTTGGTCTAAATTTTGGTATAAGTTTTGGTATAAATTTTGGTATACATTTTGGTATACTTTTTGGTATCAATTTTGGTCTAAGTTTTTAACTTTGGTCTAAGCGTTAGTCCAATTTTTGGTATAATTGATGGCCTAACTTAGGTCTAATTTTGTGTTTAAAACTTGGTCTAAGCTTTGAAAAAGTGTTGGCCTAATCTTCGGACCAGGCTTTGGTCTAATTGATGGGCTAAGTTAGGTATAATTTACGGTCTAAGCTTTGGTCTAAGCGTTGATCAAAATTTCGGCCTAATTCATGGCTTAACTTAGGTCTAAACTTTGGTCTATATTTTGGTCTAATTTATAGTTCAACTTAGGTATAAACTTGGTTCTAATTGATGCATTAATTTGGGTCAAAATTTTGGTCTAAACTTTGGTCTAATATTGTATTAACTTTAGTCTAAGGCAGGTATACATTTTTGTTTTTGGTATAAGCTCTGCACTAAACTTTGTCTGTATTTTTTTCTAAGTTTTGGTTTTTTGTATAAGTATTGATCTAAGTTCAGGCCTAAAGTTTGGTCGAAAAATAGGTCTAAACTTTTCTCTAATCTATCTAAAATTAGGTTTTTTTCTTACAAATTCCTAACAATTTTTCTTGCAGTGCAATGTGCAGTGTGCAGTGTATTTGTGTGTGTGTGTGTGTGTTTTGGATGGATTTTGTGCGAGGCTTTTTGTACAACGTTCTACGCTGCGCCGCTCAACGCTTGAGCTCCAATTGATGCTGTGGTCACGCTTTATTTTCATGGCAGTCTCCCGGGTCCAATACCGTTCAGTGGCAGTGGCAGTGGCAGTGCCGCCCCCACCCCCCGAGCCGTGCTGGCCTGCTTTGAAGCCTGCGGCGTGCTGGCGAGTCCCTGCAAAATATGCTATCCCTTTACTCAGTTCGGCCAATCTTTATTAGGCCTGAAACGCAGCTAAACATCAATTACTTAAGCTTTGTGCCGTACCCGAAAACCAGAAACAGAAACAGAACGAACGAATCGGCCTCCGGCCGTGGAGTGGAGTGGAGTGCATCGAATGGCAATTTTGTTGAGGCTGTCAACCAAAGAGATTGCCATCAATCATGATTGGAAGTAGTAGTTGTAGTTTTAGAATTTAAATCCTTAAAAGTCCCTCACGAAATGAGCAAACAATCCAGATGCCAGAATTAATTCCCAATTACATTTCTAAGCCCAAAAGCCTCTTCAGAAAACCTCAATCAACGAGCATATTAATTAAGTTTCAAACCAATAAAACAAGAGCCCTCGAACTTGAATCTTCATTCAGTTCTTGAGCGGCAAATGCAGTGTGGCATGCCCCAGGGCCACGGCTCATAAATGTCTCGTTGGCAGCGTTTGTCTCGCACGAAAAACTTTTGTTGCCTCCGAATTGCAATATAAATCAGCAGCAATGTGACTTTTTAATGTTGCCGCATTGTTCTCTGTGCCACACCTATGCAAAAGTGGCGAAAAAACAGTTTATTGAAGAGAAAGTTGGGCGCGTTGCTTATTTTTTGAACAAATTGATGTTGTGTTTGACAGTTGAAACTTGCAACAAAAACGTGCAAATAAATAAATACACAGCGCCACACGAAAAGGAGGCAACAGCAAATGCAAATGTTGGAAAATTTACACAGTTAAATGTAAAAGTTTTATTTTTGTTTGCAAATGAATTTCATAGGGGGTTCCCGGCCCCCTCCTAAATCCCTCCAAAGGAGAAGGTGTTTGGTAGTCAATTTGGTTAGAATTTAGTTGCCAATATCTGTGCTTGGGGTTCCTGGACTGCCAGGGCTGCCTGGGCTTCCTGGGTCCTCAAGCAACAAAAGTTGCAGAATAAACCAAAAAGCCAGAAGTTTTGCGCCACAAAACTCTTGGCGTGTCCTCTCGATACGGATTCTGGACAAGGATATTTGTGTGTGTGCAGTACACAGTACGGAATATGCACTGAGCAGAAAAAATGGAGAGTATTTTAGGCGTTATAACCGTTTTTGGATAGCCTCTGAAATTGTTAGGCAACTGAAGGGAAAATATCTGTAAATAGGAGGTAGGTAATAGTTAATATTCCCTTTTGATTGACTTTTTAACCGGTTATGAAACGGTTATGAACCAGCTATGAACCGGTTCTGCAACTACCCTGAAAAAATTCAGTAAATGGGAAGTATTTTTTGGGTAATATCCATTTTAGGATAGCTTATGAAATGATTATGCAACTGAGTGGAAAATATCTGTAATTGGACAGTATTTTATGGGTAATATTCCTTTTTGAACAAATTTTGAACCGGTTCAGAACCGGTTAACCGGAGAACCGGAGAAAATCATTAAATAAGAAATATTTTTTTTGGGTATTATTCCTTTTTGAATACATTTCGAACCGGTTCAGAAACGGTTGTTAATCGGTGACGTACCGGTTCTGCTGCTAAGCGGAAAAATTAGTAGATGAAAACTATTTTATAGGTAATTATATTTCGAATAATTTTTGAACCGGTTATGAAACAGTTATGTAAAGAATTTTATGGCTAATATTTCTTTTTGAATACATTTTGAACCGGGTTTGAAACGGTTATTAATCGGTTCCACAACTGAGCGGAAAAATCAGTAATTGAGAACTATTTTATAGCTAATATTTTTATTATTATTTTGAATAATTTTTGAGCCGGTTATGTGAAGAATATTATTCCTTTTTGATTCACTTTTTAACCGGTTATGATATCGGTTCTGTAATTGAGAGGATAAATCTGTAAGCTGGAAGTTTTCATTGGTAATATCCATTTTTTAATAGCTTCTGAACCTATCATGAATCGGCTTTGAATCTGATCAGCAAAATATATAATTTATTCCCCAAAATTTGATGAAAATGAGCGGAAAATTGTGTTTTAAACTTCCAAATAAGATGTAGGATCCCAGATACAGAGATTCTATTTGTTCTAATTCAAAATTTGATTGTAGGGATATTGAAATCTATCTTAAAATCCATCTAAAACCTAAGTTAGACTCCCAACTGGGCCCCAAAATCCTTATTTGAAGAACTTGGGAGTACAAAAATCTTTTTATACCAAAAATAAATTCCCAACTACCACATTTTGCGCTCAGTGTCTGCCACTTTGTGGCATCTTAAGACGGGAAGTCTGGCACTGACCCTTGCGCAAAAGTTTGCTGCTCTTCTGCTGCCTGTGAGAAACCAATAAAACATTCAGAGTGTGGGGCGGCGTCGGCGGCGGTGGCATATGAGTAATATTTTATGTGCAACAGCAGCGGCAGCAGCATCACTTTTGTGGCAGCAGAAATCTTTTGTAAATGCAAAAAGAAAGTAAGTTCTTCTTAGATTGCAGGCCATTCATATGAGAATTAACTCCCCAAATAATTTTTGGACAGCCTACGAGAAGGAAAATGAACTAATTTTTCAGCCACTGACCGAAAAGGGGAGTCACGGGGCTGGGGAGTCTCCGAACAAAGTTGCCAAAGCGTGAAATTGCAACATCAGAGAGTGGAGAGGGGATTGGTACAAAAAATAACAATGTCAAAGCTAAAGGGAGCACTAAAACTATAATACAATTTACTAAAAATAACACACAAAAGGGGCTCTGGCACAAAAGAGCACTAAATACACACGCACACGAGAGAGAGAGGGAGAGAGGGAGGGAGAGAGAGGGTGCTAGTGCCAGTGCCAGTGCCAGTGCTAGTGTCATATGTAAATTCTCCCCTGACGCCATTGACAGAGACACTTGACTATGCAACCCCCCCCCACCACCAAAAAAAGCAAAGGCAACTGCTATAAACTCGATCTAGCATACATTTAGGCGGCAGACCCAGGGCATAGGGCCCTCTGTCTATAAATTGTAGCATACTTTCGGGCGCAACCCGAAAAAAACTCTAAAGCCCACACACACGCAAAACTTATCTTTGGCAGAGGATCTCTGAGGAAGAGGACGAGGAGGAGGTGGAGCCATAGGCCATACCATATTTGTTTCTGTGTGCCCTGCACAATGACCCTAATAACTGTCTACGGGCCATGTTAAGTGTCAGCGGCGACATGGCCCTGTCATGTCTGCTGCTCTCCCTCTCTCTCTCTCTCTCTCTCTCTCATGTGTGGCTGGCAACATAATATTGTCTATATTTCTTGTCCGCAAATAAAGTGAGAAATAAATAAAACGCTGCTAAAAAGTTGCACCCAATCACAAATAAACCAGAAAAAAAAATCAACAACAGACGAAAACCGAGAGAAGGAAACCGACAAAAAAGAGATGTCAAATTGCGCCTAAAAGCAGACCGCAATATTTTGTAACAAAAACAGGAAAAAAATTGGGAGAAGAAGCTGTCTATAGGCTATGGGATGCCCATTAAATTGTGCTTTATATTGGAACATTAACTTAAGAAAATAAAACCAGAAAAATTACCTCTTAAAATACTAGAAAAAATGCTTCGAAAAATGCTAGAACAATTTTTAACAAAATTATAGAACATTTCTTTCTTTTAATTCTACAAAAATTTGTATCAAAATTCTAGAAAAATTGTTTAACAAAATTCTAGAACAATTTTTATCAAAATTCTAGAACAATTTTTATCAAAATTAAAAAAAAATTGTTTTAAAATTCTACAAAATTTTTTTTTTTTTTATTTCTAAACAACATTTTTATATTAATTCTAAAACAAGTTTTATTGAAATTATAGAATTTTTTTTTTTTAGTCTAGAAAAAGTTATATTAACATTTAAGACAAATTTGTATATCGATTTTTGTTATTAAAATTCTAGAAATTGTTGTTTTTAAGTTTAAGAAAAAAATTTGAAAAATTCTAGATAAGTTCTTTAGATGATAGTATGTATTATATTTTATTTATTTTCTATAATATTATATAATATTATTTAAATTATTCGAAAACTCTTTTTTTTATTCCATAAGAAAACCTGTAAATTTCGTAAAAAAATTCTTAAAAAATTCTACAATTTTCTTAATTTTATGAAAAATCTTTAAAAAATACTGGAAAAATGTGAATATTATGTTAAAATTGTTCTAAAATTTGTATACAAATAGTGTAAAATTCTAGAAAAACACTTCTAAATTTTAAAATTTTTAAGAATTAAAAAAAGTTTTTTTTAAGTTTCAGAAATTTTGTTTGAAAGTTTTGAACAATTTCTTTAAAAATTACAGACAAATTTTATAACAAATACTAGACAAAAATGTTTAGTATCAAGGTCAAATTGTTCTAAAAAATTGCAGAAAACTTCTGTAACAAATTCTAGAAAATGTCTTTTAAAAATTTTAGGGAAATATTCTTTTAAATATTGAAGAAAGAAATCTGGAAAATTATGTTTAAAATTCTTTTTACATAGAAGAATTTTTTTTAAAACTCTTCTAAGAATACTAGAAAAATTTGTTTTAAAACTCATTCAAAATCAAAGACTGCCAATCCCGTGGGCCTATAGTTCCTATAGGTCTATAAACTCTCCCCAAAACAGTGTATTTAGAGGGCTAGATATATGGGGACACATTTCTAGATCCATTTCGGCCTGTTACCAGCCTCTTTTCAGGTCCAAGACTCCCACGAATACCTCTTGGAAAACTATTGCCTGGCGATCCGTGGTCCTCAGTCGCTTCAGCCCCCCTCCCCCCAGCAGCAGGGGGCTCGGACTTCTTCTACGTTTCGCGTCGGTTGTCGATTCTTCGCCAACGCAAAAGTGTCTGTGTGTGTGTGTGTGTGTGTGTGTGTGTTGGTGGAGCTCTCGGTTGCTGCTCGTTGAACTTTTTCCATTTACTTTGGCTCATGCATTTTTCAAACGGCACAAACGGGGCACAAATTGTTTCTCCCACCGACGGGGTCCCAGCCACCCCAGCCACCCCACCCCTTCCATCGTGCCACCCCGCCCAATGCTGCCTTAAGTGTTATTTATCTTTTGCTCCCACGACATTACTCTCTCTCTAGTTTTTGCTCTCTCCTAGCCATCCCCTGGGTGCTGCTGACTGCAACTTCCCTTTCCCTGCCCCTGCCCCTGCCTTTGCCCCTTCCCCTGCCGCACCATTCCATTCTGCCTGCCCCATTGTCCAGTTGATCAAATATTAACTTTGTCCTTTTTTGCATTCGTTGTCGCCCACTGCCAAAAAATAATTGTTAAAGTTTTCCCAGCTGCCCCCATGCCCCATGCCACATGCCACATGCCCTTTGTTTTCTCCATTGGAGCAGAGACTGCGACTACTCCGTTCTAATTGTGTTTGCCAGCAGAAAAGTAGGCGATGAAAAGTTAATTGCAACCAAAAAAAAACACACAGAAATATAAATAGAAATAAAGGTGCTTCTGCATTGCTGTTGCATGCCGCATGGCTGCATAAAAGTCAGTGAAATGCCTGACCTGCCGCGTGGATTCTGACTGAAAACCGCAAACGGCGCTCTACCGATGCCTCTCTCCCTCTCTTTCCCCTCTCTGTGTGTCTCTGCCTCTGGTTAGGGTTTTGGGGCCGTGATCCCCCCCCACCCCAGCAAACGTTTCAATTTCGGGTTTATTTCCTCCTCTGCCCCTTCGATATGCATTCGCGTTTCGTTTGATTTTTAGCCAAAAGCTTTATTTGGCTTAGGTCTCTTTCCCCCCTTCCCCTCCTTCTCTCTAGCCATCCCTCTAACTACTCTTTGTCTCTCCATCGCTCTTTTTGAGTGCGAAATGGGTGCAAAATTGCTCAAAAATTACACTTTTTAGTCGCGATTTTTTCGGCTGTTTTCTCGGCAGGAAAAAATCTTGAAATTGTTGGAAAATTAATAGAAATTTGGCGGCTTTTTTTCTAGAATTTCCCAAATTTCGAAATTTATTTACGACAATCCATTGGGGCATTTATTTCCTTTAATTTCCTGCCTGCCTTTAGCTTCAAAAGCGGTTTTCATTAGCCCTGGTCTCCTCGGAGCCCTTGGGGGGCGAAGGGCTCGAATGCCTTACAGCCATTATAGTTGATGGCCAAAAACACTGGCCCATATCCACACACACACACACACACACACACACACACGTATAAAAAGCGAATTACATGGCAGAAGCCACAGAATCAAGAATCTAATAAATTTTATTACAAAAAAAAAATGTCATAAAATCTAGCACTAGAATGGGGGTTAGGAGGAGGGGGGGATAGGATATGTATTTTGGGGTAGTATCATGGACTGGAATGTGCAATGTTTTCGTTGTAATTTATGCGAAAATACGAATATTTAAGTTGAAATGTAAATATTTAAGTTGCATATGAAATTTGTGCAACATTTTCTGGCTTGCTGCATGTCTCCGATAGAGTCAGAGAGGGACAGCGAGAGAGGGAGAGACAGAGAAAGTGCCATTGCGACTGTGACTATAAAATTCTAAAACCACAAAAAAAAAAAACGAATCAAAAAGAACAAGCGATAAAAATACACATTTATATCTATGCCGTTATGTGGGATATATGTATATGTATATATGTATGTATCTATGATGTCAGGTTGTAAAACATAGCGATGCGTGATATTTGTATTTATTTTACATATTTCTATGGCCATTCTCGTTTTTCATACGTTTCCTCGAAGCGAATAAGGTATGCATTTGGAGGTAGAATCAGTGGATACCCTAGCATACGGAGAATAAGGATATAAATAAAGGATATTCAATAAATATTAGCTAAAACGATAGCTGGCTCGATATATGTTGCTGAGAGCAAAGTCTGAGCAGGAAAGAGAGAGAGAGAGAGAGAGCGTCTCAGATGAGGAAGGAGAATCACATGAGAAGAGATACAGAAAGAAGAGATATAGATGGAAGAGATACGAAAAGATGGGATACATAAAGAAGATATACAGAAAAAAGAGATACAGAAGGAAGAGATTTAGAATGAAGAGATACAGAAAGAAGAGATACATAAAGACGAGATACAGTAAGAAAAGATACAAAAAGCAGAGATACAGAAAGAAGAGATACAGAATGAAGAGATACAAAAAGACGAGCTACGAAACGATGGGATACATAAAGAAGAGATACAGGAAGAAAAGATACAGAAAGAAAAGATACAGAAAGAAAAGATACAGAAACAAGAGATATATATATACATATCTATTCATATATTCTTATATATTCCGAAGAATCACTAAAATATCATTAAATATTTGATGCCTTTTTATTCCTTTTAAAAGTATACTCTATCATCATGATGGATACACTTTTGTATCCTCTGAATTCCATCTTTTTCAAATAACTTTTTCCACTCCTTTGAAACGAGAAAAAATATTGCGGCATCTCAAGAGAAAACTAACTTTTTGAATGTATTTTGGTCCCTCTAATGCCCAAAGATGCGTCTATTCAATGGTACAACAACCATTTTTAGGCGATACTTCTGCAACGAAGAACGTTTACCACGGAACTCGTTTTATCAATCTTTTGCAATGGCATTACCTAGTACTTTATTACCAAAAGTTGAAGCAAGATGAACGAAGTCTTCTTGACTTGGAAATCCACTCTGAAAATCGTACAAAATCATGACACTGAAATGTAATTTTTTTATTGTTAAATCATACAAAAAGAGCGACCGTGGATGAAAAAGCTCTTAGCCAAAATGGCTAAAAAATGCCATACTTTTGACCTGGTCACACTAAAAAAAAACCAAGGGCTATGGACTTCAAAGTTCAGACCTTGGCTGTGATCCTTTTTGAACAAGTTATTTATCTACATATTTTTACAGAGCGATTTCCTGCTTCTGTTTCAAATATTCCTCCATAAACTATGAAATTTGCTGTGTGATTCTCCTCTCAGAAATTAATATAATTTTTGCCTTTTAATTCTATAATTTTTTTCTGACTATTTCTGTGTGAAAACCATCATCACCTCTGTGTAGGGTATAAAATAAACTGTATACAATTTTTTTGTTGTGTCCAATGGCGCCCCAGAAGAGATGCTGGGCATAGAAGTACAGTAAACAGAAGACAAAAAGTCACAAGGACATTGACTATGGACTAACCTTTTGTTTGTCTTTTGGTTATATTTCTCTTTGTATGCATATTTGTGTATCTGTATCTGCATCTGTATATCTGCCTCTCTTTCTCCGTGTGTGTGTGTGTGTGTGTGTGTGTGTGTGTTTTTTGCATAGGTAGAAGTGTATTTGTTTAGCCATATGTTTGGTTTATTGACAACAAAACAACCAAAAAACGAACTCTATCTGACATTTTGTTTCTGTTTATTCAAGTTTCGTTGTTTTTACTGCCTGTTTTGGTTTTGTTTTTGTTTTTGATGCTCTTTCATTTGGCATTCAGCATTTTGTTGCTTCTATTCCACGTGTAACGTCACTGTCGGTTTTTAAATAATCCAATATTTGTTTTTGGCACCAGCAGCATTTAGCGAAAACAAAATTGAAAGGGAATTTCGAATGCAAGCTCAAAATGCTTTAACAAAACGGAATGAATAGGGGATTTTGGAAGCACATATCCCACTGATGATCCAAAAATCCAATAGAAACTCAAATCGCGAAAGAGAAATAGATTTGAAGCTGATTTAGAAATCAACAAAATTGTTTTTTTGTTTCCAATTCCAAAGAGAAATCTAAGTCAGATCCCTTCCAAGCCAAAAAGATGTTAAAAAATGTAACAAAATTTAATAAATTTGAGTTATAATCAAAATTTAGGCAAAAATTTGGAAAATTGTTTTTAAAAAATGCAGAAAAATGCTTGTAGAAATTTTTTGTCATGTCCAGGCAACGTTTATCGTTTTTTCTTCCTTTAGAGCGAGTTTTACGCTATGCCAAGGATTGTGTATTTTGTTTTTAGCTTCTTGGGACTGAAAAGTAAGTATTTGTGTATCTACATCTGTAACTACATCCACGATCGTCCACTACAACTGACTTTACGACATCTATATGCATAAATAAGCTTGAAGGAATTTTCTGTGCCATGCCCAGGCAATGTTTATGGTTTTTGCTTCCTTGAGAGCGAGTATAAAGCTTCGCCAAGGACTGTGTATTTTGTTGTTAGCTCCTTGGGACCGAAAAGTAAGTATTTGTATATCTACATTGGCAACTACATCCACGATCGTCGACCACAACAGAATTTTGTACATCTACATGCATAAATACATCCCCTACTTGACATCTGCTCTGTTTATCTACAGAAGGGCCTCCTAACTCCAAGGTCCTGCTGTACGCGCAATAAAAGCGAGTGAGACCTGTAACCACTCCCCCCACGGGTATGCCCCATGCCATTCCCCCACTTACTAATGCAATCTATTATTATCTATTAATACCCGTTTCAAGTAAAATTTAATTAAAAGTCTTGGGCCCCTCGCAACAAAACTTTTGGGTGGAAAACTATTGCGAAAATTAAGAAAAATACCCAATGCGGTTATCATTTTTTTGTTCCCTCCCCCTCCCCCTCCCCCTCCACCCTCCTCCCGACTTTCTCTCGTTTAGTTTTTCGGCTTTTCCCCTGCGGCAACGGGCCATCGGTTGGGCAAAAGTTCTTTCTTTCTTTCTTTCTACTCATATTTTTTTTCTTTTTGCTTTTAGCCACAAGTTGCGCCAGAGAGGGGGGTCTGCTCAGGCGGAGAGTTTTTGGCACAGAAGTTGCCGGCACATACACAATTTTCTAATTAAATTCATTTGAGACACTCACGCACAAGATGCCCCGCGTGCCGTGCATTACAGATGGGGGAGGGTGGGGTGAAACCCTTTTTGAATTGACTGTACTTTTGACCGATGTGCTCTCTTTCGTTGCACAATTTGCAATCAGCAAAAGAAATGTCTCTCTCTCTCTCTCGCTCTCTATCTGTCTTTTGGTGGCTCGATGTGTGTCTGCGGCTGGTGTGGCGGCTGCTGCTGGTTGGTGTCTGCTGCCTGCTTATGCGGCATCGATGACATTGTGTGTAGCATAAAGTAATTTCCGTCTTGCACAAGCGGCGCTTCCGGTGCGGCAAACGTGCGCGCCGATGCCGATGCCAGAGCCCCAGCTCTGACACTTGCTGCAGACGTCACTTGCCACACACCACGCACACACACACACACACACACACACACATATCATTCTATGTTTTTTTTTCCCTCTCTCTCATGCTGCGTCTCTGCTAACATGGAAATAATCAAAATGTCGCATTGAGATTGAAAATCACTGCATTTGCCAACACTTCCGCTCAAGTGATGAGGCAAGTTGTTGCCTGCCCTTCTATCTATGTATGCGTGTGAGTGCCTGGCTGTGTGTGTGTGTGTGTGTGTTATCAACGAAAATTGACAATAAGTTGCTGTTAAAGACAGCCCCAGCGTCCCGTAAGAGAGAAATGTGCCATGTAAGCAATTTTGATGACTGCTTTTTCGTCGCTTGACATTGCTTCGATTTTTTTGCCCTTTGCTGAGCTTTAAGGCGTGGCCTCAGGGATACAGGAGCCCAAAGAGCAGAAATGATGACCCCGCACTGGAAGTGATGACACGTGCCGCATTTGTGTGTGTGTGTGCTGGAGGGGTGAGGAAGAGAGAGAGAGAGTAGGAAGGTAATGAAGTAACAGGAAACTTAAGCTGGTTTATTACCGATTCATAAACGAACTTAAAGGGGATTAACAAATGCTCTTGGAATCGATTGAAAGGTGCTGTATCTGAGTTTAATTCCAAGGTTTCAATGGGTGTTTTACTTAAGTTTGGTCGTAAAGCATCGATAGCCAGTTCTTAAGTGATTTAAAGCGAGGACTGGATGCCTAACCGCGTCATAACCGATTCTAAAGTTCTTTATTATTGATTCAGGTTCAAAACCAGTTTTTATAAACCTTTAAACGATCGTTAGTGCCTAACCGTTTCAGAACCGGTTTAAAAGTTTTCTAGAATTATAGAACTTATAAAGATCCTCTTAAAAATAATTAATCCCAATAAATTCCCATTTGTAAAGCAATTTTAAATGATTATCTATGCATAACCGGTTCATAACCGTTTCAAAAGTTCTTAAGAATTACAGATTTTCTAAAAATCGTCTTCAAAATTATGAAACCAAATCAATTCCCATTTATAAAGCGACTGAAAACGTTTATCGATCAATAATCGGTTCAAAACCGTTTCAAAAGTACTGATTTATTAAAGATCGTCTTTCAAATTATGAATCCAAATAAAATTCCTTATCGATTCATAGCCGGTTCATCATAGATTCAAAAATTCTTCAGAATTACTGATTCAAGTGCATTATATTTCTTAAGTGACTTAAAACGATTACCGACTCATAACCGGTTCATAACCGATTAAAAAGTCTTAAGGTATTAAAGAATCACAAAAGATCCTCTTCAAAATTCTTATTTTTAGTAAATTCCCATTTATAAATCGACTGAAAACGATTTTCGATGCATAACCGGTTTAAAACCGATTCAAAAATTCTTTAAAATTACTCTTTCGAGTATATTATATTTCTAAAACGATCATCGATTCATGACCGTTTCATAACCGGCTCAAAAGTTGTTCACAATCCAACACAGGCTCTTAAATCTTTTAAAAAAATATTTAATCCGATTTTCGAAAACCTTTTAATCTTTTGGATATCTAAAAATACACTTTTCTCTTTTTAAAACCCACCAGAGATCTCTCCCATCAACATCTTGACCTTAAACTCAAGATTTTATCCACTTTTTCCATTTGCGAAAACATTTTCCGCATGTTATTCTTCAGAATTTTTGTAAATAAACCCCAAAAAAATGTGCAAAAAATATGCCATAAGTGTTGGCTAATGATAAAATAACAGAATGGTGAAAAAGTGCGAACATTGGGCTTTTGGAGGCCCGGTATAATGGCTTATGCAAAAGGTCATAGTTTATTTCTTCGACTGCTTAACGTATTACGGGAACGCCTAAGGAGGGGGTGGGGGGGCAAATGTGGCAAAAACTAAAAGCCCGGACAACAGACCCCCAGAACAACTGTTGGGGCGGGCATCAGCGGAGCTACTTACTTAAAAAGCATTGAGCCTAAGTAAACTTTTACAACAGATGGCCCCCATCTCCCCCCGCCCCCTCACCCCTGTCTATGTGTATCTGCGGTCAGACTGCACTTAAAGACCCAGTGGGATGATGATGGACAAGGACACGGGTCCAAGGACGCCACGGCAGTGGAGAGCTTAATGCAAGCCAAATGATGTACAAACAGGGCCAAAGCCAACGCCAACGCCTGCAAGTGAGGGTTACGTTACGGCAAAAGCCTTGGAAAAAAAATATTGACAAGAAGTCCAGGAGCCAAGTCCAGGATCCAGCCAGCCAGCCAAGAACTGTGCCTGTCACTGGCCCAAGCGGCTTATGAATTAATGCAAAACAGATTGCTGCCACTGCCACTGCCACTAGTCGCTAAAGGCGACACTTGGCACCTTTTTTTGCAGGTGCCCTGCCTGCTCTAACTGCTGCTCGTTTTACTGATTTTTCTCCAGCTTTTCCTTGGCCTTAAATATTTACCAAAGCTAGAGAAAAAAAAAAACTAACCAACTGCTATTTAAATTGCGTGGCCCAGGCTCCAGGGCAGAAATTTATAGCACCTGAGTGGGTGGCGGAGGGGGGGGGGGCTTGAAGAGGGTGTGCCACGGACTCTGACTTGGGGTTGAGTGAGTGGTTGATGAGGGTCGCTCCTGGGGAGTGGCTTCATATCTTGAAGGCCTGATCTGTGTGCCTCTCTATTTTCAGTGTATTTTCAATTTGAATTTTTCGTTCTTGTTGTTGCTCTGCTTGTAAAAAGCAAATATCCTGGCAATGTCCTTGCAATGTTTGTCGCTTTATTAGTTTATCACAACTTAAGGATCTCGGGAGACAGCGGAAACGGAAACAGCAGCCAGCTGGGTAGCAGATGTTCTGCCATTGTCCCTGCCTTTGCCTTGATTTCTTTCTTTCTTTCTTTCGCACTTTCTTTCGCACCTTTGCGCAGTCATTGTTTTGGTCCTGCGACATTCTCTATAAATTAATCAGACGAAGTGCTTGGCTCCTCTCAATCGCGATAAGGCGACCTCCCCTGCCCCCGCCCCCTACCGACAGGTGAATTATAGTTCTTTGATTTTGTTCTGGTGATTTGTTTGGCTTTAAAGGCCTTTAATTGAATTGCATTCAAGAAAAAGGGATAAAAGTGCCCCCACAAAACGCCCCGCTTATCGAAAACTTTGCCCAAAGACAGGAAACTCCATTAGAAGCCCAAAAACGAAGATGCAGTCGGAGATCCCGAACGAGGCCCCGTCCTTGTGGCAGTCAAATCTGTGCATACAAGTTGGCGGGATTGAAAGTGCATAAAGTTGAGTTTATTGTCGGACTAAAGTATATGCTTTATGCCCCATGCTTTATAGTGGTAAATGCTTTCCCTCCCCCTGCTGCCACACACACATGCCACGCCCCATGCTGCACAAATCTTTATCAGCCTTAGCAAAAGAAAATTATGACGGAAATCTAAAAAGTTGTGCATTAAAACTTGTTTGCGGTCGGAGACTTGCAGTCGGTGTTGCGGGTTTCCTTACCCATCCGCCGACTGGGGTCATAAATAACAAAACATCCCAAAGAAGTTGTGTTTTAAATGGATAGCAATTATATGGCGGGCGGGCGGTTGGTGGAGAGAGCGGTGCCCGTACTCCTGGGCAAACTTTTTAGGTAAATTCCTTCTGGCTGGAAAGTATGGCAAACAAAGCGAACAGGATTTATTATTGATTGATGGCAGACTTTGAAAACTATTAAAAATCGCTTTAAGATAGAAAACCAACTCATTTATAAATGATTTCAAACATTAAGTGGCCTAAAACGATTAAAAAGGCATAGCCGGTTCATAACTGGTTCGAAATTTGTTGAGAATTGGTGGGCATCTTATTAGAAAATTATTATGACATAGAATTTTGTGGTTAACCGGTTCAAAACCGGTTCAAAATTCGTATTTTACTGATTAAAACCTTGTCTTTTTACCTAATCAGTTCATTACCGGCTCATAACCGTTTCGAAATTTGTTAAAAATTCGTCTTTTACCGATCAAGAACTTGCCATTTATTGATTTAAACTCTCTATATGGTTTTTTACTTAACCGGCTCATAGCCGATTCATAACCGGTTCAAAATTTATTCAAAATTGGTGTACATCCTATTTAAAACTTTCTATTAATAGATATAAGCTTTTTAAATAGAATTATCTAGTTAACCGGTTGAAAATTTTTTCAGAGTTATAATTTTATTGATTTAAAACTTGCTATTTCTTGATTTAAACTCTCGAAATTGTTTTTTACTTAGCCGGTTCATTACCGATTCATAACCGGTTCAGAATTCTTTCAGGATTGGTTTAAATCCTATTAAAAACGTTATATTAACTGCAATGAGCTTTCGAAATAGATTTTGGTAATTAACCGGTTCAAAACCGGTTCAAAAATTGATCAGAATTTGTATTTTTCGGATTAAAACATTGCCTTTTATTGATTTAAGCCCTCGAAATGGCTTTTTACTTAACCGGCTTATAACCGATTCATAACAGGTTCATAACTGGTTCATAACCGGTTCACAATTCATTCAGAATCTCCTACGAAACCCATGGAAAAAACTCAATTTCTGTCTCTATTCTTTATATAGAAGATGCCTCCAAATGTCTTGCAATGGCTATGGAACAGTGGCGTGGCTGGTATTTCCACTTCCTGAACTCCTTTTCAACTCGTGGCAAAACTTTTCAGTGCAGGTGGCATTCCTTTGCAGAAATGTTTTTGTTTTATTTTGGGGGAGCTCTCCGTGGAAATGCCTAGAATTTAATGTGAAAAATGTGACTTAAATATGCCGGTGTATAATTTCATTCGATTTATTTTGAAATTCATCAACTCTTTTGCTGTGCTCTCGCCCCCGCCGGTCCGGGCACATTCTATGGCACGAAAAGTGTCAAAAAAACGGAGAGGAAAAGCCAGGGCCACCTACCATTGGAAAATCCAATGACCATACAATATAAATAGAAAATGCACGGCGACAGCATTCAGCTGCTGGCTTTCGGGTTTCAGCTTCAGCTTCAGCTTCGACTTGGACTTCAGTTGCAGCCACAGCATCAGCTTCCGCCTCGACCACAGTGCAGCCATAGAACTGGACACAAAAATATTTTCAATTATGATGCCCCGGCGTGAGGAACTCTAGAATTTTTCAATTAAGCTGCTTACAGGGGGGCAAAGGAGGGCGGGGCAGGGCAACGAAGGTTGGGAATTTCTTGTGGCAAAAATAAGAGAAAGAAAAGAGAAGATTGTCTGCCATAGTTTTCCACGTGATGCTGATGCTTTTGTTGTTGTTGTTGTTGGTGAGTTTTTGTTGGTGTTTTTGTTGCATTTTTGTTGGTGCTGTTGTTGTTGTTGTTGTTGTTGTTGGTGTGGTAGTAAAAGGTAAAAGCATTAAAGTTATATGCGATTTCAACTAACAATTCCTGCCGCTCCATAGTTGCTGCTTCTGCTCCATCTTGGGGCTGCCGCTTCTATCAAGAAAAGGGGTGGCCAAATGCGGGAGTGGGAAAGAGGACTACTTTTATGGGCCAAGGCAAAAGTTGTCGCAGTTGCCGCCGTCCGCCCACAACGTGTCCGCGCGCCATAAAAATTTGCAACAGCTGCAGCAGGGATCCAGAGGGCAGGAAAAGTGTTTTCTTGGCGTGGCTGGGGCGAAGGGGAAGGATTGGGGGGAATGGGAAATTGGACTTAAGAACGGGTCTGAGAGTTACCTTGACAGTAGTCATAGCCAAAAAGGATTTTAGTTTTTTTTTCTGTGCCACTGGCTTTTGACTATACTCTCTGACTCCTGCCAAAAAGAGGAGGGTATGTGGGGCTTTCTAGGGATTTTGGGACGAAAAGGGTTAAGGTAGGGCTAGGGAAATTTTATGGGAAATGCGATTGTTTATACATTTTATTGGATTTTCATGGATTTCCTTTGGCTGATTTATTGTTGAATTTTGGGAGGACTAAAAAAAAATATTAAAAATTTTTTTAGAAGTTTTTTTGGGACAGAAAAATAGTTAGTTTAAGATAAAATAATATTTTATAATAATAATAATAATATATAATAAAAATAATAATATATAATAAAAATAATAATAAAAATACAAATAATAATAATAATAGTAATAATTATATATAATAATAATAATAATATGTAATATTCATATATAAATTATATACTATTATTATTTTTAATAAGCTTTTTTTGTATAATTACTATTTTTCTGTCCCAAAAAGCTTCTTAAAATATTTTAAATTATTACAAAAATCGACAAAAAATCAGCTAAAGTAAAGTATATAATAATAATAGTAATAAGTAATAAAAGTAATATATACAAATAATAATTAATTAATTAATTATAAAAATAGTTAGATATTTAGACCATATGTGTGTTGAAACGATCAAAAGTGCATAACCGGTTCATAACCAATTCAAAATTTATTCAAAATCCTGGTGTTAGCCTTCTAAACTGCGTGTTTGATTAACCGTTTCATAACCGCTTCAAAATGAATTCAAAAACGTTATGGCAGTAATGAAACATTAGATATTTAATGCTAAAAGCTTTGTAAGCCGCTATTTTACTTAACCGATTTACAACCGATTCATAATCGATTCACCGATTTTTAATCAAATTTTAAATATTTAAAAACGAGCTTTTTTAACCTTTTTTTTACCCACAAAATGTCTGAAACCATGGAACTATTTTCTGCAAAATTTCCCCCTAGTCTTTCCCTGTTTGCAGAGCATTCGCTTAGTCGTTGAGGCCTAACCCTTGTGGTTGCAGGCGACTGTTCTTAGTTCTACAGGATTTTGGGTTTCTTTTGTTTTTTGCGGCTGATGTTGCTGCTTTTGTCCCAATAATTTGGTCTATCTAATGGCCAGTGGCAGCACCGAAATGCATTTTGCAACGTATCTTCCTATTCCAGTTGGCAAATAGCCTTAGAGCTCCACCTCCACCACCGCCACCACCGCCCTCAAGCCGAAAAGTCTGTGCATAAAATAACAATATAATGCTATGGCCAGAGAGTGCCGCCACGAAGGAGTAGAAGGAGTATTGTATTTTCCACTTAGGCGATTTACTTTTCCGAAGAAGTTTTCGAGAGCTTTAAGAACAGAAGAACTTCTTGTGTTGCGGTCAGAGCTTTGATGTTTGCTAATTTTTCTCTTCAGTCTCCTCAGATGACAGACATTTGATGGCCTCATCCCGGGGATGTCGTCTAACTGTGGAGCATCATAAATAACGCGTTTTGGCATTTGCCATTTAGTTAATTAGTTTTTCGGCGGCAGGCTTTAAAGGACATCATTTATAAGTTATATATGTATAGTATATCCACACATTTTTGGCAGGGTCGACCGCAACGGGGGGCCAATTACGATAATTGTCGCGTTCATTTTTCATTTGACAAACGTGCGACAGCGGCATGCCCCACACACAGGGCCAGTAACCGGTTACTGCCTTGACAACTTGCGCGTTGCCAAAAAAATAAATAACAAAAATAAATATAGAAGCAGGCAGTCTTGTGCCTGGGCCAGCCCTGGCCTTGTGCCACCCACTCTCTCTCTCGTCTCTCGTTCTGTAATAATTCAATGAGAGTTGCTTCATTTGTCACATTGCTCATACGCCATGTGCAACGGAAACGGAAACCTCGGCGACCAAGTGAAAGTATTCATTATACTTACATTTACTCCCCTTTTTCCACTCTCTCTCTCTCGCTTCCTTTCTTTCTTTCCCTGCTCTCTTTCGAGTAGAGAGCTTTTGCCATTATAATAAATATTTGATTACATATTTTTGCACAGGACCTTAAGTTGAAGGCCCAAACCAATGGGCAGAATTGAGGGCCAGCAAGAGAATTGAGATTCGAGCAGGCAGTAGGCTTCACATTTAAGGCTGAAGCTCAAGCCGAGGTTCTGTTTTTGTGGCTGAGGTGCTGGTAAGCACAAAAATTGGCACACCTGCTCAGAGGACGACGACGAGAACGCATCGACGGAGTACAGTTGACCCAGTTGTTGCCCAGCAGCGGCAGGAGCACCAGCAGAGCACCAGCCGCCACTCGTCGAGGATGAAGTTGTGCAAAGAATGAGTAAATTGAATGGCCAGAGCCAGTGCCATGAACTCCAACCACACATGAGGAAGCAGCAGTTCAATGCACTTTTGCCAGCACACCTGCCACCAGTGCCACTGCCACTGCCCCTGCCACTGCCTTTGCCTTCGTTTTCTGCCTCTCTGCTTCAGGGTTCGACTTCAGAGACGACTTCGATGTTCATTCTGCTGAGAGATGAGAGAGGGCGAGGGTTGTGCATTAAGTTTTGGAGAGAAGGTTCCAGAGTCTATAGAGACTTGCTAGAAAGAAATTATAACAGAAAACAGTAAAAAAGATATTAAAATATCAGTAAATAGCAGAAGATACCAGAAAAATACCGAAACAATTCCACAAATAAACCAGAAAACGCTACAAATATCAGAAAATACCAAAAATACCAGTAAAAAATTTAAAACCCTGAAGAATACCAGAACGCGTAACAGAAAAATACCAAAAACTATCATGGAATACCAGAAAAAGACTATGAACTACCAGAAAAATGCAATAAAATACCATAGATTTAAAGAAACGTATATAAACTACCGGAAAAATTATAAAAGCAAAAGAAAGTACCGAAAAATATTAGGCAAATACTATAAATACCATGAATTCAAGAAAATACCTAGATGAACCACTAAAATATAATTAACACCATTGAAATGCCAAAAAATTACCATAAAATACCACAGAATATAACAAAATATCAGAAAAAACTGAAACCCAGAAAAACCCAGAAACTGTTAAAAATAACATTATAAAAATATAAAATATATAAAAAATTCAAAAAAATACCATGAAATTTCTGAAAAATAACATAAATTAAAAAAACTTTGGTTTACCATAAAAATCCATTAACACCATTGAAATACCAGAAAATTACCATAAGAAACAAACAAAATGATCATAAAATACCAAAAAATACAAGAATAATACCAAAAAACCAATAATATCCTAAAAATGGAAAAAAAAATTCATAAGAGGCACTAAAGAATACCAAAACTAGACAAAAAATGCCAGAAAAATACCATAATATACCAGGAAAAACCTCAAAATGACAGAAAAATGCCATTAACTCTCATAAAATACTTAAAAATAGGTGAAAATTTAACAAATCTAAACATCAGCAGCACTTAGTGTTCCCAAACCTGTTCTGTTCCTGTCCAGCTCTCAGCAGAAGGAGGCTGCATCACTTGGGCTCTGCCTTTCTGAACGACATCTCGGAGATGTCCACGCTATGTCCCAGAAAGATCGTCAACTTTATAAGGGCATCTGGATGGGACAACTGTTGACATGAAGTCTCATCTGCAGGGAGGGAATGATCCCAAGCGGTATCACAACGGGCCGAAACCGGCCTAAGTGTGCTGGGCTCCGAGCGAGCTTGGCGGCCGTCTCTACCTAACCTAACCTAACCTAGTGTTCCCAAAGAACACTTGTTCTTGTGTATCTTCAATGTGCATCTCAGAAACTCTGCTATCCGCCCTTCTGCCAATAGATAATTCTGTATCTGAAACTGCATCGTAAATCCCCTGCTCATCTCCCTGCGCTCGTAGTAGCTCTTTCTTGTCAATGCATTTTTTAAGACAACAAACAGGCTGGCGGGACTCCTGGAATCCCGAGGAAAAAGAGGGCCAGGGCAGGGCTGGGCTAGGCGGGGCACAAGCTGCAGCGAATTTGCAAAAGTGCAACGTTATCTGCATGAAGTATTTGAAAATGCCTCATCCTTATTGCCACCACTTGCTGTTGCAAGTTTGTAGTTGCAGTTGCATGTTGCTGTTGCTCTGCCTAATCTCAATGCAATCACTCACAGTAGCAACAAGCAGGCGAAAGGTTAAAGGGCATGACTGTGGGCTGCTGGCCAGCCAGAGAGTTTTCACACTTGATTGTGACAGAGGGGGTCAGTGGGGAGGCCCAACAAAGTGGCCGCTTGAGTTGAGTTTAAGTGCGGGGCAGGCATGCTTTTGGAGGCGAGGCTTCTATGTCCATGTCCTGGCCGGCCATAGAATGCTGTTGATCCTTGGTCTCCTGGCTCCTGGCTGGCTCCCCATTCCTGCAGCCTTTTGCACTGCCTATTCTGCCTCTCTCTCGCTCTTCCTGTTTTTCGGTGTCAATCACATTGCAATTTACAAAATGCATTTTCGACCCGAAAAACCGAATGAAACTCCAAGCCTCCGAGACTGCGGCCGCTCTGCCTCCTGCCGCTCTACCACTGCCTTCTGCCTCTTTGCCCCTGTGGTCTGTACGGTGTACACGTATGATGAATGCCTGTTTGGTTTTTTTCTTTTTTTGGGGGTTTTTGTGTAAGTTTATTGTCTGGTTTCGACCTCTGGCTTGTCGTCCTGCCACTGGGCTGGCGGTAGGATTTACCCTTCTTTCGGGGACAGGCGGTAGGACACATTCCCTTCCATGGGCATCCCCTCAATGTGCCAAGGGGGCCCCCCTTCCATGTGGCAGGCGGTAGGACACTTCATTTCACTATCACTTGGTCGCTGACATGGGAACGAGTGTTGTCGAGGTGTCGTGTCGTGTTGTAGTACTTGAGAGGTTACCCTACCCAGCTCTCACCTTTTTGCCACCTTTTTAAGGAAGCAGAAGAAGAAGGAGGAGCACTGGAAGAAGGAGGAAACAGAAGGAGAAGCAGTAGAAGAAGGAGAAGCACTGGAAAAAGGAGGAGCAGCAGAAGAAGAAGGAGGAGCAGTAGCAGCAGGAGAAGAGGAGTAGTGGAAACAGGACTAGTACTAAAAGGAGTAGGAGAAGGTGTGTTTTGGTGAATGGTTTTTGCCGAACGTCTAGACGGTTTGTTGCTGTTGCTGTTGCTGCCTTTCCTTACGTTCTAGACAATGCCTTGGAACAACACCTTTGTATCAGTCAAGTGGGTCGCCGGTCTGCCTGCCTGAGCGGAAGTGCTGTCAAAGCAAAGCGCAGATCCACAGATTAGTTGGGTTTTCCCCCACTGTTTTTGGGGAGAGTATAAAAATTAATGTGCCAACAGCTCATTCTCCCGAAGCACCCAACAACAATTCATTCGGCAAGGAAGGAAGTGAGGGGTGGAGGAGTAGTGGAGGAGGCGTTGGCATTTAGTTTAAAGTTTGGCGCGTCGCCTGACACTTGGACAGCAACAACTCATCAACGTCATGAGCAGCACAAACACACACAAAAATCCAACAAAAAATAGACGCCAACTGTAAAACAATATTAGTGATAGTCTGCTGGATGGTTGGTGGTGTGGGGAGGGTGGGGGAAAGGGTTACAGAGCTCCACTTACATTTCATTCCACATGTGTGAATTAGCCGTCAATCACAGCAACAACAAAAATACACAAAAATAAAATAGAAAAGGGAAAGAATTTTATAGCAGACGAAATTTTTTTTTTGTTGAGGCATTAGAAATGTGGCCTTCCAGGCTTGGATTCTCTTTTCCTTAGATGTCAAAGTGGGATTTTGGGTAATTATTGAGTGGTGAGTGGA
This sequence comes from Drosophila miranda, assembly GCF_003369915.1. NCBI lineage: Eukaryota > Metazoa > Arthropoda > Insecta > Diptera > Drosophilidae > Drosophila > Drosophila miranda. The sequence goes on from NC_046675.1 coordinate 30,594,938, forward strand.
GGCACCTCTACGAAAATGAATAGGGGATAAACAGGAAGGGGGATAAGGGATAAGAGCGCTGTCCTGTTAACAGGAAGGGGAATAGGTGGGAGGCCAGTAAAAGGGCGGCCTGAAAGTATTCCTAAATCCATTTAGTATTGCTTTTATGAATGAAAAGTACTACAGGTACTCGAAAGAGGGAGAACAATTTTTACAGCTTCTATGAAGATTTAAAGTGGGGAACATTTATAGATTGCTCACTGATAAAGTCAGATATCTAAGAGTGTATGATGCAGAGAATAGGACATCGCTGACTCTTAAGACTATATGGTAAACGTAAATTTCCCCCTCGGCATAATAGAAAGAGTGGATATTTCCTTGATTTCCAGTAATTATGAGCTCTAATTTATCATCTATGATATAATTTAATAGGATTTTAAAAGTAACATAGGCTTCACGCTTTCATAGGCCACTTTCTTATAATAGAAGTCAACGTTTCAGATCATAAATCGATGGTTTAAAGACTTAATACTCCCCAAAGTCATGAGTAAATTTGAGCCAAAATCAATCAAATTACCAAAGTATTCAAAATTATAATTTTTGTTGGTATTTTTCTAGTGTTTTAGCTGTATATTGGTATTTTTCTAGTATGTATTCAACTGTTTTTTTTCTTGTTATATTCTAGAATGTCTCTTCATTTCTGATATTAATTTTTCTATTTGTATTTTTTTTTTAGTATTTTCTGGTATTTTCTAGGATTGCTTTATATTTTGTCTACTGTTTTTAGTATATTTGTTGCTTATAATTATCTGGTCGTATCAGTTTTTTCTGATACTTGTGTTTAGTATTTTCTGGTATTTGTATTAAGTATTTTCTGGTATTTTTATTAAGTTTTCTGGTATTATTCCCTTTTTTCGTATGGTATCAATTTTTGCCTAGTTTTCTTTTTAGTATTTTCTGGTATTTTCTTGCGTTTTAAAAAAATTTATTTGCTGTTTCTGATATTATTTTGCTGATAATTATCTCGTCGTATCATTATTTTCTGGTATCTTATATTAAGTACTTTCTGGTATTTTGTAGTATTTTTCGATAATTTTTCTAATATTAATCTGGATTTTTCTTTGCGATTTTCTGGCTACTTTATGTTAATTTTCTAAAATTATTTTTGTTATTTTTTAATTAGTTTTCTCTTTTTATTTTTATTAAACATATTTTTTTTAATCAGAAACTAGTCTTATAAAAAGTTCCCTCTATCGAAATCCCACTGTTCTCAAGTAATCAAATCTGCCTTTGGCTGAAGGCTGAAAACAATTCTGTTTGCCCTGTGGGCCAGCTTTCTCGCTGCCTTTGGGGGGCCTTTGACATGGACTCTCCTGCGCCCGAGAAGGGGCTCAGGACTCGGGAATCGGGGTCCCTCCTGTTGACAGTCTTGAGTCTCTGCAGGGCCGTCAACTTATTTGACTCCTGGTCCGGGAGTAGGCTCTCTGGCCCTCTCTGGGGGCCAGCGACGGTTGAGCCCCCTCGATCTGGGAGTTGGACCTGAAACATTTGTTGTCTTAGTTTTGCTGCTCCTTCGAGGGACTGTCATTTCTTTTGCTCCTGCTGCAACGGCAACGGCAGCGGCAGTGGGGGGAACATTGTCTTTCTTTTGCTGGCGCTCGCGGGCTGTCATTAAGTTTTATTTAATTCCGAGTCTTGTTTGGCTCTGGGTCTGGGTCTGGGCTCTGGGACGCCAAAGGCTGCTTGCTGCCTGCTGCCTGCCACTATACTCCTGGTAGTTTTTATTGTTGCGACAGTTTTTGCTAACAAATTGCTTAGCGTCAAGTGTCGTGTAATTACGACAGACAGACATACAGAAACAGAGCCAAAGACTGACAGTCGGGGGCACACACATGAGAATGAGAGCCCGAAATCTTGTTATTAGATTGTTGCCAGCAAGTCACTTGGGAAAGTTGCTTTTCATTTTTGCTTTTCCTTCTTTCGCTTTGGCTTTCGCTGTGGCTCTGTGGCGCAATTGATGCCATAATAATAGTTGCTGTTGGCCCACTTTTTACGTCTGCTAATGATGCTGAACAATTCTCTTGGTTGGGGCTGTGCCAGCTGCTAATTATGCGTGGATTTGCCCTTTGACTGATCCCTAGGGAACGGCAGTGGTGGCATTTGGATAGATGATGGACGACGGCCAGTTTCGATACTCCTATGCTTAGCTCCCATGAGTTAAGGGTGGAAAAGGGAAAATAAAATAAAACGAGAGACTGCGCTGGAATTTTCTAGTTTTATTTCTAGTATTTTTCTGGTATTGTTTCTAATACGTTTCTGGTATTTTGTACGATTTCTTGGTATAAGTTTTCGTATTTTTTTTGTATTTTTTGCACGTATCCATTTTTGTATTTTATCGTTGTTTTTCTGGTATTTTTCTAGTATTTATAATGATATTATTTATATTATTTTTATATAATAATTTCTTATATGTTTTTTATCCCCAATCGGCCGACTAATTATTTCGAATTAAATAAAACTCGGCGCAGAAATAAAATTACGATATGTTCTTTAATGCGTGACATCCAAATTGCAAGTGTGGCTTGCCTGCCCTTTACATTGCCGCTCCGATCGCTAAGCGCAGCTTCGCTCGGCCGACGTCGGTAGGCAGACGCAAAGCGGAGATAGCGAAGAGCGAGCTGGCAGAGAGCGTTTAGCAGGGCAAGCAAGCGCAAAGCTTTAACAAACAAATGAGTGACATAGACATAAGTAACAAACAAAATAAGCGACTGAGGGCCAAGAATTAGGTGCTATTTGGCAAGCAGCTAATCGGCTGGGTTCTGCTCCGAACAATATTTTTGATACTATTTCTGGTATACTTTCCAGTATTGTTTCTAGTATTTTTCTGGTATTTTTCTTTTATTACTTCTAGTATTTTTCAGTTATGATTTCAAATAATTTTCCAGTATTATTGCTAGTATTGTATTGGAGGATTCTAGAATTTTTTTTAGTTTTATTTCAAGTATTGTTCTGGTATTTTCTAGTTTTATTTCTAATATTATTCTGATATTTTCTAGTATTACTTCAAGTTGTATTCTTTTTTTTTAGTTTTATTTATAGTATTATTTCTAGTATTATTGTGATACTTGCTAGTATTATTTCTAGTACTATTTCTAGTATTATTGTGATACTTGCTAGTATTATTTCTAGTATTCCTCTGGTATTTTCTAGTGTTATTTATAGTATTTATCTGAGCATTTTCTAGTATTATTTCAAGTATTATTCTGTTATTTTCTAGTATTCTTTCTATTATTATTCTGGTGTTTTCTAGTATTTTTCTGGTATTTCAAAGTATTATTTCTATTATTTTTCTGGTATTATTTCCTTACCCATCATATTTGGTTCATTCTACTTTTGCGTAAATTTCTTACTTTATTTTCCATGAAATATAAAATGTTCTTTCCAGTGTATAACCCTTACATGTCTCATTCTTCTTTATCCGACTATCGGTAATGCCCCGCCTGGCCTCCAATGCCTCCGTCCCCCCAAAAGAAGTCATATATTTATAGTCAATAGCCAGCCGCAACCCCAGAGGAGGATCCCCCCCCACCCGTTCCATGCTCCGCCATGTGTGGCGGCTTTCGCACAATTCCCCATTAACTGTTGCATACTTTACGCGACGGGGCCTTGCCCCAAACTGCCGCCTGCCCATCCAAGAGTTGGTACATATTTCAAAAGAGGGAAAAAGTTGTAGACCCAAAAGTGGGTGGAGTCACCTTCTGCCCCACCGTTCCGCCCAACGTTGATTTATTTAAAGTAAGCAAAAGTTATGCCCAAAAACAAAACAAAAAAGAACGCCATAAGACTGGTAAATAATGTACGAGCCATGTACGTACGTGTATGTGGAGTGCGGTGTGTGGCAGGATGCAGGACGCCAGGGAAATAAGCAAAACTTTATGCCACAGGAAAGTACGGGCAACAGCAGCCGGGAGTTGGGCAGAAAAAAAATTGATTAATGCACCTGGCAGATCATTTAATTAAGCCACAGTCGGTCCACCGGCCAGGCACTTCATCATTAATGAAGCAACTGCCACCGATTCGGTGACCTACTTGGCGATGCCTCAGGGCATGCTGCAACCGGAATGCGGCACATTGTTATTAGCGTTAAGTTGCCATCAATTTAAGTAAACTAATCTGCTGCTGCTGCTGCTGGTCCCCCTCCCATGTCCAGTGCCGTGCCGTGCCAGGCATAACATAAACAGGTATTTGCTGTTCTGGCCAAAAGGCCACGCCCAACAGACAACAGCAGCAACAGCAGCAGCAACACTCCGTGCAACCTACAACATGACAACATCAATGTCAACAGGACAGGCAGCAGGCAGCAGCAAACGCCCCCGCAACGGTTGCCGGCAACATGACAGACACGTCGTTTGCCTTCTGGCGGCATGTGTTTTGCAGCAGTTTGTTTCATATGAATAGCTCTCTCTCCCTCCGCGTGGCGTGGCATGGCGTGGCGAGGTGGAGGTTACGCGATGCGATGCGATGCCAAAATTAACCCGCCAGGACATGCAGCAACCAACAGCAAGGACCAGCCAAACATCGCATCGCTACGCTGGTGCCTGGTGCCTGGGGCCCGCGCTCTCGAGCCTCTGTCATTGTAAATTGCCACGAGTCCGGCGGAGTACCCGGCTAGGACTAGGCGGACTAGCAAGCGCATTTAAGTTGATCCAATGACATCAAATTGACATTTTATGTGCCAATTTTAAAATGTCGCCATGGTAGCTGGTGCTTCTGTTGCCTGTCCGTCCTCCCTGGTTGCCTGCCTCCCTGCCCCGAAACTTTGTAATTATGCGGCCAGCAACGGGGGCAAACAGTTTAGCCAGCGACCTGACCAGCAGCAGGAGCAGCGCGAGGCTGTCCCCGAACGCAGTCCCTGGCAGTGGGGGTTTAATATTGCAGCAGAATTGTAGCTGCTGCATTTTGGTTTGGTTTGGTTCTCCCTCTGCATTCCCATGCTCATTTTTTCTGCAGTTTTCTGTGCAGTTGGTTTTAATTATGGGCCCAGGCAAATGCTGCTGCTGCTGCTGTTGCCTGCGACCAAAGCTGTCCATTGTGGCCGTGGCCAAATGATGTTAATTGGATACGATGCTGGCAACAAGAGGGAATTGCCATAAAAATAGGTACAGCTTGTGATGTGTGGGGCGGGGAAGGGGGAGGAAAAATCAAGTATGTAATGGGCATAGACATAAATGTAATTAAAGGCTATTTACAGCACAAGTCGAATGAACACAATAGAATGCGTTGGTAATTAATAATAGAGAAAATACCAGATAATATACTAGAAAATACTAAAAATATACTAAATATACCAAACTGGTCAAATACCAGAAAACATAAAAATAAATACTGTAAATAAAACTAGAGGAATACAAGAAAAAATACCAGAAAATACTTCAAATACTACTCAAAAACCAGTAAATACCAGAAAATAATTGAAATAATACTAGCTAAATGTTAGAAAAATACTAGAAAATACTTGAAGTAATAATTGAAAAAATACTAGAAAAATATCAGAAAATACTTGAAATAATGTAAAAAACACTAGATAAATATTAGAAATATACCAGAAAAAATTCGAATTAATATTGTAAATAATACTAAAAGGAATCATAAAAATACTCTACAGAAACCAGTAATAATACTAGAAAAATATCACATAGTACAAGAAAGAATACTAGAAATACAGGAAATACTAACACAAAAAAAAACTAGACAGAATTTCAGGGAAATAGCAGAAAATTATAGAAGAAATAATGGAAATAATACTAGTAAAATATAAGAAAAATTAGTATTTTGTCTTCGAGTTTGTTGTTTTTTTTTTTAGAGAGAGAGAGAGAGAGAGATAGTGAGAGAGGACTGCGAGCCAATACAAGGAGATGGAATGACAAAAGAGAGATTCCAAATAAATATTTTAGAATTTCCAATTAATAAATTAAATCCTCCAATCCATCTATGGGACTGCGGGGCTACCTTCTTTATCAATGCATCCGCCAATTTCCCATCCCAAAATTCCTTTCATCTGTCAATCTGTGTCGTCAATTAATACGAATATTTTAATTAATTTAGTATACTGATATTTCGTGTGCCCAACCAACCCATTCTGCCCCCGAAATATTTGGTGACTGGTAATTTACTCAGAGAAACGAAACGAAACCCAAGACGCAGGAACCCCGTTCGTCTTCGAAGGCCGTTCGGGAAGTCGTTTAATTATTTTTAGAAAATATCACAGAAAATTATGCAAGGCTCAGGCGAAAATATTCATTAAGTGGCTGCTCATCAGAAATTTAGAGGCTCTGCTCTAAAAATAAGAGGACGGTATGGCGACAGGCAGGGAGTCTCAGGAGCCTTCCAGAAACTACGGCTATTTATAAAATGTAATTTGGGCGACGGGGCGACCGGTTTCGGAAAAGTTTCTTGTGTTGACCCAAAAACGATGCCGTTGGCAGCCAGGAGCATGGCAACCCTAACATTGCTCCCGTTGCTGATGCTCCTCTTCCTGCCTCTACAGATACACCTCCTGCTGCTGTTATCCTTGATGCTCTCCTGCTGCTCCTGCTGCTCCTTATGCTGCTCTTCATGCTCCTGTGTTGCTTCATGTTTATTATAAGTTTCGCCTCTTGCACCTTCACTAGACTCATCTGAACACCTTTCCTAGTCCGACCGCTCCTTATATTTCCTACTATCTTTTTCCTGCTTTTAATACCCTAAAAGAGGGTTTTATTATTTCTTTGATTCTTGCTGTATTCCTTGATTCCATGATGTATTCTTGAGTATTTCCTGCACAACATTTTAACCATTGAAATCACAGTCAATCCATAAATAGGAACTTAGTTTCATAGCAGCGTAGATAAGGCTAGAAATAATACCTGACAAACACCATAAATAATACCAGAAAATTCCAGAAATAGTAACGGTAAAATATTAGAAAGAATACCAGAAAAAATAATGAAAAATAAAAAAAATACAAATAGATAATAACAAAAAAAAAAATAGAATATTAGTAAAATACCAGAAATATTAGTAAAAAAAAACTAAAATAAATAATTCCAGCAAAATACTGAAAAATACCAAATAAAATACTAAAAAAGCCTAGAAATACTATCAGAAAAATATTTAAAAGAATAGTTGAAGTACTAGAAATAATACCGGTACCTTAAAATACAAGAAACTAATGACAGAAAATACTAACAAAATATCAGAAATAATAGTCAAAAATAATAAAAAATAATGCCAGAAAAATATTGAAAAAATACTAGAAAAACAAATGCAATAAATACTGGAAAAATACCACAAAATACCAGAAGAAATAATACGAGTAAAATACTAGACAAATTGGTATATAATTAAGGGTATCTATGGCTTTCGTTAAATCTTTTCGCCTGATTTTCGTATGTTTTCAACTTTTCACTTTTCGTGTTTCGTGTTTCGGGAAGTGTCGTGTCGGGCGGAGCACACCGTTTGACACCCGGTGTCAAATGATGTGTCAAAATGTGCACAATTTACCGTATGGCTTGGACCTGCTGCTAAAAGCTGTCTGTCCGCCTCTGATGAGAGCAGGTACTGGGGCTGGGGCTGGGACTGGGGCTGGGACTGGGAGGATGGAGATGGTGCTTTCTGGGGGTTAAGTGTGTGCGGGATTAATAGCCGGCACACGCTGTCGAGTGTCTCCAGGATTTTTGACTCTTTTTCTCACTCCCCAGCAGCATCTGCCTGTCTGTCCGTTACTCTCTCTCTCTCTCTCTCTCTCTGGGACTTTACCTATGGGATTGCCTCTCTGACACTCTTTTGGGCGTCTCTCTCTCTCTCTCTCTCTTTCTGTCAACATGTTTCTTTTGGGGGTCATAAATGTTATTTTTTGGGGGGGCGGCCAACTTTAATGGTGGGCCATCCTCCATCCATCCTGGGTTTATCCCCAGCACGTGTAATTGCCATACAATTTTTCTTATGTGTGTGGCGATATCTTTTGTCACTCTGAAGAGCTCACACCCTATTTCCTTCGCTCTCTCTCTCTCTCGCTAGAGTTTTGAGTGTATTGTAAATTATGTTTTTGGCTATTTTTTGTTGTTGAAAATTAAGACGCACAAGGCACAGGACATTTTTAAATGCATGCACGTGCATGTTGCCTCAACACCTCGCCGCACACGCACATCCACCTTTCGTTGGGCGGGGGGATCGCCACCCTCCACCTTGCTGTTTTTTTTGGGTACGGGTAGGGGGAGTGGGGCATTTGTGCCAACGTCAATTTTTCACATAAAGTTGTGCCAAACGCTTGACTTGCATATAAATGACTTGGACTCTCCGGTAAACGTAGCCACTGGAAGGGGGATTGGGGACAGAGTTTCAGGGGTTCGGGGGTTCAGAGGTTAAGGCAACCCCAAAAAAGCATTCGAGTTGTCAACTCTTTTAACGTGTATTACATTTTCAGAGCAGTGGGAGGGGGTTGGGTTGGGGGGGAGAGAAAGAAATAATTTCCTTTGCGTAATATATGCTGGGTGTATATGAGAGCTTCGTTTTCCGGTCGGTTTTCCTTTTTCTACTTTCGTTTTTTTGTGTGTGTTTTTGTTGTTCTATGAAAAGGAGAACCTCAGGGAGCATAGGGGTGTAGGGGTGTAGAGGAGGGGGTGAAACACCTGAGGGTAAGGTTGCACTTCGGTTAGATGGAAATTTGTGTGCGGTTTTCCTATGTGTTTGCTGAAGAAAAATAAAGAAACGTAAAAAGAGATAACAAAAATTGAGTTCAAGGTTTTATTTTTACTTCCTGTAGATTTTGAGAGCAGGTAATAGATACAGATAGATGCAGATAAAGCTTGAGATACAGATAGTTCAGCAGATTGCCTGGGAATAGATTGAAATTGAAGAAATTGAAATATAAAGAAAGATCGAATGGTAATGGATTGAAGAGAATCCACCGAAAGAAACAAATAAAAAGGAAATTTATAAGAAAAAATTGCATAGGATGAATATTTTCAGGATAAAGGATAAAATTGCCTAATGGATAAAGTTGGGCAACAAAAGGTAGTTCAAACAGACGGAAGAAAGAGGAACATACTTTCAAATAAACAAAAATCCGACAACAAAGTACAGGGCAATATTGGTAAATGTAATGCTGAATGTATGAATGAATGATACTTATAATTATAATAAATAATAAATAAAGAATTAATAAATTAATTAATAAATCATTGAAATTCCAAATGAATGAATGAAATACTAAAAAATAAATACATCAATAATATTGATACAAAAAATAATAATAATAATAATAATAATAAAGTAATAATATAAATAAATAATAATTAATAAGCAAATAATAATACAAAATAAGTAATAATATAAATAAATAGTAATATCTAAATAAATAATAATTAAATAATACTTAATAAATAAATGAATAATAATAATGAAAAATAATAAATACAAAAGTAATAATAATAAAAAATACAAAAATAAATAGGTAATGAACAAATAAAATAAGTAATAAATAAATAAAATAATATATAAATTAATTAATTAAAAAGCTAATGAAAAAATAAAAAAAAATAATAAAATATATAAAATAACTAATTAATGAATATTCTTTCAGTGAATTTCCGAATGAAAGAATGAAATAAATGTTTATTGAATGAATGAAAACCTGAATAAATATGTATTTAAGTTGCATTATGGAATATTAAATAATATCAAATCATAATAAAATATTGTTAATTATATATAACTATCTGTAAATAATGTAAAAAATTATAAAAACGGATTTATCTAATACAAAATAATATATTTCCTGAAACTAAACTGAAAGCAAAGTAAACTCCTTTCAATCCCTGAAAAATATACCCTCCAACTACCAAGCTCTACCCAAAACCGAATAACCCCATCTTTTGGCCCCCACCCCCAACTACCATTTGTAGGGCATTCCGCGGCTCTTTAGCTGCGCCTCTACCTGAAAGTGAATAATACTCCCACGACGTGCCCTCATTTTCAACTAAAATAAAATAAGAAAATACACAAAAAACATTCACAGAAGCGGAGGCGCCATTCACACATTATTCATAAATAGTACGCATAAGAGGGGAAGGAGGAGGCGGAGGAGGAGGAGGAGGCTTACTGACAGGAGGAAAAGCGTTAAGGAAAAGGAATGTACAGGAAGAGGAACAGGTTTTTGCATTTGTAAACGATCAAATTTTGTCGACGTGCACTTTTAAAATAAATTGGCATTCCTTAGAGCCGCCCGCGTGGGAGTACAGGTGGAGACTCTCGCTGTCTATGCTGTGCTCTACGTGAAGATATTTTCCGTGCAGCTATTAGATTATATTATGCACACATTACGCATACGACATGTGGAAAAAAGATGCTCTGAAATATGATTAAATTGCATTAAGTAAATGCTTCATCGTTTAGTGATGTGAAAAGCCCTCCAGCATTTTGTCCATCCATCAATCAAAAGTTAAATCTTCTCAGAACCTTTTTTTTTATTTTTTTTTTTGATGATATATGTCAATGGCAGATATAAAGATAAACCCGGAAAATGCCGTCTAAATGCGCGTAAAAATTGTGTGACGATTTTCCGGCAGAGCCGCAAATTATCAATAAATAAATAAAATTACGCACACATTTTTGTTAGGGGGATTCCAGTTTTGATGTCTGTCTGGCATTTGATTGGTTTTTACAGAGTTGTGGGGGGAGGGACGGGGGAGGGGTGGTGGCTTTGTGTGTGCATCCTGCGTTTGAAGGCACTTTGGGATTTGAAATATAATTGGTAATTATCATAGGACTTGCTGTGTACTTTATGGCCTGGAAATCGATATGAATTTGCGGCTGTCTTTTGCTAGATAATTGTAGTCCATTTCTGAATGATTAATTTCAGGGTTTGCCTATCCATAAAGAGGGGGACACAGCTCTTGGAGGTCATTGGTACGTCCTTGGCGATGGGATTGCCATCAAGTGGGTTCTTGGGCCTTCATCAACAAAAAAAAGGCTTGGACAAACACTTTGGCACTTCACATAGATACACAAACACAGATACTCTCTGTCTCTACACCTGTCAGCAAAATGGAGAAAGTTTTTGCCCCCTCCTGGTCTCTCTCTCTCTGTGTCGACTGAGATTTCCTTGTAGCGGTCTGGAAAATGTGTTATCAAAATTTATTGAGCGGCTGTCATGAAAGCTGTCAAAGACGATATCACAAAACATTTGATTTTTGACTTTATTTTGGCAGGCGAGAGCAAAAGCAACAAGCGCTTCCCAGGAGCAGCCGCGGCCCCAATGGCCCAAGGCCCAAGGCCCAACCCAATTTCTTGAGTCCTACAAAGACGAACACATTATAGCCGCGACGGCGGCCCCACCGTATGTGAATCCTGTTGTTGTGCCTCTCGGCGAAAAGAAAGAAATAATCATAATAAAAAAAGGAGCCCCCATAAAACGGAAAGCCCGTGAGCAGAGCAGCCAACAAATTTTCATGCTCTCCCAAGGCGCTGGCACATTGATAAATTAATGATTGCCAGGATGATGACGAAGACCCTCAGAAGGAGCACAGGGACGACGAATGAAAGGTGAAGCAGTCGATGGGAGAGGGTTGATAGAGGGCTGTTTATGCAGGGGTTGGGGTATGGGGAATGGCTGGGTTTTATGGGAAATCAATCTAAATGTATGCAAAATTTTTTCAAGGAATTTCAGTTTTAATAATCTGGGATGTTTGATGAAAACTCTGAGAAGGCGGTGCGATCTAAAAGGAAAAGGGTACGTCTATAGCTGAAAGGTGTTTGAAATGTATTTTAAACCGATTTTTATTGCATACAAAATTAAATCTCAGTTGTCGCGAAAATTTTAGAAAATATGTGGAAGAACTTATGAAAGAAAAACCCAAAGAAAAGCTAAAATAAACTATAGGAAAATTTATAAAAATGAACAGTAACGACTACCTCACGAAATAAATAACAAATTATAATAAAATTATATTATAAAAATTATAAAAAATACTGCAAAATGTACAAAAAATTCCAAAAATACCATAAAAAGGTGTGATAAAAACGATGTACATAAGATAAAACTTGAAAATTGTATTAAGAAAATATTAATAATCAAAAAAAGCTGTTTTAAAAACAAATGACATAAGAAAATACCTAAAAGTTGAATTTAAAAAATACTAAAAATCTAAAAAATTGGGAATATACTATAAAAAAGCTGTGACAACAATTTTAAAATTTCCAGAAAAATACTGAATAAGGGAAATACAGAAAATATACTGTTAAAAAGGTTGACAGAACTCCCTGAAGAAATACCTGAAAGTAGCGAAAAACTCCCAATAAAAATGCTAGCCAAAAAAATGCTAAAAAATAGCTAACAAGTATTTTACAATATACTAAAAACTCTATAAAAAACTAAAAAAAACTACCACAAAATACTAATAAAAAAAACTAAAAAATGCTAATAAAATAAAAAAATAGAAAAATAGTACTCAAAAATAGTCTCTAAAATATTAAAAAACTCATGTTAAAAATTATTTTAAAAATTAGAAGGAAACTTTAGGACCTTGTAAAAATATGCAATCCCAAAGATATCATGGGGTTTATGGACTGTTTTTGATTTTGAAACCAGAATAAACCGAGGTTAACTTGAGATATATGTATCTTCAAGTTCTTAAGAGACTTTTGGATACTTTCCACCACTTTCTTCGTGTAGTTTTCTGCCAAAGGCACTGCCTGCTGCTGCTGCTTACCTTTTTCTTCTACGAGTTGGTGAAAGAAGTTCTTAGTCGTTCTTAGGCCTTCTCTGGCTAATGAATATTAATCGTCGCCTGACTGACTGACGAACTGGATGAATGCGCTGTAGTGTGCGGGGCTCCACCTGGTTGTGTGTGTGTGTGTGTGCCTATCTATCAAAGCGTCAAAGCCACTTGTCTTATCAGAGGAGAAGAACTGTGGAGAAAGGTGGCGGTGAAAGGAGTTGAAGTGCTGGGGGAGGACTATTAACAAAACAAATATAGTTTCTGCATGAGAGGGCCAACGGCAGTTGTCGGATTGTTTTTGTTGGCTGCGGCTTTGCCACTTGAATATCGCTGGAACATGGCGGATTAATGTCATTTATCACGCGCGTGCTATGGATTGTAGGTGGGTGTGTGGGGAGGTGGTGGGGGCCTGTGGCATTAGCAGGCATTTCAAATGTACAAAATAAATAAAGGACTCTCTCCCACACACACACGCACATTCACACAGATACAAATTTAAGCCGCAGTTGTTGCTGTCACTGGCTTTGTTTTTCGTTTTGCGGTTAGCGCAAAAAGGATAATGACAAATAATCAAGGATAAACGCTTTTGATTGATCTTTAATGGCAGTCGTTGCCCCCTCCCCCCCCACCGACCCCCCTCTCCCTGTAGGAGTTCGTTCCCTTTGAATGTAAATCATATTAACTTAAATGTAGCATAAAACAAACCTCCTGGAAGCCGCCTGGAAGCCCCATGTGTGGATTGTGGATTGTCGATTGGGTTCGTTTCCTCTCTCTTTCCCTCTTAAATGCGTGGCCCAGGACACTTATCCTTCGTGCCACACACACGCATGCGGGGGCTTATATGGAGGCTTGCCACATTCTTTTGCAATTGTACTTCGTAGCGGAGAATGCTTTTCAATATATCAAAGGCATCACGCATATAAATAACGAGAAGGCTGGGCGAAACCGGAAACCCCTAATGAACGCGTTGACTGCGGGGATGCTCTATGGCCAGAGAAGGAGCCAGAGAATTACATGAAAAAGATAAAGATTTTTTTTATTATTTCTTCTATTATTTTCAAGGTTTTTTTTAAAAGTCATTTAATGTAGTATTACAGAATTTTCGATATTTTTTTTTGTAACGTATATTTAAAAGTATTTTTGGAATGTTTTGTATAGTTTTTTATGGTATCATTTTCGATATTTTCGGAATATTTTTTTAAGTGTTTTCCCATATACGTTTTTAATTTTTTATTTATTGTTTTTTTTTTTATAGGTTTTTTCTTATAATTTTGAAGAGTTCATTTAGAACTTTAAAGTATATTTTAAAAGTATTTTTTATATTTTTTTGTATAGTATTTCCATAGCATTTCATGGTATATCATTGTTGGTATTTTCTTAATATTTTTCTATTTAGTTTTTTAATAATATTTTAAAAGTATTTTTGAACGTTTTTTTTCTTCTTTAATCTTTTTTTTAGTTATTATAAAATATATTTTTTGGTATACCATTTTTAGTATTTTTCTAAGTAATTTATTGGTATTTTAAAAGTATTTTCTTTTAATTATTTATTTAATAATTTCAATTATTACAAAGAATATATTTTTTTTCGTATTTTATAACAAAATGAATCTAAATATTTCTCTAAGAAATTTTTAATTTTTTTTTTTTTAATATTTTTTAGTATAAAAAATGTCATAAGTAGTATTTAGTATTTTTTTGTGTGCCTTTTCAGAATTTGTTGTATTGTTTTAACATATTTTATTTTTTCTAAGTATTTATTTAGTATTTTTTGAGTTATTGTTTAATTAAAAATAATTCCTTGCTATCCTATCTTTATAGGTTGCCTTTGTGGCCTTGATGTGGATCATAAACGTAAGTATTTCCCTTGTTTCAACCTTCGGCATGCCGTGAATATACTCCTCTTCCTGAAGCATGGAGCATGAAGCATGTTAAAAGCCTTAGGCCCTAGTTAACAGGCTCTGCTGTGCCCCTCCTCCTTCTCCTTTTGAGTAGTAAGACGAATCCATTGCCAGAATAGTATCTAACTGAAATTCAAGAGAAAAGCCAATTGAAGGAAAATGTCTATGAAAGAAGAAGGAGAAGAAGGAGGAGGAAGAGGAGATGTAACTGTAACAGTAGGCTGTTCGAAGCACATTCGAAAGAAGAGAGCCCCGTCAAAGACGGCGGAATAAAGCAATTAAGCGGCTTACAAATGCCAGCCATTGCCAGAGAACTGCCAAAAGAAGAAGAACATTCGGGTGTGCTTGTGTGTATGAGTATCTGTATCTGTGAGATACAGTGTGTGGCGCAAACAACTCTGACAAGACGGAGATGGAAAATGAAGAAAACATCAGAAAATTAATTTACATGTGCGATTCATCAATCAGGACTCTCGAGGAGAGAGTCCAAGAGATGTGCGCGCCATCGTTCCGTTTGTTCCCCCAAAAAGTCATAAGCGGACACACATATGTGTATCTGTGTGTGTGTGTGTGTGGAAAATGCATGCGTGTGTGTGCAGCAGGCCGTGCGTTGATTGATGATAAATACTCCCTCTCGCTCCTCCCAGAAGAAAAAAGAGCGACCATTCGGCCCGGCCGCTTGAGATAAAGCGCTCAAATGCGTCGCATATTAAATGATGCAACATGAAAAGTGAAAAGGGATGCTATCCCCGGCACCCCCCCTGCCAACCCTGCCCCTGCCCCTTTGGTCTTCCCTCAGCCAGTGTTTATTTTATTATTATGTAATGCCTGGCCCATCCTTCGATCCCCCTTGTGCCCTCCTCTCTGGGGGCAATCGTTATAAATGACCATTTGCGTGGGGGATTCCATGCCGCCCCTGTTTAGCTGCCGCTGCTGCCCCTTGTCCTTGTCAGGCTTTTGTATTGTTTGCTTGCCAGCGATAACATTTATGCCCATTACATATAAATATATAAATAAATAAATCAGTATTACTAGAACTTCACTCTCGCCACGGAATGCGCAGCAAGGCTTAGCCCTCTGCTCTCCCCGCCATCGTGTGTGTGCGTTTAATATTTCATATTTTTTCGTAAAAAATACTTCATGTGGTTGGTGGGGCATTAGCCTTATGTATATATATTAATTGTGGGTCAAGCGAGCTTCATGGAATTCCCTTCGTATTTTTTTATGGCTAAAAGAAGCTGTGGAACAGAATTTCGATATAGAAGATGATAGAAAGCAGTTTTTTGTGTCATATATGTATATTTTACGGATGCGAGACTCACTGGAAGGGAGCTAGAAAGAGAGAAAGAGTCAATGGTAATGAAATAAGAGAGAGAGAGAGAGAGAGACACAAATTGCGAGCTGCTAAGCCACGCTGGAAGAAAGAATGAGAGATGGACTATAATCAATAATTATTGATGGTTAACGATTTTAAAGTATTAAATTGTTGTATTTTAAAAACGTTGAAAATAATTTTAAACGATTTAACATTAAAAAAAATCAATTTAATTTCATTCATTCAGTTCTTTATTTAATTTTCAGTATTTTCTCAGTATATTGTTGTAGTATTTTTGTGTGTGTTTTCAGTATTTTTGTGGTATATTATTTGAAATTTTCAAGTATTTTGTAGTTTTTAGTATTTTCTCAGTTTTTTTTAGGATTTCGTATTTTTGAAGAATATTATTTAATCTCTTTATATATTATATAATTTCCAGTATTTTCTCAGTATTTTTTTTTGTATTTATTATTTTTGTGTGCTTTCAGTATTTGTATAATGTATTATTTAGTATTTTTAAGTAGTTGATCATTTTTAACATTTTCTCTGCATATTATTTTGGTATTTATATTTTTGTGTACTTTCAGTATTTTAAAACTATTTTTTTTATTATTTTACAATATTTTTCAATTTTCAGAATTTTTTCAGTATATTTTTTTTGTATGTTTATTTAAATATTATTTAGTGTATTTAAGTATTTTTCGCTTGCAATATTTATTTTTGTATTAATTGTAGAATATTTTTTTACTTGTTAGTATTTCGGTATTATTTTAAAGTGTTTCCCAAGCCTCACTGAGAGAGGGAGATGACGAGTTTCTTCCAGTTAAGCCACACTGGGAAAGGGAGATAGAAAGGAAGAGCGCAAGAGGCTGAAGAGAGAAAGATAGAAAGGTGTCCCCGTCTCGTGTCTGTCGTTTTTCAGGTTCATATGTGGACGACCTGTCCTCCGTCCACAAACCACAAACAAAAAACTAAACAACAAAACGCGCTCGGTCGCATTTTATTTAATTCATTTTCTCATTTGTATAATGCGTCGTCTGCTGCTGCTGCTGCTGTTGCTGCCACACAAATAATTTGCCAAACAAAATACTCAAGGGAGTCGTTGTCGTCTGAGAAGGTGTTGTACGCTGTGTGAGCCTTTGATGCCTTCACGCAGAAAGGCCCCCCCGCCCCTCCCGTTAGACCCCTTTGCTGCACTCCATCACCACCTGCAAAGGTCACAGACATTTGAAGCGTTTTGTTGTCGCGACATAAACGGCGGAGGCGCACCCAATTCAGTAATTCACATGCCATGCAGCGACCTCATCAGAAGAACAGAGAACCCAAACCCAAACCCGAATCCCTTCTGTCTGTCATCAGAAGCGCGGCAAAATTTCATTCACATTCGCACTCACAATACTCGTACGAATGCGAGAAGGACTCAAATTAAAAATGCCCTCCTGCATGCGACGAAGCTCTTTTGGGGGGCGGGTACTGTTATGAGTATTTGCATAACATTGGCCAGCCCACGCCCACAACCAGCCCGCCCTAAACACGGTTTCCATTCATAAATTCAGTGTGCAACGGTGTAGGGGTGCAGGTGCAGGGGCCCCCTAATAATAGTCGTTCAGCCCCTTTGGGGCAGCCCCTATATGGTGGGGGACTCGCTCCCTCTCTCTGTGCATGCGATGCAAAGTACAACAAGTTAATTATGGAGGCATGCAACTTGCAGTTGCCGTCGTTGCCGTTGCCGTTGCCGCCATAAATTGTGCGGGCTTCGGGGACGTTTAATGAGTGTGCAAACGCACCTGAATATTGCTGTTGTTGTTGTTGTTGTTGTTGGGGCAAGAGTGGCAAAGACAGAGACAGAGAGGTGTAGTAGGTGTGTGTCTCTTAAGAGCGAAACTATTCGATTGACAAAGTTCTGTTGTACAGAGCAGATTCTTCTACAAGTTAAATTGTTGAACGAAAAACTCTTCAAGTGCAGTTTGGATGGACAAGTTTCTTGAAGCAGCAGGCAGCAGGCGGTGGCAGTGGAAGTGGCAGAGATTCTTGGCTGAAAGGAATTTCCATTTTCGGGGAAATATTCAAATTTTCTTGCGGCCGCCCATCGATTAAAGTCTTGGCTGGGGAGGGACTTTTTTATGGAAATTAAATTCTACCATTTTCTTGATGGATGATTTTACTTTTTGGGGTGTGTGGCCCTCTCCCAGTGTGGCTTAGCAGCTGGGAACTTTTCACCTCTAGACCTCTACCAGTGGGACTTTTTATTTTGGGATGGAAAGAGCTAGCTTTTTCTGGTTTTCTCTCTCCCAGTGTGGCTTAGCAGTCAGCAATTGTTTCTGTCTTCATCTCTAGCTTTCTTCCAGTGAGAATTTTCCCTTGGGATGGGAAAAGCTAGTTTTTTCTGGGGTTCTCTCTCCCAGTGTGGCTTAGCAGTTAGCAACACTCTTTCTCTTCACCTCTAGCTCTCGCCCATTGAGTCTTCTACCATCACTCGCCTTAAATGTTCATTGATGCCATCTTTTCTTGGAAAATTCCTACTTTAAATTCCCTTTTTCCTTTCCTATTAATTGCTCATACGCTCTGCTGACGGCACTTTGGCCTTGGGGGCCTTTAATCCCGCCACGTGGCATGTTCCAGGGCAAATCATTTCCTTGAAGCACTAGGCACAAATGAATAATTTAAAGGGTAAGGATAGATTATGATAGCACACCCGTTGAAAGATGCTTGGGCCAGCGGCCAGCACTTGACTCGAATATTCATCAAGTTTATCCACGAGTAAATTACTTGTGAACATGCAACATGCTGCAGGCAGCAGGCGGGCACTGCCACTCCGCAGCAATACAAACAGGCAAAAGAAAATTAGCGTAAAATTTCGAAATGAGTGAAAAACAAAAACCCAACTCAAACTGTAAATTCCGGACCCGCATTTGAGCTACGAGGCACCACCACTACAAAAAGTTGCAAGTGTTTGTCATGTGCCAACACTTGCCACTGCTTTGCGTTGGGGAGGGGAGATGGGGGGCCTAATTTGCGCATAATTAAATATAAATTGTATGCATCATTGTTTGTTCTGTGTGTGTGTGTTTTCACCCGTTGTTGCAACAAGCATTGGGCGTAAATATATTAAAGAAATTGCTGTTTTTCGTTGCACATTGCCCCATGTATGACACGCAGTTGCAGTGCTTTCTTGTCGCTGCCACTGACAGGTTGCAGTTGCACTCCATCCCCCCTAGGCAACACAGGACTCGCCGTCGCCCCCACAGCAACAATTGCAACGTTTTGGCAACAGCACAAAGAAAATGTAATTATTTACGCTCTTGAGCAGACGACAACGACGGCGACAACAACTTCCTCTGTTCTACACCCAACTCTCACTCTCTCTCCCTCGTTCCTTGTGATACCTTGGTTTATGGTGGGGTGTATTGTATTTATCATAGAATATGTAACAGAAAAGGGCTTCAGCGACCAATCTTTTGCCAAGTCCATAAAGAAAACACCCATTGAGCGACTAGTTTTCATAGAAACAGCAAACTTTATGAGGCCATTCCTCTCCTAAACATCATATAAGTATTAAGATGGAGCGACTGAGCAGCAACTACAAATACAAACAAATATCACACTGCGCTGCCTTGCAAGACCATGCATGTCCAATCACCCGAAAGCCGCAGAGGCGCAGCTTTCGGCTGATCTGTCGGCAGATAAATACTTTTAATGCAGGCAGAAAAGCAAAGTAAACACAAAAGCGAAGCTTGTTCGTTGTTGTATTGGCCTGCAAGTCCATGCATGTCCGTCACTACCAAAGCCGAAGAGGCGAAGCTTTCGGGTGATCTGTCAGCAGGTAAAGACATTTTATGCAGGCAGGAATGCAAAGCAAAAACAAAAACGCAGCTCGCTGGCTCTCTCTCTCTTGTTAGCAGCGATGCTCGTGGCTCAGGCGCAGTTCTACTTCAGTGGGAGAATGGAGGAAGCAAAAAAAGCAGACTGCGCTGCCGCAGTGATCCAGAGAACCGAAGAGTACCGAGTGCCATCGCCAGGGTACATTCGTCTGTGTTTTGGTGAAGGGCAACCATTGCGGGCATCGAATTCCTTATAAGCCTCTATTTGGGATAGAATTTCATACGTAAAGGGTATCTTTCAGTCGGTTGAGCGCCTTCAAATCAAATTCGTGTCTTGTTTTCTTGCTTGTGCTCCTCTGCTGTTACTACTGTTGTTGTCGCGTCAACAGCAATTTATTTGAGTGTGAAAAAGATGAATTAATTTTACAGCATTGTGCAGCACAATTAAAAATTATTTGCTCTCCTTCGCCCATCTCCCGTCTCACTCCTGCTGCCAATGTCAGAGCTTGCCCCGAGCTTAATTGCTGCAAAGTTGTTGTGGCTTAGCCGGGTCCTTGGCCATAAGAGTGGGGGGGTGGGGCCAGCGAGGAGATATGCCCATTGCCTAGGCTCGATTCTGGCGCTGGTGCTGCTGCTGTCCTGCAGCAATTTATGTTTTTGGGCCTGGTCCACCGATTCGGGTTCTGTTTTTTTTTTATGTTTTTTTTTCGTGCCTCTCTCTTTCTCTCTCCTTCTGGCATTGTTTTGGCCTTTGTTTGTGGTTGATGATGAGAAAAGTTTTTGCCTGGCAGGCAGCTGAAGTGTTGGCGACGTTGACGGCGAATGTTGGGCCATGTTTTATGCATTTTCTTATGACTTTACTTTTGGCGTAGATTTGTGCGTCGTTTTCCTCTCCCTACCCCCTGTCCATCACTTCACTGTGTGAGAGGGGGAGGGGAAGGGGGAGGGGGCAGGGCGGTGGCTGGGGAGTAGCGTGTGAATTATTATGTACATTTCAAATGTGCAACAACAATAACGACGGAACAACTAAAAGCAATGCCGTAAATTTGTTTTCCTGCCAAGTGGACAAAGACCGACCTCCTCCGGGGGGGTGAGATGCAACAAGAGAGAGAGAGAGAGAGTGAGAGAGAGGCAGGAGGAGAGAAGAGGTCATGTCAAGAGATGTATAAAAACTATGACCCGCTTCCGTTTTGTTGTAAAGTAAATTTCTTTTCTTTTTCGGTAGGCGGTTCTCTCTCTCTGGAACATTTGTCTTTTTGGGCGGGTGGGGGATATGGGCGGGGTAAATAACTTAATTAAAGTAAATGTGTTTTCCGCGGGAGACATAAGAAGTTTTGTAATTAGTTGGGCGTGTCATTTGGCAGTTGAACAACAATTCTTCAAGACGTAACAATATATAAAAAAAATGTGTAGAAACATCAGAAAGAAAAATGGCAGAATGAAAAGATAAATTTTTAAAATAAATATTTGGTTTTTAAATTAAAATAAATTAATACATATTATATTTTAAAAAAATTTTAAAAAAGATTTAAAAAAAATTTAAATAAATTATACAAAATGTATATACCAAAATTAAATAAATAATACAAATTAAATAATTTATAAACAAATTCTGAAAAAAATAAAAAATCAATATAAATAAATAATCACAAATATACAATTTAATAAAAAAATATGTAACATTTAAATAAATTATAAAAAATTAAAAAAAATAATAATAATTTTTACATTAAAAAATTATGTTAAAAATGGCTCGACTAAAACAAATTTTATTTTGATTTAAATATAAATATATTTATAAATAAATAATCAACAAAAATAAATAAAGCCACATTTAATAAATTTATAAATAAATAAATATATAAAAAATTAATAAAAATAGATAAAACAATATTTAATAAACTTATAAAAAATGTATACAAAAAAAAAATAAATTATAAATTAAATAATATTGAAAATAAAAAATTAAGTAAATATATAACAAAAACATAAGTAACATACATTTTATTTTGATTTAAAAATAAATCTATTTAAAATATTTATTTATTTAAAATATTTTATGTAAATAAGTAAAATAAATTTGAATTTGAAATTAAAGGGTTTCCCCTTCCCCTTTAAAATCTACAAAATACAGCCCCTCCCATTAAGAGATTATTTTTTTATAGAAAAATATCTACATATAATTTTATTTTTGCACCCATTTTATGGGGGACTATAGAGTACTAGAAACCCACACCCGTGTAGTCGAAGGAGTGCGGGTCGAGCTCGAAGCGTCTCAAGCGTTCGTAGTACTGTCCAAAGAAGAATGCCTCCATCAATGCGTGCATGTATATGCGCCACCAGCCCTCGTGTTGGTGGCGATTGTTTCCAATCCAAACGCAATTAAAGGGGAAAAATGTCAGAATCTTATCAGTTCCCGCTTGATCCAAGTCGCAGTGCATATGGTTTGTGATAAAATCAAATGGTATATCTACTGAATATTCTCGCTTTTGACGACGGATATGCTTCACAGCAGATGGCGATAATTGAGGAGGGGTAACAGATGCCGAAAGCCTAGATACAGATGTTCCATTCGATACTGAAAGGCTGAAAGTGGAGTTCTGGGTCTCGTTCTGTTTCTGGATTGAAGTGTCATTCCTGGTGGTTGAAGCACCAGAGACACTCCTGGCATCCCCTAAAGTCAACTGCTATAGAAATTTAATGAGTAGGGGGATTATTTGAGAGCGTTTTCTCTTGGACGTACCATAAGAAAAAGCTCCGCTATGAGCGTCAAGGCAAGAAAGTACAATTTTGGATTCATGGTTAATTTTCTATGTAGCTAAAACAATATATACTGACTGAACAACGAGTGATGAAGGCGCACATGTATCTAATTATATACTAATTAAAAATTATGCTAATTATAGCTAGATTTTGACATTTAAATGAAAGCTTGATTCTCAGAGGGAATATACTATACATAGGCGTAAGTCGGAGTCGGATTCCAACAATAACACTCAGAGCATGGTCAAACCATCCTTCTAGGACACAATAACCTTGTCGTTCTTTCTCTTTCTAACCCACACACATTGCCGCAAAGAGTAGCAAGATCCATGCATGCTCTCTTTCTTGTCCCTTTTGATCCTGCCTGAGCGGTGCGTCTCCCTCTCGCTAAAACCTTAACATCAATGGGAGAACTACAGTCGAGACTCAGTATTTATGCCCGAGCTTAACATTGCACGACGAAGAGTGCGTGAGAGAGAGAGACAGCAAATGAGCAAGCACGTGGCCAGCGCAAATTGATTTGCTTCTTCAGGCTATAATAATAGCCCGATCTGATTCAAATTCAGCAATCTGTTAGATATAGTCCTTGTCTATGGTTCTGCGTTTTTAGTTTTCTCGTATCTTGTGTTTGCCAAAGATTTTCGTGCTTTGTTGGGGGCGGAATCAGACGGATGGACGGATGGACAGACAGACTTGGCTTAATTGACTCGGCTATCGATGCTGATCAAGAATATACATAGTTTATGGTATCGGAAACGTTTCCTTCTGTTCGTTACACACATCCAAATAGATTAATCTTCAAAACCAAATTTATTTAGACAAAGTAAAGACAAAAGTTCTGTTAAACAGTCAGCCGGACGAGTGGTCTTCATGCCTCTTTATAGTTATGTGGCTCCGTCTCGTAGCGCTTTAGACGCTCGTGGTACTGACCAAAGAAGAATGCCTCCAATTGGAACATCTTGTAGACGCGATAGTAGCCCTCGGTGGTATACCGATTGTTGAAACTCCAGATGCATTGATTGGGGAATGCCGAAATGTAGCGACGAATTCCTCTCATTTCCATATCACAAGGCTTATGCGACGTCTCAAAGTCCAATCCAATCACTGGGATATCAACCTTTCTTGGGACGCGCCTGAAGTGCACAGCGGATGCTGCCGTCGCCATCGCTGTTGTCGGGACTTCCACAGCTGCTGTCGCATTGGCCTGTTGCTTGGTGGCAGATCCAGATACAATCTGTGCCAGTGTTACGTTCTGTTTGGGTGAGCATCGTGCCAAATTGACCAAATGCATCTGGGGTAGAGCGTTAGTTGAGATTTTTCTTCGAATGATCTTGTCTGCACTTACCAGAACGAAAGCTCGAATCAGCAGCATCCTTGGGAATTGTGTGTTTCAGGTGTGTGTTCCTGAGGTGGAAATTGTATCTAGTGAATGCCGCTTCTAGGCTTGCTATCTATAAAAAATTCCATAAAAATACTGGAAAGTTCCTGCAACGTTGAGGGTCTCGCATAATTGCCCCACCACCACACCACCAAGTGTAAGAGTTCTGAGAAGAGTTCCAAGAGGAGGAGGAAGCTCCATGGTCGGACATCAGGCACGCAGATGGGACAGATTACACTACGCAACAAAATTGAACTATTTTATATTTTTTCTGATCGATTTGGGGCTTTTCATTTTTTTTAATGAATTATGGTTTTTTTTTTTTGTGGTAAGGTTCCTTCTTAAAACATTCTTAAAATATTTTTAAAAACTGGTATTTTGTTTTTAAATATTTTGTGCAGAGGTAAAGCCCATTTTTCCACATAAGTTACATCGGTTGCATTCTGAAAATTGCAAACTGAAAAGTATTAAGCTTTCTAATTCCAAATTGATATTTATTTAGCGATATATAATAAATGTTTTCATTTTTTATTTTGACTTTAAAAACTTTAAAACAATTCACCTTTTTCTTAAATTATTTATTTAATACAAATTTAATTCCAAATTAACCATTTTTTTGCGGTATATTTTTTGTTTCAAAATTTTTACTATAAAATCTCAGAAAAGTTTGAAAAAAATTGTATTTCTTTTGCTTTCTTCTTTTATCTATTTTATTTTTTATTTATTTCTTTTCTGAGTTAAATTAAATCGCCGTTTTATAAGCGTTTGCTACTGCTCATAATTAATCTTAATATATAAAATATTTCTTAGTAATTACATAATAAATAAAATGTATTAAATTTAATTTAATTTGAATTAAATTTATCATCATTTTGTTTAATATATAAATATATATACATAGAATAATTTGTTTATTAATGGTAAACTGCAAGAGAAACAAAATTATTTACATATATCTTTTTTTTATTTTATTTTTATTTTTAAATTTTTTTTATTTATTAATTTTTTTTACTTGTTCTATTGTTTTTTTTTGTTAAGAGAAAGCTTCCATTAGAATGATTATCCATTATTGAGTTTTGTTTTGTTTTTTTTTGAGTATTTTATTTATTTATTATATATTTTTTTTAAGGGAATGATTATCCTTTCCCCTAGTCCTCGCAGTCCTTGGCCAGGCCAATAGCTCATGCAGTGTGTCCCCACGCTTTTGATGGCATTTCCGCTGACAGGACGAAACTTGACTCCGACTTCCGCACACGCCATCATCGCTCCGCCTAATTGTTGCCACCGTTGCAGCATTGGTCACTCCCGCGTTTATAGATTTAATTTGTTAAAAACAAGGACATGCGGCAATAGATGCAATCTGCATTTGAAGGAGCAGAGTCCTGCGCCCTGGGAGGAGGCCCGATGCTGATGCTGATGCCGAGTGCCAGGCAAGTAATTTATTTTCACTCCTTGGGAGTTTTCTTCTCCTTATTTTTCTGTACTCTGTTTTGTTTGGTTTTCCCCTCGAGTTGACTTCCGTGCGCGCGAGAGAAACAGGATTTAACAACGGAAAATTACATTTAGCACAGGACACAGATCCCCTCCCCCTTCTCACTCTCCCAGGGAGTCCCGGCTGAAGGGAAACAGAAAAGAAAAACGCAACAAATGGCAGGGACACCGCCTGGTCAAGGCGAGGCATGAATAAATGAAAATGCGACAACTTTCTTGGACCCCACCAAACAAAAGGCGAACTAAACGCGGATGTAAACGGTTGCCCCTGCCCCTCCCCCTCCACCCCTAAGGAAAACTTGAAATTCACTTCCGTTTCCGTCTCAGGCTCAGGCTCGGCTTGGCTCCCTCTTTTTAATAATGCATTTTCCAGCACAAAATGTTAATTGACAAAAACAAAAATCTCTGCCTGTAGTAGTTCTTCCCGCAAGGAAAATTTGTGAAAATTAATGACACCATCCCATTAAAAGACTTCATAAAAATGGGTGTGTGTTGCCTCCTAAGGGACTCATGTGGGGCGGCATTAAAGCCTGGTTTAAACATGAAAATATTATCACTATAAAATAGAAAAAATGTCCAAGAAAAGGGGGTGGGAAAGTCAAGTGGGGAGGGCCTGTAATGAATTAGCACAAAAATTAAGAAGTTTTCGGAAGAAAAATGGAAAGTCAATGAAAATGTCTTTTCTACAGTTTCTACGATACAGAAAATATATCTAAAATAAGTGTTAAGTCATTAAGTTTTTGACTATTTATAAAATTTATAAACACACACACACACACTCACTGGGGTACCCCCTTGTGGGTCTAAAGCGAGACAGACTGCGGGCGGAAATTCTTTCACACGTCTCTTGTTTTAACCCCACCCCGGCCCTGCTTAACCCTCTTGCAACCCTCAACACTCCTGTTTTTCTTCTTTTTTTTTTGGTGCCTGTTTTTGCTAAGCAAAACAAATGAGTTAAAGGGTTTCGTACTGGGCCCCCGACCCCCGACCCCGACCATCATATTACAACTAACTTATTGTGTGGCATGGTCTGGTGGGCAGTACGCCCTGCCACTTGTATGCCCCAGACTCCTAGACGCTACGCTCCGTGTGCTCCAAGGATAATGGCCCCACAAACATAATGTGCACATTAGTGTTCACACATTTATAGATGTGGTGTCTATGTGTCTCTGTGTGTATCTGTGTGTGTGCTGCATGTTTATGGCTGTCTCCGTGTGTGCGGAGTGGAGTGAAAGCTGTGAAAAAATCACAGAAAATATGTGTGGCAAGCGAATCACGGCACATGTGCAACAGCAACATCCAGCAGCAGCAGCGGCAGCGGCAGCATTTGTGAGCTAATGACATTATAAACATGAAAACTCCATTAATATTTTTTTGTGCTGTTGATTATGATGTTGTTGGTGCTACTTTTTATGCCACCGATGTTACTCCTTTTTTTTCCATTTCTCTTTTTTGGTTGCTACCACCTCGATGGCTGCTGCTGTTGCCACTGTTTGCTGTACCTCCTCTGGTGTTGCCTCCTCCTGCTCTTGCCCCTGTCTGCTTCTTTCTTCTGCTGATGTGTAAGCAAGTTAAGCTGCAACGCTGCTGCCTCCTTGACACTGCTCTTTTTAATACCCTTTCAGAGGGTATGCTGCAGGAGGGCCTTCAGTACGCTTTTCTTGGGTTTAAGACCTGAATCTCATTCCCTTAAAAATCTGTAAGTCGAAACCGATCAGATCGGATCACTATATCTTATAATTCTTCGAAAATAAAGTTTTCATTGAAATAAACGAAATATTTGTTCTCTGAATATCGGCTATGACTATTTTGGAGCCGTTTGGATTTGGTTATGAAACAGTAATGGTTCGGTGTTTAAAAAAGTATGAAACCGTTATGAAACGTTTCGGATTTTGTTCTAATCGTAATGAGTAGGTTAGGAATCGATTCTAGATCGGTTTTGGATCAGTTATGTCTCATTTCAGTCCATGTTGAATCGGTAATGAATCGCTTATCAAACGGCTATGGATCGGTTATGGATCGTTTATGAATCGGGTATGGATCGGTTATGGATCGGTTATGGATCGGTTGTGGATCGGTTATGGATCGTTTATGGCTCGTTTAAAGATCGTTAGTGGATCGGTTGTGGATCGGCTATGGATCGGTTCTCGATTGGCTATGGATGGATTATGGATCAGTTATGGATCGCTAATGGATCGCTTTTGGATCGGTTCTGGATCGTTTATGGATTGGTTATAGATCGGTTATGGATCGGTTGTGGATCGTTTACAGATCGGTTGTGGATCGGTTCTGGATCAGTTGTGGATCGATTATGGATCATTCTTTAATGAAACGCTTATGAAAAGGTTTTTAATCTATTTGGAATAATTTTGGAATCGATTATCGCACAAATACGAATCGGTTATAAGCCGGTATGGTGTTCAATAGGAATTATGTACTCCAATATCATAAAGCTGGCCTGGCAACCATCAATCCATACAATATTCATCAGAATATGTAGACATTTGCTCCACAGGAATCGCAGGGCATCAAAATCTTCGTCTACCTACAGAGCTAGCCTTTTTTTCTATTTTTTTTTCTGCTTTATGGAGGAAAAACAACATAAGCATATGAATAGGCCAAGAAACAGAGCAGATCCAAGGACCATTTCTCACACTTTTACCTGCTTGCTTGCTTGGTTTTCTTTTTTCTACTTTCATAATTTATTTGATTTATTTGCACGCACAGCACGCGGTTTTCCTGGCTTCAGATTTCCGACCATCAGCCAGTAACTTCTTTGGGCCTGGTCTGGGGCCTGGGGTTTCCCACTTTTCTGCTACGCCTTTGGCTGTGCTGTGGCAGAAAGCTCTAAAAGTATTTTGATGCTTGACAATTTTTTCAAATTAAAGAACAGAAAAAAAGAGCAGCTTCTTCCCTGCTGTTGCTCCTCTCTCTCGTTCTCCGCTATGCGCCGTGAGCGCTGCTTAACTCACTTATTTGGCCAGGAGTAACGGCAACGGTAAAGGTAAAGGTACAGGCAAAAGGTATGGCAGGCAGCCAGGCTTGTGGGTGGGTGGCATGCCCCATATGTCCTCTCATGCATGGCGAGTGTGCAGGTGTATGCGTTGCATACTTGATGCCAGTCCTGCCCTGCCATGCCTTGCCCTGCCCTACCCTGCCACCAGCTGCACTCCACTTTTGCAAAAGAGTTGCGCCGGGTCGGGGTCCGTCTGGGAAGGGACTACGGCACGGGGCTATTGGCCAGGAATCCTGATCATTATTGGATTTTCCATATTCCCTTTCCATATTGCAACGAGAAGTTTAACAGAATTTAAATTAATGTTTTATGAAGCTACTCCGTCGAAATACGCATATCGTAAGTATCGAGTATTGAATTTACAGACTATGGAATGCACGGAACTCCCAGCCATTTTCAATCAAGTTCATTGAATTCTTTGACAGATGATTTCCTGCTGGTACTTTGAAGGAAATGTTTCGGTTATAAGAACTGTTTTGATGGGGCGTCGTATGGATTTGAATGAAGAGGTTATGAATCGGTTGCACAACGGCTATGAATGGTGTTTAAATCGGTTTTAAATCGTATTTGTATCCATCATGAATTGGTGCTTAGTGTGTTATTAAGCGGCATAAGATCTTATTTGAGTCGGCTAGAATCGGCTATCAATCGGGGTTGAATTGGGGCTGAATCGGTGCTAAATCGGTTACGAAGCGGTTAAGTTTAAAAAAAGTTAAATTTAAAAAGTTATTAATCGGGTATAAAACCGTTATACAATTTAATTTTAATAAAAATTGATTTCATTAAAAATTTAGATTATTAAAAATTAATAATACAAAATTAATTAAATAAAGAAAATAAAAAATATATATTAAAAAAGTAAAAAAAAAAATATTTAAAAAAAATAAAAAACAACCTTTAAGTACCGGTCCAAAAATAAATATAAATCAGCTTTTAATTAAAACAAAAAATTATGAATAATTTACGAATCAGCTATGAAGCGGCTAGATGTATTGCAAAAGAGCTAAATTGAAACATTTATGAACCGGTTATTAATTGGTACGAAATCAAAAACTCGTAAAAATTAAAAAATAATTATTATTATAATTTTTTTTCTTTTATCATTTGGAAAATTTGTATTTTATTGTAAACAAGTTTACTTGTTTGTTACTTGTTTTACACTATTTTTATTATTAAATTTAAATATTAAAATTAAAAAAAAATAGTTAAACAAATTTTACGAATCGGTTGTGAACAGTTTATTTTGCAAATCACCAAAATCAATTATACAATTTTCTCAATCTGTTTTAAATGTTTTTTTTGTAGGGCACAACGATTAAAGCTTGGATTTGCTATGAAATTAATTCCTTAAGGTGTGCCATGACTGAAGAGAGAGCTCTCTCTACCTCAAGAATAAGTACACTCATAGCCATAACCTCTAACCTTTACAGAATCCATAAAGGAGAACATTTACTTAACTCAAGTTTCCCATTCATTGGAGAGCAGTGCCCCATAAGCCATAAGTCCCTTAGATGGCCTATAAAACCGCGCAACAAAAGACTCCACCAAAAGAGAGCTCCTTGGAGCTCCTTGGAGACTGAAAATACAAAATTTCCATGGCAGGCTGTCCAATTGCAACATTAAAATGTGGCAAAAGAGAATCTCTGGTGGGAGGGGGTGGGGTTAGGAGAGCCAATCA
Source organism: Drosophila miranda (assembly GCF_003369915.1). NCBI lineage: Eukaryota > Metazoa > Arthropoda > Insecta > Diptera > Drosophilidae > Drosophila > Drosophila miranda. The sequence continues at coordinate 30,625,038 of NC_046675.1, forward strand.
ATGGGGGAAAATGGGCCCAAATCAATGTGCATTTTCATTGGCTCTCTTTTCATTTCATTTTCAATTGCATTTCCGCGCATTTGCACGCACACAAAGGGCGGTGAGAGAGGGGGAGGGGGGTTTCCCCCCCGCCTTGCCGCATTCCACATGCTGCAATAAGTTGCACTCCATTACGCGGTTTTTAATATAAGAAAAAGAAGAAGGTTGAGCCCCGCGGATTTGCGGGGCCCAGGAGCTGGCAGGATCTTTTGGCTGTGGGCTGTGCGGGTGGTGGGGGGTTGGGTAGGGGGGGGGGGGGTCTGCGGAAAAGGCAATTTACTGCAGTAGCTTTTTGCTGTTGCTCTTCGGGTGCGTTCCTTCGATAATATCAATTGAGTGTTGCATTTGCTTTGATTTGCTTCTGGGATTCTGCGGGTTGGCTGGGCTTCTAGCCTTCTAGCCTTCTGGCTTCGATTTTGTTTTTATGCTCCGGCGCTAAGCTTTTGTTTGCCTTTCGTTTCGTTTCGTTTCGCTTTGGATTTGGCTTGTTGCAGTGGCAGCTGCAGCTGCAGCGGCTTATGCGGCTCCAATTCGGTCTCCTGCCTCTGTTCTCTCTGTTTGAGAAATGTTATAGCGGCTTAGGGATTTGCGGTTTTGTTGAGTGCCTTTCGAGGGGGGGGGGGGGGGGGGGGGGGCACATTACACATACGAAACGCACTGTGATTTCGATTTTCGTCCAAGCATCAATCCGTAGTTTTTGGGGCACGCCTTTGTGTCGCCCCCTAAACCGCTGATAGTTGATATCACACATGCGATGCCACTCTGCCACACGTTGCCACGCATTGCCATCAAACTTAATTCGTTTCTGGTCAAAGTCAGTGGCTTTGAATCGGATTCTGATCCAGCTGCTGCCATTGTTGCCACTGCAGTGTTGCCAGGGCAACCCCCCGCTGGCAGCATAATAACTTGGACCCACAGAACATTAATACACTTGAGCAGCAGCACCACCAGCATCAGCAGCAGTTGCTTTTGTGGTCGGTCAGAGAACTCCCCTTCACTCCACTCCACGCCACGCCACACCGAACGCCACAGTGCTGCTTCCAGTAATAGTTATAGCCTTCTCTGGCATTGATTTTCATGGTACACGCGCGTTGCACAACAATTTGTTTGGCATTCGCCGAGCATTCCATTCCTTTCCATTCCATTCCATTCCTTGAATTCAATTGGCAGCAATTTGAAAATCGTTTATGAATGATTTGAAGAGCGGTACGGGGTTTGGATTCTAAAAGTCAATGCTGAAGAATGCATTTTGGCATCCATCCTGCAATGAATGGAGGCGAGAGTGTGAGGGGGATTCAGAGGTGGGGGATAGAGAGTGGATTGAAGGGAGTAATTGGTTTTTAGGGAGTCATTTCTGGATTTTTCTTCAAGTCTCTTAGTTTTTGAAGTTCCCATAATCAAGTCATAACCGATCCATTAGAGATTCCTAACCTTTTCTTTATTTAATTCTCGATTCATGGCTCCATAAACGTTTCAAGGGAGTTTCGTAATCCAAAGCCGATTAAAAATAACGGTTTATTATTATTATTATTTTTCATACTGAAAATTGTTTAAAAATTATTTGAAATTGGTTTTTGAAGCTCCATGAGCCATAATCGTTTCTTAACCGATTTGAAATCGTTTAAAAATCATTTGTATCATTGATCATCGCTCATAAGCCATAATCGACAAGTTATGACTGTTCGGGTGTAAAAAAAATCTCTAACCCATTAAAAGATACTACAACAAAACCCAAATGGAGAACACACTTAACCAATGCAGTCCTAAAATTACATTAAGGTCTTAACAATATGTTTTTCGAACTTTATAAGCCATAACCGATCCATAATCATCTGTTTAACCAGTTAAAAATCGTTTAAAAATCATTTGAAATTAGTTTTAAAAGCCCATTGAAGAAGTATGATGCTCTTGTACATTCTCGAAATTTTCCACAGCCTCCTGACTCTTTTTCTCTCCTCTAAAAACATCCCCGATCGCCCCAATCTCCTTCATGCCAACCCCTCTATAATAATCCTAATATTATCTGCCTGTTTCCGTCCATCATTTATTTATGATTTTATCCTTTTTTTTTATTTTTTATTCAAACGCACTTAATTTAAATATGTGCATAACTTTTGGACAAATGCATCCCCGCACCACCCCAAAGGCACCTGCATCACAGCAGCCTTGCAACAAAGCGAAAAAAAGGAAACCCCAAAGAAAACCCCCGAAAAAAATGAGAGATTCCAACATACAAAAGCATTTTTTGCCCCGTTTCTGTGCAGAGCGAAAGCGACTGCATATTTCATACAGAAAACAAGATGGAAAAAATCCTAGAAAAAGGAACAGAAAAAATAAAAATGCTAAACAAAGAAAATAAAAGAAAAGCGTTGAAAAAAAAAACAAGAAATGGGGGCGCAAGGCAAAACTGAAAGCCAAAAGAAAAATGCCGCGCTTTTTGGGCAATTGAGAGGGGGGCAAGGGAGGGGCAACAGAGGGCCAAGGGAGGGCCCAGAGAGGGGCTTCAGAGGGCCAAGGGAGTGAGGAGAAGGATGGCCTTTATAGAAAGGGGTTTTAGGGGCTCTCGCATTATTTTGTATTACGACAGAAGCGTCTCCTCTCACACACATCCCACATTCAGTGGCCAGTGGCCAGTGGCCAGTGGCCAGTGTCCAGTGTCCCTGGACCCTGGACTCGGCCTGGCTCTCTCTCCCAGCTTGTATTGCAATTTTTCAATTTCAAAAACAATTTTACTCTGCCAACATACGTGTGGTCAAAGATAAGCTCTGTAAATATATATATAACAAAACAAGAGGACGGTGGGTGGGGCTGCAAAAAGAAAAGCGCTCGAGCTATAAAAGAGCGCCATCGAAAAACCAAAGCTAACCGCAGCTCAAGCAGGCTACTACCAGAAGCCAAAGCCAGAAAGGCAGCAGCAGCAGCAGAGGAGGAGCTCTGGCAATTGAATGACCAAAAAAATATAATAGTACATGTGTATGGGGCACGGGGCTGGGGACTGGGGGCCACGTGGTGGTGTCAGCTTGTGTGCCACACAGCGGGAAATTGCACAAAAATGAATTGTGTTTTGTGCTGCATTTAGTGCTGAAAAATATAAGTGACCGACGAGCGACCACCGACCGACACAGCTGGAGATGGATTCCTGGCTGTTGGGGGGTGGGGCAGAGGGGGTAATAGATCTGGCAGCTTGCCTCGGCCTCAGCCTCAACCTCAGTTCAGCTTCAGCCAAATTGAATTCATTTTCGGTTTTTTATTGGATATATTTTTTAAGAAAATCCCGTGATGCCAGTGTAAATATCTATCGTTTATGGAACAATAAAGAGGCCATGAATCGGTTTGGAATCGGTTATGGAAACTACAGAATTTTGAAATTTGTATGCTCGTCCTTTAAATGCACTTAAAAACACTTTGATGGCGTGGTATTGAGTGTAATGAAACGGGTATCAGCCGGTTATTAATCGATTATGAATCGGCTATTATTCGGTTATTTATCGATTATTAATCGGGTTTTAATCGGTTATAAGTCGGGTATCAATCGGTTATTAATCGGCTTTTAATCGGTTATTTATCGGTTATTAATCGGTTATAAATCGGTTATCAATCGGTTATGAATTGGTAATGAATCGGCTATTAATCGGTAATAATTCGGTTAGGCATCGGTTATTAATCGGCTATTAATCGGTTATTTATCGATTTTTAATCGGTTTTGCATCGGTTATTAATCGGCTAATAATCGGTTATTTATCGGTTTTTAATCGGTTATAAATTGGTCCTGAATTGGTTATGAACCGTTTATGAACCGGATCCTTCTCCACTTTTAACCCTTAATCTTTTTTTCCCAGAATCTTTTTCACACAAGCTTTGCACTCTTAGACTTTGCCTACAGTCCTACATGCCTACAGTCCTGTTCCAAATCACATTCCCACCAAGTCTCGCACTGTCCTAGCCCCCAACCCGTGTAGAAGACGAAATTTCCAACACCTTTGCCCACGCACACACCCCGAATAATCGAATTCCACAAATATTAAACACAGATTAATGTGCCACCCCGTCCCCCGTCCCCCACAAACCACACTCCACCCCCCCACCACCCCATGAGGCAGCCACAAAACTGTAAACTGTATGTAATTCCCTGGCCAAACACTTGCTGAATGATAATCAATAATCACTTCCGTTCAATTGATTTAGATACGATATTTGCATATAGATTTCATCTCTGGTTCTCTCTCTGGCTCTCTGTTGTGCTTGAATTTTTTATGAGAATATTACACAAAACCGCAAAACGATAGACGGGAGGGAGGGGGATGTAGCGAGGTTGAGGGGTCATGTACATTATGCAAGTGAATCAATGAATCGCTTATTATCGCATTTCGGATTTGGGTTTTCAGTTTTGCTTTCGGTTTGGCCAAATCCCTTTTTAATGTTCGCGGCAATCCCTTTTAATGCGCACAATTAATTCCGTTATGCTTTGTCGCCCTTTGACATGCCGTTGCAGTGCCTCCCCTCATGGTTAGGGGGTGGCGGGGGCGGCGGGGTATGTAACAATTTGCTAAAATATCGAAGGATTAGAGCCCATAATACCAGGGAATCGCCACTTTAAAATCCCCCACGCATTGCATAATAATGGGAGGCCCTCGGATTCATTCACCCAATTTTCCAACGGCAAACGCAAAACGTAATTAAAATTATTTTAATTTACCAACACACCCACACACACACACGGGCACACCCACACACACACACACATGGCTGAAAACATTGGAAATTAATTTTCATCTAAGCTTTTCGGCTCGCTGCCACACGCATCGAAAAACCATCAACAAATTGTCAGGCTTTTCATTTATTTTCCCTTGATTTTATTTGCCAAATTTTGTTCGTGCTCATGTTTACACAAGAATCTATCCAAAACCCATACCCAATCCCCCCACTCTACCTCCCCCCCTCGATATAGATTCCATTGCGGCTCTAATGTGTGACCAAACCAAAGGGTTTGTTGTTTGGGCCAACAAATGCCATCAGGGTTTATCAGAGAGGAATGGAGATTCGGTGAGATGGAGAGATTAATGAATTCGAGTGCAGATCGAAATGAAATTTCAGTTTAGAGAGCTACTATTTGAGGGCACACAACAGCCAGAAGGACGGTAAGTAGGGAAGGATCGGAGTAAAATGGATTTTATTTGTAACCAGTTGATAATTGGTTCATTACCGACTCAAATCTTCGATATATAGCTTCAAACCAGTTCGTAACCGATCCATTACCGATTCCCAACTACGTAACCGATTGATACCCTTTTTATACCCGATTTATAACTTCCATAGCCGGTTCATAACCAATTATTACCCATATAACCGCTTCATAGCCGGTTCATAACCGATTCACAACTCCGTCAACGATTAATATCTATTTAACACCCGATTTATAGCTCCATAGCCGGTTCAAAACTAGTTTTAAACTTTATAACCGCGTCATAACCGGTTCGTAACCGATTTACAGCTCCGTTACCATTAATCGGTATCTATTCAATGCCCGATTTATAGCTCCATAACCGATTCACAAGTCCGTCGCCGTTTGAAACCTGTTTTATAACCGATATATAACTTCATAACCGGTTCAAAACTGGTTCTTAACTCTATAAGCGCTTCATAACCGATCCATTACCGATTCATAAAATTAAAAAACTCAGTCCATTCCTTCCATACCATTCAATTTCCTCTTCACTTTCATTATTCCTTGATTCTCAAATTTTTCAAATAAAAAATCTGAAATTTCTAAAAATAGCCAAAACTTCAATAACCAATAACCAAAAGTATCTTTAAATACGAGAAGTAATGGCAGGACGCAAATGTATCTCCCTGCCTCTGGCATAGCTTGATCCTAATGCCGGCTCAAATTTCATTGCCTCTTGTCTGGCCCGGACCCACAATCACTTACAGGCTCTTGAGCATCCTCATCCAACATCCAACATCCATCCCATCCACGTCCCAGTCATCAGCGTCATCTTCATATCGTCGTCATATCCATTTCACATGTAGATCTCCTCCCCATTCGGATTTCAGATTCAGAATCAGATTCCGATTGCGACTCTCCTTCCGATACGGTTTCGGACAGCCGCTGACCAATGCAAACAATTGGTGCTGGTTAGCGCTGGTCCGGGCTGGGGCCCCTGAAGCTGGGGCTCTGAGTATTTGATTAAGTGCCAGTTGAAAATTGAATGATTGTAACCCGATATGCGGCCCAGGCTTCGTTCCTGCCCTGCCCAGCCGTGCCCCCCTGTCTGTGTCTCTTGTCTGTGGATCTGTGTCCCGTTTTGGAGTGGCAAGGAGCATTCCAGGCAGCCCCGTGACGGGCGCTGACAACGTTCGTGGCGTCGTATAATTGCCAGCCATGTTCTGGCGCCTTTGGGTATGCAACAGTTATCTTCCAGCGCTACTTCAGAGTGCGTTCTTTTTTGTTGCGGGATAAGAAAAATAGTTTTAAGGGTATATTGGGCAGAAGGGAGAAGCAGGGGGTCTTTAGATTCTTGTGGAACAAGGGCTTTTGGGGTTTTCTTAGAATTTCTGACCATGGAAAATGGAAAGATATGAGGCTTGTATTTAATAGAGCCATATATGATGATATTTTTTACCTATTTCATGAAAATCTTTATAAACGGAAATCGATTTTGAACAAAAAAAAGATATAAAAAAAGGGAAAAAGATTTAAAAATAAGAAAAAAAGGTTTAAAAATAAGAAAAAAAGATTTTAGAAAGAAAACGAAAAAAAAACTATAAAAAAAAAAAACGAAAGAGAAAAATATAAAAAAAAAGAAAAAAACAAAAAAAAATATTTAAAAAAGAAAAAGAAAGAAAAATGGGATTAAAAAAATAAAAAAAACAAAAAATGGATAAAAACAAGGGAAAAAAGAAACAGTAAGAAAAAAATGAAGAAAGAAAAGAATGAATCATGGATTGTAAAAAATACCATGGCGTGCAAAAAAATAAATATAATCGAATATAATATACATCTTTTATATTACGGATTCACTAAAAATCCTCTTATCCTTTGTTCTTTAAGGGATATCGTTTAGTCGTGAGATGATCCATAGTTTTTCTTGATTTTCCTCGCTTTCGTGGTTTTTTTTCATAGTCTCACTCACTCTCTGCCTGACCAATCGATGCGACAAGGGGCAAACGATGAATGCGTGGCATTTAAAACAATATAAACGTCCTGGATGTCCAGGACGAAGACGATGACGACGCATTGGCTGCTATCCTGCCATTTCTGTGTCTGTGCCACACACGAAGGAGTTTTGCCGCTGTGGCAGAGAGCGGGGCGAAGGCGGGGGCGATAGGCATGACCACCAATTAACGCAAGGCGATGCCTCCTTTCCGCTGGCAACATAATGTGCGCACACACGTCTGGCTCTCCGCTTACCGCTCCGCCTCCTCCGCCTCCTCCGCCTCCATCTCTGTCTCTGTCTGTCTGTCTGTGTGGGTGGGTTGCATTGCGGTTGTTGCACGTATGTCTATGGCGCAGACCGGTGTGTGGTGCATTGTGTGTTTTCACAAGAGAATGCAATTTAAATTGCATTAAAATTGATTGAATTCATGGAACGCAGCTCTGCCTGCCTGACTTGGCCTGGCTGGCCGCTTTTCCTGGCCGCTCACTACATGCCAGGCATCCTGTCAATGGAAGGATGCCTCCTGTGTGTCTGTGCGTGTGTGTGTCTGTGTGCATCTTGTGTTGGTTCTGTGGCGCCGTTAAGTGGGCTTCCTGCTTTAAAAACTTGTTTATACACAGGAAGACGTCTCAGCAAACCCCTACCGGCAGGCCCAAAGAATTTTCAATCTGCCAGCCAATTGGTTGATTGAGATTTATTTTCATTTGGGCTTTAGTGGCACCAAACGGAAAGTGTTCAAATTCGAACCTGCTGCACATTCCTTGGGTTTTGCTGGGGATCAAGACAAGTTTGGCGGCTTACAGTCTCATTTGGGACTTCCCGGGCTGCACAGAATATCAAATCCATTCAGTTAGCATTTGCTCTCAGACAAAAGCTTTGCTCCTGGCCTGTGGAAAAGATAATAGCCTATGGGAGAGCACAACTTAGAGCTGAATGCTGCTTGAAAAGTGTTGTAGCGTTCAGCCTCACAGCCGCTGCCTCGTTTACAGCCAGCTGGGGATATAACATGCTTGAACTCTGTTAAAATGCTTCGTTCCGTTCGATCTCGGCTCGTTCTCGCCTCGGTTCTGTTTCTGATGACGATCAAAGCAGGTGTTCGTTGAAGTTTGGTTGTAAGCGAAGCACTATGTCAGCAAGGCAGAAGCTTTGGCTCTCTCTCTCGCTCCCTCTCTCTCCCTGATAACAGCTTTGCCTCAGGTTCAGCCGCTGCATCGTTTACAGCCCGCTGGAGATTTAACATGCTAGAACACTGTTAAAAAGCTTTGTTCCGCTAAAGCTCAGCAGTTCTCTAACAGAGGTCTGATCAAGCTACGATGGCAAGCTTCGTTGATCTTACCGACGGCTGCGATCGGGCTTTGGATTTCGGTTGCTTGCCATCAAACCAATTGATGCCGATTCACTCTCTCTCTCTCTTTTGCTGCTTCTCCTTCGGACAGTTGTCCATCATAAATTCCATTAGCGGACTGGTTAAAGCGAGACTTGCTCTCTGTGTGTGTGTGTGTGGATGTGTTTGTGTCTCTGTGTGTGGCATAATTACACAATTATAGCAATCTGCTTAACACGAACAGGCACAGCACCCCCCCGCTTCGCACCCGCCAACAGACAGAAGGATACAAAAAGCTATACAATATTTATTTTCCCACGATTTTCTTCAATGGGCAGACTGCTTATGTATTTTTTCTCTCTCTGTGTGTGTGTGTGTGTGTGGCTTTTAATAAATGCATGTCATGCACACAGCAGGCGGCAGGGGGGGGTGTGGGGAGGCAGCAACAGCTCGTTGACCGCAGCACTCAACAAAAGGTAGCAATGAGGGGGGGGGGGGGCTGGGGTGGTGTGGCACTTGCAACATAAATATAAACGATGCTGGCATAAATGTGCGCTATTTTTAGTCTCTGATTAAACAAAGGCCGCCAATTAATTTGCCAAGCGGTAACGGCATTGAGAGGCGATTATCGAGATACCAAAGAGAGAGCGAGAGAGAGCAGAAGAGAGAGAGAGAGCGGGAGAGAGCGGGAGCGAGTGCAATGTATAGCCAATAAGCATATGGCAGTTGTTGCTGTTTTTGTTGCAACAATTAATGCGCATTAATGAATTATTAATTTTCGCAGTCGAGCCGCCCCGGCCACGCCCCGCCACGCCCAAAAGTATGCAATTAAATTCTATTTGTTAATTTATGGCCCCGGGAATATGCATTGATTATGCAAATGGAAATCGGTCGCATTGGTGGCAGGCGGCACTCTTTTTTTTTTTTTATTCGTATCTTTATCTCTGCTTTATCTGTGCATATAATTCATGATCCTTTTTTCTCTCCAAAAATTCTTTAATGTTTAATGGCATTTTTTGATCTTGAGGCGTCCGTCGTCCCATTTAATTTATTATAATTAGAGTTAATCTTACGTTTAATTACATTTAATTGCCACTTGCAACACACAGAGAGAGATTGCCCCGAAAGCTACTACAAGGTGATTTAATGTAATGAATAAACAGACACACAGACAGAGAGAGGGAGAACATTGGGGGGGGGGGGTCACTACTTAACAGCAGGTGACAGATGTGTGTGTGTGCGGGGGGTGGGGGGTCTGGGTGTGAATGCCAAGAGATTGTAAATGTTATCGATTACTCCTCAAGGGGCAACGCAGCCCAAAGTCCAGGCATAGACAAGGTGACGCCCCAGGGCGTAATGAAATCAAGTGGGCGGATACTTAGAGAACCAGCGATAATGAGCAACTCAGAAAAAGGATAATGAAAGTGTCAAAGATATCTGTAGGCTAAATCTCTTGGAAAAAAAAACCAAAGAGCCCATGAATGTGGAAGAGAAAAAGGGCTTACTCTTTGCTAGGATTTTTAATTAAAAATATTTAAATGTTGGAATTAAAAAGGGAATTAATTATATATAAATATGATGGGAGATTTATTGGTCTCTAGTAGACAAGTAGTTTCTATAGTTCGCCATAAGTTTCTCACTTTTTTTTGTCTATTGGAACCTCAGTCAAAGCTTTTCAAGAATCGGCCTTCTTTCTGATATTCTGTTGACATAACAGGTTCTCTTCTGCCAAAAGCATTACTGTTACTGTGAGCCATTACTGTTAGCATTAGCGCTTCTCTTTCTGACATTCTGTTAGCATGTAGGGCTCTCTTTCTATCATTCTGTTGGCATTAGCGGTTCCCTTTGTGAAATTCTGTTAGCATTAGCAGCTCTCTTTCTGCCATTCTGTTAGCATTAATGGTTCTCTCCTGACATTCTGTTAGGGTTACAGGTTCTGTTAACACTATCGGTTAACTTGCTGTCATTCTGTTAGGATCAGCGCTTCTCTTTCCGCCATTCTGTTAGGAATTTAGGTTTCCTTTCTGTCGTTCTGTTAGCAATAAAGTCTTTTTTTCCGTCATTCTGTTAGCATGTAGGGCTCCCTTTTGCCATTCTGTTCACATAAGAGGTTCTCCTTCTGCCATTCTGTTATGATTAGAGTGTCTTTTCCTTACCTCTGTAAGCATTAGCGGCTCTCTTTCTTATATTCTGTTAGAATTAGAGGTTTTGTTATTCTGTCAGCGTAATCGGTTAACTTTCTGTCATTCTGTTAGCATAAGCAGTTCTCCTTCTGCCCTTCAGCCTTTCTGTTATGAGATCAGTTTCTTTTTCTGCCTTTCTGTTAGCATTAGCAGTTCTCTTTCTCTTGTTCTGTTAGCATGAAGGTCTTCTTTTCCGGCAACAGAGAACGAACTGCATTCAATGAAGAATAAAGAAAGTGAAGAAGCTTCGAACAGGTTCGATGCCCAAGGGTTCATGGCGTGTGAGGAACAACTCGAACTGGATCGTTGAATTGGGCTGCGGCGGTTATACTCCAAGCAGTTCTGTGCTGCAGAAAGCGAAAGAACCTCTCTCCAAGACTATCAGAATAGCAGAAAGACAGCCGATAAAAGGAGAGCCAAATGTGGAGTAAATAATTTTTTTGTTAATTAATTTTTTTAAACTATGGAGTGAACTTTTGAGGACTATAGGAACTTTACTTGTAGTATTTTCTGTATTTAATTTATCTTTATTTATCTTGTTTATCTTATATCTTTAAATAATTTGTACTCGTTTTTTTTTTAATTATTAGCTAAAAAATCACAAATTCCCAATTCAATGTTCATATGTTTTTTTAAATAAACATTTAAATATTTATCATATCTGATTGCCTATCAGACAATTGTTTTAGTGGCAAAAACACACATATTTTTCATATTAGAAATTGATTGAAATTCAATTGGAATTAATTAGAAATCATTTGTCGCATTTTATGAAAGCAATTTAGATAAATTTATGCAGATTTCTGCTAGTCATAATTTATAATAAACATATATTATGCCACCAATCTGTCCCCCTTTGTGGGTCTGGACTGCTCTCTATCTCTCTCTCTCTCTTCCTTGGCACCTTTCAAAATCTTGGCTTTTAGCTTTTAACGCCATTTTTATAATCTTTTTCAAGTTGCAAAAGTTTTTTTTTTGGGTGTGCGAGTGGCAGGGGGGCATGGCGGTGGGGGGGTGTTCATCTTCTAAGCTTTTTGCGCCACTCGAAAGTGCAACATCGATAAGTTTTCGTTGTAGTTTTTCCGGTTTGGGGACCATGGCCATCCACTGTCCAGTGTCCCGTGTCCACTGTCCTTTTTCTCTATATTTTCAGCTGTTTGCTGGCTCTCCCTTTGCCCTGATCTCTCTTTGCTCTCCTCAATCCTGTAGCTCCTCTGTTCTTTCCTCTCTTCTCTCTCTCTCTCTCCTCCTTAGCTATCCTTGTATCCTGGGCTGCCTTTCTTGTCGTTCTGTGTTGTCGCCACGGCCACGGACGGGAAGTGTCCATTAAACTTAACCATTCCCTGGCTTCGCTGTGGCTCCTCCACTGCCAGTGGAGCTTCCTGCAGCTTCCCCTCTGGTCTCCAGGTTCAAGTTTTTTGGAGCCAAGTGCTGCCTGCTGCCTGCTGCCTGCTGCCTGGTGCTAAAACATCTGTATGGTGTGCGCCGTGGCGTGTCCGGATGGCCAGGTGGCTGACTGGCTGGCTGGCTGGCTGCCCCGTTCGAGATACATGTGTATCTATGTATACCCGTAATTCACATGCTCACAATTTGAAATTGTAAATTTTGTGTCTTGTTAGTGTTTTAGTCGGAAAAAAGAACGTAAGGGAACGAAAGAGAACGAGAGCAACGTGAAGCGAAATAAAATAACGAACAAAATCAACAAACATAAGGTAAAAGTGGTGATGCTTTCTCCTTGCTTTCTCCACCCCAATCCCTGTGTTTTGTTTTCATTGTTTGCTCAACAAAACTGTTACTTGTTTTTTCAGGCTACCATTTTTGCTCATTTTAGACCACAAACACACACACACACACACACAGATGCACGGAAAACTAACTCACACAGACACAGATACAGATACATTTTGTAGCCAAAAGGTAGCAAAAGAATAATGTGGCATAGATAGCTTTTTCTTCTACTCGAAAGACGCCGCTCAAGACGACGACGACTCCCATCTCCATCTCCATTTCCGACTACGACTCCGACTACCGTTGCACGAAGAAATTTATGCCCACTGTATTTGTTTATACAAATTTAATGAATACACATAGTGGAGGAGAGTGTGCAAAGGATACAGCCCAGGATACATGGGGCATCTGTCTGTCTCTCTGTCTGTCTGTGCACCCACCCGCCGCCGGATGCTTAGGCATTGCCTCTCCTCCGTATGCGTTTTGCATATGCTCTCTCTCTCTCTCTTTCTCTCTCTAAAAGTCTGCCGTCGGGCTGTTTCCACGAAATATATACATTTCACGTTTCCCCTAGAATAATCTCTCTGTCTGTCTGTCTCGGGATGGATGCTTAAAATTTCGTTGAAAAATTCCTTATTGTTTTTTCTACTTAATAGTTTTTCCATATGCGCATATTTAAGATAATGCTTTTCCTACGACTGAATGAAATGTCGGGGCAATTCCATTGTTTTTTCCAAGAAATTTCCGGGGGGTATATATTTTCCAGGAACTATTATGGTGCTTCGAAGCTGGCCCTTGAGGGGATAGGTTTTTTTATACAGGTGTTTTCTAGAGTATGGGTGGGGCGGGGGTTTTTGAACCTTTGAACCTTCAAATGGCACAAATCTGTAGCATCTGTAGATGCAGAATCATGAGGCGTTGTTTCTTTTAGCAAACTGCAAAATCTGATTGTTATTGGTTCATTTTTATAGCCGGAATGAAGAAAACAAATTGACGTTTGGATGTTTGAACACCTGGCCTGCGAGCTCTTTTAAGGCTAGGATCAATAGGCTTTTGCAGTGTATACTTTTGGGTCGAACAAAGTAGACAAAGATCTAAGAGGTCCTAGAGATCCTATAGATCCCATATAGATTATACATCCCGATCCACCTTTCAACTAAACCTAATGCCCTTGGCTTTTATTTCCTGCTGTTTTTACACTACTTTTTACCTTGTCGTCTGCTTTATCTTTCGGCTAATCACAATTTATAGCACACCCCAATTCTATATCATTATTATTTTCTTAAGATCCCCCCATATACCATCCTTAGGAAAAGGGATTTCCTTGGAATTTCAAGAACAATTGGCCCGGCGGCCCTGTCAAAGTATATTTTTTTAATTTTCCAAACACGTTTTACTGTAAGCCAAGAAAAAACCCCAAAAAGAGGAAAAAAAAGAAAAAAAAAAAGAAAAAGAAAAAAGAAAAAAAGTAAAAAAATAAAGAAAAAAAAAAATTCGTGGGGGTAAAAATTTGTAGAAAAATTTGTTGTAAACTACTCGGCAGTGTTGTAGTTTGTTTATGTTAAATGCGCGCGCGGCATGTGTGTGTGTTGCAAGTGTGGGTGCCACCGAAAACTTTTGCTTAGCTTAAACGCGTGTGTCCTTGTGGCCGCTCGTCATAGTTTTTGTTTTTACTTTAAACAAAGAATACAACAGCCATAAAAAAAAATAAAAATACAATAGAGATAGAGAGAGAGAGGGGGGGATAGAGAGAGAGCTACAGATAGACAGGCGGCAGTTCCTCTGCCCAAAAAGAGAGACGAAAACTTTGCGTTTTGCTTAAGTGACGACGTGCAACGTGCGACAAGCGGCTAGCAGAAAAAAAACCCCTTCCCACCCCCCTTTCAATGCCTGCCTGGACTTTTAATATTTAAACAAAACAAAAAACAGTAAACCCAGCGAATGAGAAGGACTCCAAATGTCTGCCTGCCACCAGCTTTTCCACGCCTCACTGGCTGCTAACAGCCGCAGCACACACACAGACACAGAGAGAGAGAGATACATGTGTTGAAAGTTTTTTGTGTTGCAAGGACTTGGTTACACCTCTGCGGCGGCTGCCTCCTGAATCTGGATTGCAACAAGGAGCGTTGCCACGGCCACTGCCACTGCCACAGCCGTTTCCTTTTAGTTTTTAGTTTTCTCTTCTATTTTGGCAACCCACTTCTTCTTCTTCTTTTTTTTTGTGTGTGGCAAGTTGTTCGGCGTAAACTTGCCACTTGGCCAAAAGGCAAGGAAGAACCAGAAGAAGAAGAAGAGTTTTGTCCCCTTCCTGCAGCTCCCAGCGGAATGTATCTCAATGTGTGGTAAAATAAATTTACAGCTTGACCAGAAAGGAAGATGAACCACACACAGAAGAGAGGGAGGGAGGAAGACAGAGAGAGAAGCCCACAACGAATGGTAGATGCACTTCCTGGCAAGTTGAGGTTTTGTTTAGTTTTGGGAAATATATGGTAAAAAAGTATCTCTTGAGTAGGTCTAGATGTATCCGAAAACGATTATAAATCATTTAAATTGTTCTAGATTATATTTTAGCAAATATTTTTAAGAAAACGTAGGAAATGCTGTGATACTTGGCTTTGAAATTCATGGATTCTTGTATAACATTTTTATCTGCACTTTAATCGAAGTTCTAAGAAAATTATGGAATTTTCGATTAATTATGGAATAATTGTACAATAATTAAAGAACTTTTTGATTTTAATGGCTCTTGAAAACTCCAAGAATCCTTTGAAGTAGGGATACAGGAAATCCACGTACAGCATTCGTAATACTAAGAAAATGTATAAAAATAAAGCTTTAAAATATTTATATATGGAATATTTTTATTAAAAGAAAAAAAGAAAAAGGTATAAAAAAAGTTTAGAAACTAAAAATTCAACTAAAAAATATATGTGGAAAAAGCAGAAGAAATGGTGAACAATTTTTGTTAATTTTTTGAGCAACGATGAAGGTAAATCTACTGATACAAAACAATTTTCAGAGATTTTTTCAGCCTCAAAATCTATAAGATACAACTCCTAACTAGTACTAAGTGGCATAAATTTCATGTTTTGAATGAAAAGAATCTCAAAAAAGTATCTCATGAAGGGTTAATGTATCTCAAAACAAGAAGACACTCAAGATACAAATTTTGAAGTTATTAAAAAATGTTAAATAAATATTAAAATACAAAAAATATTTAAAGAATATTAAATGAATGTTTAAAAAAAAATATATATGTATATACATTTATATGAAAATAAATTTAAATAAATATTAAAATAAATTAAATATGAAATTAGAATAAATATTAAAAAAATCGTAATGGATATCAAAAGAATTTTAGAAATAAATATTTAAATAATGTTATAATTTAATAAATCTTTAATAAAATTTGAAATAAAAATATTAAAAAATTCTTCAACAAATATTAAAATAATCTTAAATAAATATTCAAATAATAAAAATATGAAAAGAATCTTAAATAAAATTTAAATACAATTTTCAATAAAAATATTAAAACATTCTTCAACAAATATTAAAATAATCATAAATAATATAAAAATGAAAAGAATCTTAAATAAAATTTGCAATAAAAATATTAAAACATTCTTCAACAAATACTAAAATAATCTTAAATAAATATTAAAAGAATCTTTAGTAAATATTTAAGTAAAATAAATCTTAATATAAAATAAATATTAAATACAGTTTTCTGTAATTATAAGCTAAAAAACCTTTCGAAAATTGCTCTTTAATCATGAAAACCTTTTCTTATTTCAGATAAAACCACACCACAGCCTTTCATAAATAAAGAGCCTTCCAAAAAAGGTAAGAAAATTCCTGGTAAAAATCTGAACAAAATCCTTTTTTAATTCGTCCAAACATCACTTCCTTACGCCTTGATAGATATTATATCTTCAAAATGTGTATGTTTGAATAATTAAATGATAACTTTTTGGCTTTTTGGCTCTTTGAGTCCTTTGAGGACTGTAACCATTTTGGTGCAGTGTTCTCTTGTCTTTGGTTTCTGTGGTTCTTGAGTTTTTGATTAATTAATGAATGTATGACCGAAGCACCGAAGCACCGTAAAGGGTTCAAAGGATTAGATAATTGTGGGTTTTTCCTTATGCGATTTTCCATCCATCCATCCATCCATCCATCCATTCATTAGCACTCCATCGAAAATGACCTAAAACGGGGCTCCATCGATGGAGTCGCTTGGGTGGCTTTGATTTAATTGAGTGTTTGATTTAATTATAGACCATTTAAATGGTGCATGGCCGCATGGCGCTGCCGCATGCCACTGCTACCGCTGCTGCATCATTAAGCATTGATTACGCAAGCTGATTAATTAGTTGCCTCTTTGCCACACGCACGGCAGATACACAGATGCACGGATACACCGCTACATGCTTATAGACAATCCATTTATGACAATGATGATGCAGATCCAAAAGTGCGTTTTGTAATTATGTAATTGTTGTGTGTGTGCCACATCACGTTGCAGGCTAATTGGGGGGCGTGTATCCGCCAAAAGAGGGAGAGTTTTGGGTGCAGCCAGCATTTAATTCTTAACTTTTTAATGACAGCGAAGCTTAGCAACCGGCAACAGTCCTTCATTTCCACGAGTGTCCTGTCAGTCCTTCAGTCGGCCGCAGCAACCGCCGTGACCGTCTCCTGATTTAAATTTTGAAGTCAACTTTTTCGTCGTACTCCCCCCCCACACACACACACACACACTAATGTAAAAGCTATAAAGTCATGTGCAACACCATTGCCACTTCCTGGCGGCACCAGTGTGGCAGTGGCAGGATCACCAGCAGCAGAGGCAGAGGCAGCTCTTTGGTCACTGCACTTAGCGCACTTCCTTTACTCGCATTTCTGGGGTTTTTCGACAGGCCAACAGAGGGGTGGCTATGATGGGGAGGGGGAGGGGGAGACAGCAGTCGCCAGTGGGTGAAGGGCTGGGCTTCTCCTACTCTAGGGTTTTCCGCTTGCGCCTGATGAAATGCCATGCTTAGCGGTTGAGCGTTGAGATTTTCACAGAAGGGGCATCCAGTCCTTGCCACAAGACCCAAAAACTGCACATGTGTGTGTGTCCGTGTGTGTGTGTGGCATGGAATTTGTGCAGTTTTAGTTAATGTTTTTAGACCGAAGACCGAAGCGAAGCGAAGCGCAATTTTCGGTCCAAAAGAATGCCGTGTGACGGAAGAAGAGCCAACAAATACTTTCGGATGACACCATCCACTCGTAACAGTTTATATATGAGTGAGAGAGAGGGGGGCATAGAGAGAGGGGCGGAAAGAGAGGGGGTTAGAGAGATGTGTGTGCTTTTTGGGCAAATGTTTTACTGGCATTGGGATTTTGCGCCATTAGAGTGTGGCCAAGCGTATAAATGAAATTTGATAAGATTAAGGCACCCCCCCCTGCACACCCCACCCCCCTCCACCACTTGCCATTGTTGCAACACACTGTGTGTGTGGCATGCAGCTTCTTGTAAAAAGCTTTTCTTTGAGTGAAATATAAGAGTGAAACCGTTGGAACAAAACATTTGAAAATAAAACCTCAATGGCATCCACATGGTAAAACATCTATGTTGCAGTCCACAACGAGCGAGAGAGAGGCGCATGTCCCTGAATTCGATATCGAATTTCGAGAGAGAGCCTCGGCTTTCGTGTAATTTTACACGCGCGTCTTCTCTGTGTTTCCTTAAGGGGGGGGGGGGGGGGGGGGGGGGGGGGGGGGGGGGGGGTTGTGGAGGTGTAAAGGGCTGGCAGTTAGAGGGGTTCGGGGGGTGGTGGGTGAAATGGTGGCGTAGGTTAAGTTTTTTTTTTTGTTGCCTGCAAAAATCTTATTAATGAATGACTGGCTTAACCCCCAAGAACCCATCAAAAGAGCATAGGCAAAGGGTGGGTGGTAGGTGGGGTGGTAGGTGGTGGGTTGCTTGAAGATGAAGTGACCGGAAAATTGGTCACCCTGCAGCACTTGAACGTTGCCTCAAGTGTGTGGCCGTCTGACGCTCTCAACAAAAAGTTTGCAAAATCTTGCAAAGATTTTGGACCACTTTTTGGCCAGAAATGTTTCATTTTTGTCGATTAATGTTGCCCCTGCAACATGCAACATAATTTGTGGCTTTGACTTCCACACGATGCTGCAACGGCAGCCTGCAACTGTGCCGCCAAGGCGGTGTGTGATTTTTTTTTATGCAATGAGCAATGTTGCTCTTGTGGGAGCGAAAGAGCGAGCACTCGGAAACGGGTTCCACAAAAAGTGCGTGGTGGAACGTGTAAGAGAAAACCATTTTTTTGAGTCGCTTTATGGGGAATATGGGGGTGTTTGGCGGGTGTTGAGGTAGGCCAAAACAGGAGTCTCAAGAATGGCGATGATTCGGGATTTTTTTTATGATATGGGGATCTCTTTTGATAAAAGAGAAATTTATGTAGAGAATTCAGTGATAATTTTGAGTAGTTTTTAATCCCAAAAGATTTACCATTCCATTCTTATAGAATTCTAAAAAATACTTCTAAAAAAAACAACTAAGAAACACTAAAAATCTCTATAATAATCAATAAAATATGAATATAATCCTAAAATATGAAAAAAATTTGGATAAAAAAAACTATTTAATTTAATTTTTTCATAATTTGATGCATTACTGGTACAATTTTAAAATAATAAAAAAAAATACTAAAAAAATATTCACTGAAAAAAATGTTGAAAAAAACGAAAAAATATTTTTTTTCCTAATATTTTTTCTTATTTTATTTTTGTATATTTATTTTATATTTTTTTTAAAATTATTTTTGATATATTATTGTTTTATATATATTTTTCCATATTTTTTTTGTTTTATTTATTTTTTTTCATTAAAGATAGAGTCGAAATCCAAACTCCCTGAACACTGTGTTGCCTCTTTAGATTTAATATTTCATTTTATATCCTATTTAATAAAAATAAAAAAATTAATGAAATAAAAGAAAAGAAAAAGAAAATAATAGAAAACTTTTAATTTTGTAATTGAAAAAAAAAGAAAACTACAATATTTTTGGAATAGAAAAGAAATTGAACTATTTTTGGGTTTTTTTATTTTGTATTTAATCCTCTAATTATATTTAGAGCACTAAAAACAACCCCTTATATACATATAACTTAATACCGCCCCTTCATAAAAATATTTAGTAGAATATAAAATTTTAAATATTTATTTCTTATATAATTAAATAATTTTCTATCCATAATTCATTTACATTATTCTTATTCTTATACCCCCCACATCTTGTTCCCATCTTATACGAGTGCCGCCTTCGGAGAAACATGTTCATTCAAGTTCAAGTCGAAGCTTGCATTCCACCATCCAAATGGAGTCCACACACGCCTTCGCGCTCTTTTTGTTTCGCTCTTTCGGTCGGGCCTCCGCTAGCTTGCTCTTTCGGCCCAGCCTGCCATGCCTTCGCTTTTCGATATCGAAACTGTCGAAGCGCCGCGTTGGCCCACTTACAAGACACGCACAGACATGCACAAGGCAGCAGCAGCAGCAGCGCAGGGCTCTCGTGGCTCGTGGATTCCGCTCGTATTTTCGATAATGCGCGAACCGAATGGTGGGGGGGCGGGGGGAAGCGGCGGACCCGAAGCCTGGCCTGGAGCCTCGGCAGTGGAGTCGTGTCTGGAGTCCAGAATCGAATCAAAGCCACGAATGAATGACTGGGCGCTTTAGTACTGAAAAGGTCGTGGATTTGTGTAGTTCTCGTGTGCTCCTCCGCAGAGTGTTTGCCCGTCCGTCGTCGTCGTCGTCGCTGTCGCCGTCGTCGAGTCGTCGTTGTTGTCGTCGCCGCCGTCGTCGTCGTCGTCGTCGCTGTTGTCGCGGGTCGTGGGCAGCAGCAGCAGCAGCAGCCGTCGCAGCAGCAGCAGCATCAAAGACCGCCGTCCGCCGTACAAGAAAAAAAAGAAATAAATATAGAGGAGGAAAACAAGTGTTGAATATCCTTTCAAGAATATAAAACAAATCCGGTAATTGTTGAATGTTTTTGACCCAGTGATACGCGCCCCCTACACCCCATCGCTCCAAAAAATAAAAATAAAAGTGTTGCACGTGTGGAACCAGAGACTCTACTCCCGCTCCACCATCGAGAGTGCTGTGTGTGTGTGTGTGTGTGTGTTGTTATGCAAATCGCGTCCGTCGCAACAATAACTGGGCTACAGCGAGAGCGAGAGAGAAGTGGAGTGGAGTGGGTGTGTGAGTGCTGTATCTGTGTGTGTGTGTGTGTGTGCGTACGCGCCCACAATGCATAAATCAAAAATACACATTATTGAGTCATAAATAAAGTTCCACGAGACGAAAGGCAGCGTCGCTCCCTTCGCCGTTCTCCTTTCCGCTGTTTTAAATAAACCCCAAGGCTGTTCCCCCATCCCCCCACACACACACACACACTTACACACACATACACCCGAAAATTTATGCCTTCTCGCACTCTGGGCATATTTTTTGCTCAATTGCTTTCGCAGCGCTATTGATCCTGAGATCAGGCGAAGGCGGAGGCTGCGTGCCCAGACTCCATCCAGATATGATGTGTGCCTCGTTGCCATCGCCGTTTGCTGCATAAAACTTGCTCAATTCCTTACACGCCCTCAAGAGAAAAACAACAACAACAACGACAAGAACAGCAGCCTGTAGCCAGTAGCCTCCTCTCTCCATAGGAACCCCTTCGGGGCCTGCTGCTTTTATTACAAAAGCCGTAAAAAAAACGCCAAAAAAAGGATACAATAAGGCAACTTTTGTTGAGGGTAAGTGCAAGCACAGGATATATGTACACGACACATACATCCTACAGGACACACATAGGTGTAGCGCATAAGCCATAAGCACCGTAGTACTACCTACCCATAAAAAAGGTAAAGCAATCCATATGACATTACCCGGGGACTGAATATTCGGGGCATTCCCTGGCATAAAGATCTCAAAATGTTAGATTGGAACGGGTAATTTTCAGAGCCAGGAAAGGTAGAGTTCCGGAATTATTTGGTACAATTTCTATAGGATAAATATTAAGCAACTTTCCAGGTGACTTTGGGAAACTGAAAGTTGGTTAAAAGTTGTTTTTGGAATGTACAAAAAATCGTCTGAAATTCTTGGGATAATCTGCTTTTTCTGAAAGAATTTTGGGAAGCTTTGAAAACATTTCTAAATTTTATTGAATCCCCAAATGTTAGCTTCGAGTGTTTATAAACTGATTGTGGTGTCAAAATAAAGAAGGGATTATTTCCTGAACATTTGAATGAATACAAGAGCAGAACTTCTAGGTAGGAAAATGGTTAAGAAATAATTTATTGATGGCAAAAACCAAACTTAGGGGCTGTGGAAGAGAGAGTAAAAAGTGTTTCTGATATAAATTAAATGATTTTCAGACAGCTTTTTAGATAAAAAGAAGATATAATACATACAAAAGGGAGATAGATGGATAAGAAAGATTGATTGAAAGACTTCAAGAAATTAAGTGAAGAAATTAAATTTTCTACTGAAAAGCATGGCTGGAATTTGATAGGATCTATAAGGAATTTTCATATAGAAAGGAATGTATTAAGAAATCTATTTGTGAATCTATTAAGAAATCTATTGAGAAATATATTGAGGAATTTATTGAGGAATCTATTGAAGAATCTATAAAGGAATTTATTTGGGAATCTATTGAGGAATCTAATGAGGATTTTATTGAGGAATTTATTTTGGAATCTATTGAGAATTTTATTGAGGAATCTATTTGGGAATCTATTTAGGAATTTATTCAGAAATCTATTGATAAATATATCTAGGATTTTATTTAAGAATCTATAAAGAATCTATTAGGAATCTATTGAGGAATGTATAAAGGAATCTTTTTGGGAATCTTTTGAGGAATATTTTAAGGAATCCATAAAGAAATCCTTTTGAGAATCTATTTGTGAATCTATTAAGGAAGCTATTTAGGAATATATCTGGGCATATATTGAAGAATCTATTAAGGAAGCTATTTAGAATCCTATATAGGAACTTTTTGGGAATTCCATTTGGGAATCTATTGATAAATATGTTTTTGAATCCATTTATAAATATATTTAGGGATCTATTGTGGAAGGAATCTTTTAGGGAATCTATTTGGGAATCTACTTATGAATTTATTTGGGAATCAATTAGGGATTCTATTGATTCTACCCATTTGGGTATCCATTTTGGCATCTATTGAGGAATCTATTGAAGAATCTATAAAGGAATCTTTTGAATAGTCTATAAAGGAATCTATTAAGGAATCTATAAGGGATTCTATTAAGGAAACTATTTGGGTATCCATTTAGGAATTTATTTAGGAAGAAATCTATTTCCCCTCTGTAAAGAACATCTATTAAAACTCCAAAAAAACATCTGTTCTCCAAGTGAAATTTTTTCAAACGTGAACGCATAAAAGTATGCTATATTTTCGCACAAAATTTGGATTAAAATGTGTTTGTTTTGCCTTCCCTGCTGATCCCCTTTCGCTCCCTTACCCTCAATTTGTTGCAAACTAAATATCATACCCCTAGACACGTAAAATATTGTAAGCCCCGAAAATCGGATCATAAAAATTGAAACCACAAACAAAAAAAGTATGTCGGCGGCTGTCCCACTTTTAGGGATATTTTGTCAGGCTTTTTGGATCATTTACTGAAAACTGAGTCGTTTCATTTAGTCGTTGATTTTGTTTTGTGGGTTTCGGTGGGGAGGGGGGCGTTGAAGTGCGTTAGGGCCCATGGGAGAAATCATATTAAAATGCTGTCTGTGGCATAACCTAGTTTTGTGTTGTACTTTTTGTATATTTTTTTGGTGTGTTGCAAACAAACTCTTTTTTTTAGTGCCTGCAACCTAGTCCTCTCATGTGTTTGCCTCAGTCGCTCTGAGTCTGTGCCGCCGCCGCATCTGTGTCTGTGTCTCTGTGCCGCTCTGTGTGACTCTGCCTTTGCCTCTGGGTTCCCGTCACCGCCTCTCTGTGTCTCTGCCTCTGGTTTCCCTGCTGTGTCTCCCTCCTGCTGGCTCTGTCTACCTCCTCCTCCTCCTCCTCCTCCTCCTCCTCCTCCTACTCCTCTCTCTGTATCTCTGCCTCTGAGTCCTCGCTTCAGTTGTACGACAACGAGTATTGTTGCCATTTCACTTTTGCTGAGCACGTCGTAGCGCTGCGTATTTGCTGGCATTGCTGCAGGCGCTTGCCAAATGCGCTTTGTTGCCACCATTGTCAACATGCAGCAAGAAGGAGCAGCCAGAGCAGCTGTAAGAAGGAGCAGCAGCCAGGAAGGAGCAAAATTTTCACATTTTTCGGCTCTGTCAGCGCAAAACGTGGCCTGGCAGTGGGCCAGCCAGCTCTCGTTTCTGATTTTTGTGCCATAGCCTTAAATTATTAAAATTCTGGCGCATAAATCAAGCAGCTGGTCAGGGGCGTACAACCTGGCGTATGCGCAACTTTAAAAAAGAGAAAGAAAATCGTAAAAATTAGGGAACAGTAGCTGTACAAGTTTTTACACTCTCTCCCGCGCTCTCTCTCTCGCTCTCTTTGGGAGTGAAAGTTTAATGCAGCGTGTAAATATTGTCATGACACAACCGAAAAACTTTCACTGGCAAGGCTGCCCTGTCCTGTTGACAGGATCTCAAAGGGATATGTGTGTAGGGTAGAGATTTATGGGAGAGGGACCAAGAAAGTTTTACAATTAATTTGAATAGTTTATAAACGAGCGAAAGGGCAAGACACAGACAGACAGGCTTTAAAGCCTTTGGAAAAATCCTCGAATATCAAATAACAAACAGAAATCAAAGGCAAAAGGCAAAGGCGTTTAGTGGATAAATAAAGCTAAATAATCCATCAAGTGGCATTAACTTGAAACAATAAATTCGTACACACAGCCCCTTCATAGATCCCCCCCCCCCCTGGTAGATTTTCCAGGCAGAAAGCAGAGCCACAGCTAAAGCCAAAGCCAGAGCACTTGAAGTGCTTGACAACTAATCAGGTTTAAAATGCCTCGCACAGATACAAAACACACACACACACAGACACTCGAGGCAATCGGCTGTGATTGCACCAAAAAGGTAGCAACAATCAAAGGGGGGCACCAAAGTGGGACCCGCAAAGCCCCCCTCGCCACTTGAAAGTGTTGGTAATCAACGCTGCTTAAAGGCAGAGGCATGCCCCTGCCTGCGCTTTGATTGTTACGGAAAAAGGAATGAAGGAATCGGTGTATCGGCATCGTAAAAAGGGGAATATGAATCGAAGAAGGGAATGGGAATCTGAATCATCGGAACGGGGGTATAAGAATGGGAGTCATAGGAACAGGGGAATAGGAATCATGAAGAATGAGAATGTGAATCAGCGGAACAGGGGAGTGGCAAATAGGAACATGGGATTGGGAAATTGAAAAGGTAGCGATCCTCATTCAAAGATGTAATGCAAATCGATGAAGGGAATCAAAAGGTAGTTCCAATCGAAGAGTGAGCATCGGAATAGGGAAGTCGTCTTCAGGCCTGAGGAAACGTAATCGAAATGAAGAAATTGACATCGGAAAAAGGGTAATAGGTATGAGAATAAGCCCCGAAAAGGAGGAATCTGAATGTGAATCATCGGAAAAAGTCAGCAGAAAAACAGGAGGTCAGAATGAGGCCTCGGAACGCGGGGAAAGACTACAAAATATTCTGAAAAATAGGAATCATCATTGAATAAAATAATGGACACTAGAAGGGAAAAGTGTACCAGTCCATACATCGGAAAAATGAAGGAATAAACAGCGAAAAGGCAGAATAAAGAAATCGGAATGAGAAGGGAATCGGAATGAAAAGGGAATCGGAATCCGAATGAGAAGGGAATCGGAATAGGGAATCGGAATGAGAAGGAAATCGGAATGATAAGAATATCGGAATCCGAATGAGAAGGGAATCGAAATGAAAAGGGAATCGGTATAAGAAAGGAATCGGAATCCGAATGAGAAGGGAATCGGTATCGGAATAAGAAGGCAATCGGAATGAGAAAATAATTGGAATGAGAGGGAAATCGGATTGAGAACGGAATCGGAAGCGGAATGAGAAGGGAATCGGAATGAGAAGGGAATCGGAATGAAAAGAATATTCAGTGAAAAGGGGAATAGGAACATCGGATTCAAGAATCGGATTGATGACACGAAATCCTCATCGAAGAAGGGAGACTCATCCGACTGAGGTAGGATCCCCCATCATATAAAGAGAATCCTTATTGAAAAATGGGAAACAGGAATCGACGAAGGGAATGGCAATGGAAATGGTATCCATGAATGAAATCACCATCCGGAATCCGTGAAAATGTCAAAAGTTTGAGGTTCTCTGGAATTTCAATTCATTTTCATTTATTTTTTGTGTGTTTTTTCTTTTGTTTTTTGTTTACCGTCTAGACATTTGGCTAATGTTGTTCCCCCTTTGGCCCTTTCGGCCCCTCTTTCGGTCGTGGGTGGGCGCAGAGATTGAATTTCGTTGTACAATAAAATTCTACACTAGAAATTATTTTGTGTGTGTTTGTGGGAGTCCGGCAAATGGCTCTAAATAATTGATTCGCGTTGGTAAAAGAAATGCCAAAGACGGTTGACGATGTATGTGATTAAGTGTTCGATTAGGGATTGCGAGACTATAATTTGCAGCCCGAAGGCAAGTGACCTATGAACTGGCTTTTAGCAGATATACATATTATAGATATTTTCTGACATTTTTTGATTGATTTTTGGGTTGCGTTTAAAGGTTAGTTTTTGGGGAGCGAATAAGTGGAGGAGGTGTGGGACTTTTTAGAATTTTTATTATATTTTTGGCTAAGAAATGGTCTAGATTTTGGTGGCTTATGTGATTTACGGGAGCTTATCCTTAACCAAAGTGGACCTCAATTTAAGGAATACCAAAATTATGAATTGGGTTCTTTTGGTTAAAAATATTAAGAATGATAATAAAACGATTAAAACTCTGTGAATGACGCAGGAAACTCCATTGGATTTTCGTCAATAAAATCGAATAAAACTCTCTAAATAATGATGGAAATTCCATTGGATTTTTGTCGATGAAAAAGATTAAAACGCTATGAATTACGAAGGAAATTCCATTGTATTTTGGCCGATAAAAGTGGTTAAGACTCTCTGAATAATGATGGAAGTTCCATTGGATTTTCATCAATAAAAACAATAAAAACGCTGTGAATTTCTATGCAAATTCCATTGGATTTTCGTGGATAAAAATGATTAAAATTTTCTGAATAATTTTTGAATTTCTATTGAATTTTTGAAGCTAACAGAAGCCATAAAATATATAAATTTTAAAAAGGGTTTTCAGAAATGAATTTAAAAAGAAAATGTGAAAAAAGAGGTTTATTTTCCTGGAATTTCCAGGTGAAAGGAAACTTTTCTTGCGATGAAGAAAACTTGTTTATTTTCCTCTTTCTTCGATTGAGGAAAACTTTTTTCAGTCTTTCTTTGAGCAAAAGATTTATAAGAAATATGGTTTAAAAAAAAAAATACTCTGAACAGTTGGAAATTCCCATTATTTTGAGAATGTATAAACTACTTTTAATCCCTTTTAAAGGCCTTTGAAGCTGTGCTTAAACATGATCCTTGAAAGCCTGCTATATCAATGAAATTTCCTAAGCTCTTGTCTTGCATTTAGTTTTCTTATATTTAAATACAAAACGCAAGAAAAAGTTGTTGGGAAATTTCTATTAAAGAAAATTCTTCCATTTAAATTTTGCTGCATTTCCCCCAAGCACTTGTGTGTTTGCCTCGGAAAACCCTTGAAATGTGGGAGGATTTTTCTTTGCTTTCAGCTTTTTGCTTAGCATTTCCGCATTTTCCGAGATTTCCGGATTAAGCAAAAAAAAGGAGGACCTTAAATCACATTCACATTCGAGTGCAGCATTTCCTTTACTCTCTTTTCTTTCTCTCTGCTTCTCTGTGTTTTTCTGTCTCTTGGCTTTTCTTTGATTTCCTATACATTTTCCAGGCATTAAGTCCTGCCTGCTGCCGGCCTGTAAATTAGCACAAATTGTTTCGAGATGCCAGGCCATGCGTTAAGTCCGGCGCCAAATGCTAATCCCCGGATACCAGTTATTCCCTATAGAATCTTCTCTCAGAGTCCCGTAGTCCTGGAGTCCAGCACGGAACGGCTTTAGAAAATTAACTCGACTTTCGCCTGAAAAGGCTAATGTACTTTCAATGTTGAACCGCCGCTGAAAGCAGCTGAAAAATAATGAAAACCCAGTGGAAAAAAAAGGCAGAACCCAACAGAGGGAAAACAGTGGGCAGCCAAGAGAGCAGGCAGCCACCGCAGGAGCGGGACGAGCGGGAGCAGCGGTAGCGGAAAAATATGAACTCATTCATGCTACTCTCGACCCAAATCCTGCAGCCGGCACCTGTCCCAGAATGAGGCAAAATGAAGGTAAAATGCAACAGCATACAAATGAGCGAAAACCCCAAAACCTCGAAGCCAGCTTTTAACCTCGAAAATTATTTACTTTTCGCTCACCAAAAGTACACGGTATCTTAAATATATCAAGAGGTTTGGTTAAGGGGATTTCAAGGAAAATCCAACGCCAAAGAAGTGGAAAATGCTTGGAGATTCGCTGAAAATTAAATTAAATGATTTTAAAGATTTTTTTTTGATTTGGGATATGGGATATTATATGGGATACCCATTTTCTATACAAAATTCTGGGAATTCCAGTCAGGCTTTAAAAGGTTCTAGCGGTGCCTCTAGGTTCAGGGTACTCCCCTTCTAAAGATATGAAAAATTCTAGGGAACAAAATGTTTCTAAATATAATATCTGTTGAATTTCTGTTGAATTCTTTTGAAAACTAATAAAACAGCAAAATTATTTCTGAACCATTTAGAAGGGTTTGAAATACAGACCATAAATATTTCACTGCCTTTTTTTTTACATTTTCCAAGATTTTGGTGAATAATATTCAAAAGAGAATTCATTAAAACTCAATTAATTTTATGGAAGTTTTATATACCCTCAAAAAATGCAAAATTTTTAAAAATCCATTCAAGAAAACAATCATTTGAAATAATTGTGGAAAAACAATAATGGAAGCTATAAAGGGTTTTAAATTAACAAATTATCAAAATGTAATTTTTGTGAGCATAAATAAATTAAAGATTAAAGAAAAATCATGGAATTTTGTATTTTTACCCCAAATAAGTTTTTTTTTTAATGTTTTTAGTATGGAATATTTTTAGGAAATATTTCAAGTATTTGTGGTGGCCTCAGAGTTTTCTTTTTTTCTAAATATATATTAAACATTTTTTTTTTTAATGTAATTATTTTTTAATATATTTATACTTTATTTATTTTGGCTATAAACTAGTAAACATTTTACTAGTTTTTTTTTTGGCCATGAAAAAAGTTGAGAAAGACCACCATTTCCTGTTTATTTATTTATTATTCTGCCATTGGTGGAAGCCTTGGGCCAAACTATTTCCTATAAATTTAAGGCCCAAATATTTGGTATATTTATGTATGTAAATAAATCGTATATTTTGTGCTTAGTTGTGAAAATTTGTCCCTCAATTTATTAAGGTCTAATGAACATATTTCTTTTTTTGCTGTCCTTGCTCTCCCTCTCTCTCCCTCTGCTATCAAAAGTAATGCCATCATATCGTAAAATGAGGCAACAGAACACTACTTAAAAGAGTTCTTCCAAGAGCTGCTACTCCTTTCTTTTTTTTGTTAGTTTTTTGTGATGCAAAGTGTATTAAAAGCATCGTCTAGTCTCTGTACCTTTCTTCTCTCTCTCTCACTCTCTCTCTCTTTGCTGTTTGCTGTTCTCGCGTTTACCTTTCGCTGGCTCTAGCAGCGTTCTGTGTGCGCATAATAGCACCAGCGCCAGGGCCCGTGGAAATTAAATCAGCAAGCGGTGGGGCATCCATTGGGTAACTCTTAAAATAATAGCCATTCCAGGGCTTATGTTTTGAGTAAAATATGTACCACAAAAAAAGAGAGAGAGAGAAAGAGAGGTGGAGCGAGGGGGAGGGAGAGTTGCTTACGTATTTCCGTTTCCGCTTGGCCTGACTGCATTTTTTATTAACATTTCACCTTTGCTGGCATATTATTTAGAGGTCTCTCTACCTCTACCTCTCCCTCTTTATCTGTACTTCTTGCCACATTTCTGTTGCATATTTTAGTGGGCGCTTAAGTGAGCTTTTACTTAATTTTTGAGCTGCAGTTTGCCCCAAGAACAAATAAGAGGAGAGACCCTGGCCCTCTATAATTTGTGTCCTAAACCGAGCATTAGCCCTGCCCCCTTTCTGGGGAGGGGGTTGGGGGGGGCACTGTGTCTCTGATCTACATTCAATAATAATAATTAATAAAAGGAAACCCTCTGCTTTCTCTATTGATTTATGGTGGTCTCTCTCTCTCTCTCTCTCTCGCTGCGGCAAATTGTGGCACTTACGGTAATTGTTTATATGTACATATATCTATGCCACAAGGAGGTGGCAGTAGCAGGTGGCACATGCCCCTGATTAGCCCTCAGACACCTAAAGTCAGGGGGGCACATATAGATTTCCCATAAATTTCATTATAATTTTAACTAAATTATTCATTCGAATGGGGATTGAGCGAATGAAGGAGGGCCAGGACTTTGCTGGATTTCTCTTTCATTTTTAGGAATTTTCTAACAAAAGTATAACTAAAATTTATAACATTTTTTAGGGGTAATGATAATAAAATTATAAATAATTTTTAAGAATTCCTGAATAAAGGAAATTGTGCCCTAAAACGGAATTTTGTGCTGGGTTTTCCTTCGTCCAAATGTGTATTTCTTTAGAGGATTAAATGTAGGGAAAATCCAAGCATTTTCCAACTGCTGGAGCTGTACTTTTACTCCTACTTTCTTTGGGGATTTCAAAATGAAGTAAAATCAAGCGAGCAGCAAAACCGCAAACAAATGCCAGGAAGGAATTTATGGGAAATGAAGAAAAAGCAGCAGATGGAGAAGTAAAATTTTGTGGCATATGAAATGAGCAAATAAGAAGGGGTGGGCGGTGGACAGGGAGACGGTGCCAGAGCGAGACATTCAATTATCTAGAAAGCAAAACAAATATGAAAATTAATTTGACATGTTTCGACATTTTGGACAAACATAAGCACAGCGCACACACACACAGGAAAAGCAGGGGAAAGGGGGAAAGAGGACACACAGGAAAAGCAGGGAAAGGGGGAAGGAGGAAACACAGGAAAATCAGTGGAAAAGCCCAGGAAAATCAGTGGAAAATCTAAAGCACTGAAGGAGTGACAGGACAGGGAAAAACATTTGATTAACCCCAGGATAAAAGGGCATCAAAACAGCAACAAAAACTGTGGCAGGAAGGCAGGAAATGGCGTGATGGCGCGCTCAACTCTTTAATCGGGAATTCCTTTTGGTCTCTCTCCCTCTTTTTTTTTTTTTTATCTAATTTTCAAGGCAAATTGTGAACATTTTTTAGTGCCCTTCTTTTTTGGGATTTTTTTTTTTGCTGTTTTCTGTGCCATAATTTTGCTCATGCAAGAAAAGTCACGCAAACTTGTGCGTCTCGTCTCGAGTGGGTCCCTGTGTGTGTCCCTGTGTGTGTGTGTGTGTGTGTGTGTTTGTCACGCATGAAGCAAATGCTGACAGCAAAGCAAACAGACAGAAAACAGCAGCAAACATGAAGCAAAGAGAGCTGGAGAGAGAGAGTCAGAGGAGACTATTAAAAGCCAGAAACTAAAAGTCGAGCCTAAAAAATGTATGCAAGGACACACATGTCTGCCTGTGTGTGTGTGTGTGTGGCAAAAGCAAAAGGATTCTTGGGGAAACAAACAAACGAAAAAAGAACGAAGCAAAAAGCCACAAATGTTGGATGTGGCTCTGGAATGATGATGAGGATAGATATTCTCGTGGCATTAAAACGCAGGACAGGAAGCGTACTCAAGGGCTCGAAGATGGCAGTACCCTCTTGGGGGGCCACGATTTCTATGGTTTGCTGTTTTTATTTGTGTTATTTCAAGATCAAATTGAAATAGAAAATGGGGAAAATTTTGATTTAATTTTTTTAAATAAATATTTATTTAATTTTAATTGTGTTTAGCATTATATACAGTTTTTTTAAATTAATAGAAATAAAAGATATAATATTTTACTTTGAATAAATTAGGTGCATAAAATTTGTATGTATTTAAATAGCTATATATAATATATATATAATTAATTTTTAATTACATGACAAATATTATCGAATAAACTAATTAAAACAATTATTTAAAAATATATTATTATCAGCTTTAAATATGTACATATGTTTCAAAAATTGTATTATTTTACAGCATTTTAAAATTTTTAAGCCTTTAATATATATTTTTTTAAATTGTCTTATTTTAATTATTATTATTATTTAAATTTTTTGTATTATTTTTTTGTATTGATTTTTTTTTAAATTTTAAATTTTCTAAATGCATATTTTTTTAACCATTAATATTAGTAATAAATATATTAAGAAAATTTTATGATTTTTCAATTTTTTTTAAAATTTTTGTATATGAAAAGTTGAATCTATATTTTTTTTAAATGACATAATTATAAAAAAAAACCTTTTTGGTTGGACAAAGATAGACTTTCTGCTAAAGACAGCAACAGCGAATAAAGTATATATAATTTCCTGCCTTTCCCAGTCACAAAACACCCCCCTCCAACTCTCTGCAAAAAACAAGGGTATCCAAAAAAAAAAGAAGCCTTCGCTCAAAGGCAGGCAGCAAAATATGTATTTCCTGTCTGCGCTTAAAGATTTCCTAGACGCACACACACACACACCCACACACACAGGGAGATACAGATACAGAGGCCCCGCCTGAAGCCCTGAAATTGAAAGCGCGTTGCATGTCAGCGACCCTCTCTTCCGCCCCGCATGCTTCGCTCCCCTCTTCTGGGGAGGCCACGCCCGCATCCTTTCCGTCTGCTTAGGCTTGCAAAAACTTTTTCCCCCCTCCAACGCATATGAAAATGATGCCAGCACACGCACACACACACACAAACACACACGCGCGCGAGTGTAAGGACATCATTTTCTCTGACTCCGCCTCTGCCTTTGGTGTCTTTTGATATTCGTTTTATTTTTTTGCTCATCTTTTTAAGATATTTTATACAAAGAAATGTCTGTGTTATTTTTTTGTGTGTGCCATCAAAAATGAAGTTGAAGTTGACTGTTGCCAAAAAGAGAGCAGGAGAAAGCCGGGGAGAAAGCTAAGAAAAACCGCCTGCTGAATGTGTTTTTTGTTTGTTTTTGTTTTGACATTTGACTGTTTAAATTTGAAAGAAATCGTGACGTTTAGGATTTTAAATATATCTAAATTCAATACCATATGATCTCTACTTGGGCCCTAGGTTTTTAGATATATTTATTTGTTAATGTATCTATGAGTTTTAAGACTTTTTGTGTAAGAAAATATGAAGTTTTATATTCAAATTCGCTATAAAAACTTTCCTACTAAATCAATAATTAATTCAATAAATATTTAATAAATAACAAATAAAAGTCTTACATATTTATGAGTATAATTTCATTAAAAGCGATTAATAAATAACAATTAAAACTATTATCATTATTTTCATTAAAATTGCCACAAATTCTGTTTCTGATTTTATTTTATTTTTGTAGAAATTAAATTGCTTTAAATAGCCCTTGTTTTCTATAGATTTTCCATAGAATTTTGCCCTTAATTCCCACAGAAATTCCTTAATTTCTATTCGAATAGATTTTGCCCTGCCAAATTCCGCATACAAATTTCTCGTACATGAAATATTTCTACCCCCCAAAACCCTTTCGCTTTCGGTTAAGCTCTAGTTCCGATTTCGATTCCGATTGGCCTGTCAGAGGGCCATATAAATTTTCCGTTTGGCTTTCACTTCATATTTCCATAATACACATAAATAAAGTCATTTTGGGCTACACTAATACCCACTCAAACACACGCACACGCATAAACACTCACTCACACACACGCACAGAAAAAAAGGAGTACAAGGGCCCGAAAAAAAAACTAAACCAAAAGTTTGGGGAAAAAAACTTTGGATAAAGTTTTTGTTTTTTTTTTTACCTAGATTTTCGAAATACCACCGAAAATCGAAGCGTAATCAAAGCAACGTGGAATACAAACAAATGCTAATGCTTATGCCGGAGACTTGGTTTTTTTTTTCTCTCTTTCTGGGTAATGATGTAGTGGCCGTTAGTAGTAGTGGTAGATGTGTGTGTGCATGCCCGAGTGTGTGTGTGGGGGTGTGTGGGAGATGGTAGCGCGTGTGCGGCACTAACGGAAACGACAGCCAGTTACGTGACTTTTATATTCTCAACGCATTTTTGCTCAGATCCGTAGTTCCTACACTCAGCCAAAACAAAGGTAATCGATGGAAATCGAAAGGAAAATATTTGCCAAAATCCAACAAAATAAAAATTAATTTAAAGGGTGTTTTTTTCTTAATATTTTATTATATTTTTATGTATAAAATACTAGAATAAAGTTTATTAAATACTACAATATTTTTCATGTATTTTTTTATATTTTTTTGAACTGTTTCGAGTAATACTTACTCGTATTTGTATGTGTTGTACTTTAAAAAAATGTGATCTTTTATTTTATTTTATTCCTTAGTATTTTTAATTATTTATAATTATAAGATACTGGAATCATATTTTATAAATTTGTTCAATACTGGAATGTTTTTTTGGTATTATTTGCAGTATTTTGTGGTATTTTTAAATACTTTAAATTATAAAACACAAGTATACAAATTTTTTTATATTTTTATATTTTATTTATATTTTTATAAATTTTGTGAAATACTGGAAGAAATTTTTGGTATTTTGTGAAGTTTCTTTTTTCGAATACTTCGAATACTTAAAAAAGGAATGTCTGGTATTTTTAAAATATATTTTTATTATTATTGTTGCCAGTCTCCTAAAAGTTTTTCAAGTGCTTTTTATGTCTCCAATTTATTCTTAATTTAGGTCGAAAGATTTTCCTTGGACTGAAAAGTGTAGCATAATTTGTGCCACCATTTTATTGAATATGTAAATTTCTCCAAGTGCACGGACACACACTCAAAGGATTTGCAACGATGTGTTGGGTTGAGGGATAAGAAGTAGTGAGTGTGTGTGTGTGTGTGTGTGTGTATTATCCCCTCTGATATGCTGCGAAAACTTTTATATAAGCGAATTTTTCGTGTGTGTCAAAGGCAAAAGAGTCAAAGGTCAAGTTCGCTGGTTGAGTGCCTCTCGAATCGCATCGCATCGCACGGCATCGCTTGCTTATGCGGTGACATGTTCTATGCCACTGGCCAAAAGTAAAGCAAAACGTGACTGGGTAACAGGATCAGTAACAGTATCCCAAAGAGACAGAGACAGAGACAGAGAGACACTCCTTTTGGAATCAATGTAAATCCCTTGCGGCATTTGGTTCTAATTAAAAAATTTACCTGTGGCCCAGGCTTTACCTTTTTACCCACTTCTCCGGTGGCCGTCTTCTGTCTCAATTAGGCCAATTTGTTCAAGTCATTAATGTCAATTGAGGCAACAACAAGCAGGAGCCCAGGAAGTGTGGCAAATGACAATGAATAGACAGAAAAAAAAGCAGAAAAAGAAACACCGAAAGAAAAAACCCCGGTGGAGGAAAATTAGCGCATGACTTTCATGCGTAAAATTGAATATCATTGCAGCAACACCTGACAACGCGAGTGGCGTGAGGCGCTACTCACGCCTTGTGCCACTTGAGGCACAAAAGTTCAATTCGGTGGAACAACAGAGGAAACTGCCTTCTGGCATTACGTGATTTTCGTTTATGATTTGTGCTTACTTTAACCACTTCCGAGCTTCCGTTTTCCGTTTTCCGGCTCCGAGCTACGTCGGAATTTGTCCTTGTCTCCTTGGGCCATAAAAATTAATATTTATGTGTGTGTGTGTGTGTGTGTGCGACAGTTACACATCTCTATACATAATATATTTTGTATGTGCCACACATCTGCATAGATGTGCCACAGGAGCAGCAGAAGCAGCAGCAGCAGCAGCAGCAGTTGGCATTCATCAAATCGCATCGATTATTGTATAGCATTTTCCTTGAAACATCTTTTACGCTTGCCCTGGGGTAAAGGGGGGGGGGGGTTCTTTCTTCCTCTCTTCTCTCTCTATGGAGCTGCTACACTGCACCGCCTGCTCCTCCCTCTCCTCCTCTCGTTGTGGCTCTTCCTCCTGCTCCCCTCTTTCTTCTCTCCATGGAGCTGTCGCGTCATTTGTCATGGACAGGAGGACGCAGGCAGGCAGGCAGGCAGGCAGGCAGGCACCAGAGCAATGGGTGATTTATCATATTTACTCGTACCTTTGGAGAGGCGGAGGGGCGAGTGGGGGTGGGGGAGGGGGAATACATGCACAGGTGCAAGGGTTCAGAACCTTAATGCAATTTGTTTCGCGCTGCCAGAGCATTTTATGGCCAGAAAACTAGAAAACATGGAGCCAGCGAGAGAGAGAGAGAGAGAAAGGAGACCCCGAGGCAGAGGCTAAGAGCACTTTTGTGTGTGTGCGTGTGTGTGTGTGTTTTGTATTCATTTAAGTGCTTTGCATATTATTTAAAAGAAGATGAGCAAAAGAAAATAATGCTGCCGTCTCCCCTTCCATCACCAAAAATACTAGACAGATCCGTATTTTTATGTATTTTTTTTATTCAAGGTTTCTCCCCAACAAAAACAAAACAAAACGTTTGAACTGCATCCTGCATCCGCAAAACATTCATCATCATTTATTCATACCAAATAAATCTCCTGCATTCAGATTTCGATTTCATTTTGAGGAATATGTACACCCACACATGGGGAAAAACTAACATCAAACCGAAAGTGGTTTTCTAATGAAATGCCATTTCAGAAATGATTTAAACCCCCAAACCGAACAACAAAAAAAAACACCATAAATCTGCCAGGGAAAATATGAGAGACAGACAGAGAGAGCGATGGAAGAGCTGCAAAAAATTAGCAAAAATATAGAACATAAATTAGAAATGAAACTAGATTAATTACAATATTTGGGAGCTGAACAAAATATTGGAATTTTAGAAATTTAACAGCAGGAAGAGGCATGAGGTGTCTATTAAAGTGGGGGATATTGGTGAATAGGTAGAATTTACTTGTAAATATAATCAGAACATTTATGTGTACAAAATTCGATGCCCGCAATGGTTGCCCTTCACCAAAACACAGCCGAATGTACCCTAGCGCTGGCACTCGGTACTTTTCGGTTCTCTGGATCACTGCGGCAGCGCAGTCTGCTTTTTTTCCTTCCTCTATTCTCCCACTGAAGCAGAACTGAGCCACGAGCATCGCTGCTAGAGAGAAAGAGAGCCAGCGAGCTTCGCTTTTGCGTATGCTTTGCATTTCTGCCTACATAAAATGTCTTTACCTGCCGACAGATCACCCGAAAGATTCGCCTCTTCGGCTTTGGGAGCGATGGACTTGCATGGACTTGCAGGCCAATACAGCAACAAAAAAATATCGCTTTTGTGTTTGCTTTGCATTTCTGCCTGCATAAAATGTATTTACCTGCCGACAGATCAACCGAAAGCTGCGCCTCTGCGGCTTTTGGGTGATTGGACATGCATGGACTTGCAAGGCAGCGCAGTGTGATATTTATTTGTAATTGTAGTCGCTGCTCAGTCGCTCCATTAAGTATGATGTTTAGGAGAGGAATAGCCTGTGTTTCTGTGTATATTTCTATGAAAACTAGTCGCTCAACGATTGATATAATTTATGGGAGTTTTCTTAATGGACTTGCCAAAGATTGGTCGTTGAAGCCCTTTTCTGTTACACATTTTAGAGAATTGTGCACGAGTTTTGACGCTCAAAGATCGATTCCTTCAAGGAAAGGTATTTATGTATATATTTTATTGAATCAAATCCCTGCTTATAGCCACACATAACCCACAAAAAATTTCTTCGAATTTCCACAACGCATCCACTTGAAGGCTGATTGAACAGTTAGCTTAATTCCCATCGAACGTTGCGGACTATGTCGTGAAGAAAAAGAAGAAGCAGAAAGTACAAGTATTTCTTGGAGATGCTACCGCATTATATTGCCTCGTGCCCCTCGGAGAGGATATAAAAATGAAAATGCCGCAGAAATAAGAAAGAAAATCATGAATAAGTGAGTGTAATCAATGGTTGAGTAGAGAGGACAAAAACGAGGGGGCGGTACAGCTGTGTGTGTGTGAGTGTGTGTTTGCATATGTGAAGAGCGAGCGAGAGAGCGAGAGAGCTTAAAACGATTTGTAGCCTTTAATGCGTTTCGTGGCCTTACATAAGCGAAACGGTAAGCGATACACGTGTCTCAGTCGCTGTTACTCTGTCCCTCTCCCTCTCTCACTCTCACTCTCCCTTTCACTTATTATACTGCCTTCTCCTTCGCACTGCCGCTCTTCTTGTTTGTGTTTGTGTTTGTGCTTGTGTGACAGGTGCTTTGTGTTTTATGTGACACGTTTGGTAATTTGATAGCCACGGATATACAAATACTCACACACACTGAACGAAAAAAGGCAGTCAAAAGATACGTTTTTGAGGGAAATTTAGAGGGGTTTTTACGCCTGAAAGATTCAGCTTTGGATCAGTGCAGGAAATCTTTCAAGAATTTAAGCCATTTTTTTATTTACATAATCCATGGAATTTTAATTCTTTCTAAAAAAAATAAAAAAAAAATATTACAGAAAAAAATGTGGAAAAATAAATAATACAAAAAAATAATATACAAAATAAAAAAAGTTTAAAAAATAATTTAAATAAAAACAATTATTATTATAATGAAAAAATTTATAATAATAATTTAAAGCAACTGTATTTTTTTAGCAAAAAGTCGCTCTAGTTATTGAAATTTTCGAATTTGTTTCAAAACACAAGGCGGTATTAAATATTATTGAAATATAATCATATATTTAAATATAAAAAGTAATAAATAAATTAAAATCTTATCTATCTTCAATAGAAAATTAAGAAAAATAATGAATAGCTTAAAAACAATCTATAAATATTTTTAAAAGAATTTAAAAATTATTTATAAATAATTTTTGGTGTACCAGTAAAAAATCATCTATAGGGATATCTGCTCCTCCGTTAACATTTTTCGCCATTGCTTTTTTTTGTATATTCTTTCTCCCAGTGTACATATAAATATTTAAATGGCAAAAAGCTTACACAATTTACCAAAACACTTGCTTCCCTGTACCGTTTACCACCTCCCCCTCCCCCACCCCGTGCCACTGTACGCCGTAAAAACCTTCAGTAAAGTTGCAGAATTTATTTGTTTGCTTTGGTTTCCGATTCGGATTCGATTTCGAATCGATAATTCAATTTTGGGCATAATTTAGCAATGGATTTTGATTGATTCGCTCATATCGAATGACGGACACGGCATGTCGTGGCAAGGCTGTTAATTTGCATCAATTTTGTGGCAGGCATCACACTCTGTGGCTAATTTCACATTTGATTAATGTGTGTGTGTGAATGGAGCCCCAAACCCTACCTCCAATCCCACCTTTTTCACTTTGAGTTCCTCTAAGCAGTTCATGAATGAGTGAAAAAGGCTTGCAAAAAAGTTGAAAGGATGTGCGGGCTGTGGCATCAAAGCGCATGAGAAAATTCGTTGAAGGGGGAGGCTGGGCAGGCAGGCGGGCGGACAGGCAGGCACTTTACACCGAACGCAGGCTCTCAAACATATCAGGCGTCTAAATCTGTCATCTGCTCTATTTTTCGGGGCACAAAACACGAACAGAGAGAGAGAGGAAATAAAAGAAAATATAAGAAAACACAGCAAAAATAGAAGAAAACATGGGAAAATAGAGCAAAACAGAGAAAAATAAAGAAAAATTGAAGAGAAATAAAGAAAAAAACTGTGAAAAAAAAACAAGAGCGAAACAGACAGCAACAGAGACAGAGAGAGAGAGAGAGAGAGAGAGAGAGACAAACAATAAAAAAGGGCCCCAAAAGTGGGTCTAAAGCCGCTCCCCCCCTCTGCCGGCAACTTGCAGCAGCCGCCTTTGGGGGGCAACAGCCTGACAGTGGGGCATGGATGGAGGCACTCATGTGATAGTCACCCGCTTTGATGGCGGCACCTTTTGTACCCCTGCCGCGCATCCCCGTGGCATGTGTTTTTTTTTTTTTTTTTTGGGCCCAGTACAAAAGAGCGGAAGGGCCAGAAGACTTTTTGGGCCTCTTTTCCACTCTACTCTTTTTTTTTGTTTTTTTTCTCTGTCGTGTGTTGTTTTGGGCTTGTTTTTATCTTGCTTTCTGGCGTTTTAGCCGCAGGCAATGGGAGTGGCATCTCAACTTTGACACATGACAAGAGGAATCTCTAACGAGGCAGGCAGGAGGGGCAATCTCTCAACTGAAGAGGCAGATGCAGAGTTCTCTCCAGGGCTCATTAGGAGCAAAAGCCTCCGCTTAATTACTCTTCCTGGAAATCTTCCAATTTCAAGATTGTGTTGCCAGGACACCACAGCCAGCAATTTTGGTGCCGCTTTCTAATTGGGATTTAAGGACACGAAATAATTTCAATTTAATCGCTGCGAAAACTTTATACCTAATTGTTAAATCAATGAAAAACCCAAGGTAGGGAGAGAAAGAGAGAGAGGGAGGAATTCAAACAATACAATACAATACACTAATTACCAAAAGTTCTATCGGTAGGGGGGCTACGGGCTGGGGAGGGGTAGCCGCTAATTAGAGGATAACGAAAAACCCAGGAAATCAATACCAAAGTTGCCCTCCCTCCGTCCAGGAGGTGCTACCGCTCCCGCTCCCGCTCTGGGCATTAACTGAGCAAAAGTCCTTGGCACTTTCAAGTGGGTTTCAATCAAAGCAAAGTCCTCTTGGTTCCTATCCCCATCCATATCCCCATCCCTGAGCCCGTGCCCGTGTTTTCCCCCTCTTGGACCACTTCTTAGACTTCAATCTCAATCTCAGACTCTCATTCCCGTTCCAGAGTCAAATCAAAGCGAGAGAGAGGGAGAGTGAGCAAAACAAAAGCAGGGAAATAAACAATCGATATCGCAACGAATAAAATAAACAACACATGGATGCAGGGGGGAGTGGGGGGGAGGGAGAAAGGGAAAACTGCGAAATGCGTTTGCCAGGCAAACACAAGAAGCAAATACATACACTCAGATAAAAGAAAACAATGAAATTGTATATTTTAATTTAAGATTTAAAAATGTGTAACCATAAATTTCCAACAAAAGCGTTTTTCACTTCGATTTTTTACTTTAATAAAATATCAATAAAAGTATTTCATTCTTTTAATATTTTATATACAAAATACATCCAATTCTATATTGAAAAATATATTTTTCGTATTTAAAAAATAAATAAACAATTTAAAAAAAAATTATAATATACATATATGTTTTATTTTATTTAAAAAATAAAACTATTTTATTTTTAATACAAATATATTTAAAATTAGTATTGACAAATTTAATATATTTATATATGCATTATTATTTTTAAGATCAAATATTTGTACAAATTTATTTTAATATTTAATCTAAATATTTTCATATTTTGATTTACAATAATTTTTACAAATTTAATTTAATATTCAAATTCAATACTTGTATTATTTTAATATAAAATATTTCCTAAAAATGTATTTTAATTAAATATTTAAATTAAATATTTTCCTTTTTTTTATTTAAACTTTTTCCTACAAATCTCATTTAATTTAACATTCAAATTAAATATTTTCATTTTTGTATTTAAAATATTTCCTAAAACTTCAATTTAATTTAACAATTAAATTACATATTCTCATATTCTGATTTTAAATACGTCCTTTAAATTTTAATATAGATTTTATTATATTAGATTATATTATATTTAGATTAAATACTATTGGGTTTTGTTAAAAAGATGCATTTATATTAAAATCAAAATAATTATATTTAATTTCATAATTTTTGTACATTTAAAACCAGAATATTTATTTTTAATATGAATTTTCTCAGTGTGTAGTCATCAGACGGGAACAGAAGTAAACAGAATTATACACGAACAGGGAGCAGAGAGAGGAATACCGACAAGGCCAACACAAAAAAAGCAGCTGTTGATAGAGAGAGAGAGGGAGAGGGGGGTAGCGAGGAGGAGCCTTCAAGACTAGCAAAAGCTTTGGGGATCTACGGGCCAAGACAGGCGAAAAAGTGAGCTGGAAAGTTACTTGTATTTGATATGGTGTTAAGGCGACACCTCGGACCACCCATACTCCCCTCTCTCTCTCTCCACACTCTTCCCATTTCTCCGTGAAAGTATCTCCTAAGCACACACAAAGCCACAATGAAATGTCATGTTACTTATTTATCAGTGATTTTTATTAGAAGGAGAGACGTCAATGCTGCTTACAAACAAACAAAAATGTATTAACTAATTGCTTACATTCAAGGTCATTCCGCCACACCTTTCCCCGCACCCCGCACCACGCCCCCACCAGCAGCATTACCAAAATCTGATTCTCAAGGGCATTGCCCATGGCCTGTCTGTCTGTCTGTCTCTCTTTCTGATAAATGAGAAAATTTCACAACAACAAAACTTGGCCAAAAACCAAAAATGATTGAGGCTTTTGTGTGTTTGTGGCTTCTGATTATCTCTTGCGGCCAAAGGAACAGTCACCTAATGACCAATTCAGGGGGCAAAAAAAGGGGTAAAGATGGTTAGAGGGGAGGGGTAGAGACTTACTCAAATATTAATATTGTTTTTGCTTGAATTAAGGGGTTGATAGTTTTTTCCAGGGGATTTCCCACTGCTTGAAATATTACACAATAATTAAAGTTTTACTTTAGAAAAATGTGGCCTAAATAGTTGAGAAAAGTCATGGGAATTTATTTATAATTTAGATCATATTTTTGGCGCATTTTTTGTATATTCTTTTTTGTCACATTTTCGCCTTTTATTATTTTTTTGTTTGTTTTCTTTTGTGTGAAATTTTAGAAAATAATTAAAGGTACTCCTGGTTATATATTGTTTTCTATTGAAAACCTTTTAGATTTTCGTTTAATGGAGTATCTTTTGCGGGGGTTTTCGGGGAATGAAAAAGTTAGTTTTTAGTGGGCAAATATTGATAAAATATGGGAAAAATTAAGGAAATTTTGTAACAGGAGATTGCCATAAAATGTAATTAAATATTATTGCCAAAGTAAAAGAGTTTTTTCATCATTCAACCAAGGATATCCTCTATTAAAAAGGAGTCGGAAAATCCCTAAATTCTTTCTAGCACAAAGGTTTGCTTTCAACCAAAAGAAAATGGATCTATGGAGATGATTTTCCATGAATGAAAATGAATCATCTGCTTAAAAATTTGTCTGTTTTGTGTGTGGGGCATGCAACGTTTGCCATTGCATTTAGTTATTTCGGGCACTCCCTTTTGCACAGGGTCTTTGGAAGGCAGCGACACATGGAAATTTGATGCCACATACTGTCCCTGCCCCGTGTCCCGTGCCCCATCCCCGTGTGTGCATGTCCCCTGTGGCATTACATTTTATCAAAGTCTCAACGCGCGCTTTGTGGCGACTGCTGCTGCTGCTGGCTGTGGCAAGTAAAATTTGATCCGCTGCATGGAGGACACTGTTACAAAGGCTTTGCCGCACTCCCCCGCCCCCCTCTCTGGGGCGTCTCTGAGCCGCTCGTTGTGGGGTATTATAAATCAAAGTCAGGTGTGTGGCAAGCGGCATGCGGCAGCATCCTTTTAATTTTTCGCCTACGTGGAAATTAGTTGCGTAAATCCCAACACGAGAACGCACTCGACGCCCGACGCCCGACTCTCGACAACGCACTCTCTGCCTTCTCTAGCAACAAATTAGGCAAAAAGCTTATGTAGGAGCATGTGGCAAGTTGTGTGCGTGGGGCAGTGGCAGTGGCAGGGCCTGGGGCATAAAAATGAATACGGCAGATGGTAAACTATCCGCTTAATAGTGCGGGAGGCAGGGGTGCTGGGGGGCAGGCGGCAGGCGTGCAATAAACCAACACAGAAAAAGAGCCCCAGAAAGAGCCCCCAGAAGGAAGGGGCAGACACAGAGGCAGCCAAAAAGAGAGTGGGTGGGTGGTTGGAGGGGGGGATGTACCGTCTTTGGGGAAATTAAAGCGTGGCAAAAAAGTGCACAGGCTTCATGTTAATTTTCATTAAAATTATATTAACTTGTAACGTGGCATGCCCCACCACCGCTGCTGCTGAAAAGAGTGGGGCATATGAGGCACAGTGGTGGCCAGGGGGGGCTGGGGGCCAAAGGCAGAGCAGAGCACACATGGATGGAAAATGCGACCAAGCGACTAATTTTTAGTGTCCTTGCAAGTTTATCCATGAAAAGGCGCGGGGGCCAAGAAGGGGTGGGGAATGGGGGGATGTGTGTGTGTGTGCCATATCCTGCGGGACACTTAAAATATTTAAATGCGCAAAATAATAAATTAGGACTTTTTTTTTTCCTTTTTTGGGGAGAAGCTATGGAATTTTTGGGCTTTTGTGGAGGGGTTTTTCGAAGGTTAAGCAGGAGAGAAAGGTGAAAGGCAAGGGAGGGAGACCTTGCCCCATGCTCATGTCCGTGTCCATGTACAGGGCTCTCCTGACACCTAACATGACAGCCGCCCGGCACAGGACACCCAGTGTGAGGCCGCAAAGAGGCTTGGGGTTAGCTGAAGTGAAGTGCAGTGCGCGGCTGAGGGGATCTTTCGAGTGTGAGATGAGGCGAGGACCGCCAACTGGGTCACTCGGCAGGAGCCGGGCACAGAGGCGGGAAGGGACAGACAGAAGACCGGAGCTTAAATTATAAAACTCCAAACTTAAATAATGAACAGCAGGCAAAACCAAGGCAGGGGACTACAATTTAAGGCGTCCTTAAATATACGTTTTAGAATTTATTTGTAATAAATTATGGAATAAACTTAATGAGATGATAAGTTAAAATAATGTTTGGGGTTTTCTGATTCAAATTTAGAGGATAATAATGGAAAATAAATATCTGTTTATTTTAGTTTCTTTTCACTTTATTTTTATCTCCTTTTTCTTATTAATTTTATTTAATTCTTGAGAATAAATATTTATTTTTGTTTTGATCTTTTTATTTTGTGTCTGGCATATTTAATTTTTAGTGCTTTTTTAATAGTATTTTTTGTTATTTAATTTTGTCTAATTTTTTAATCTGGTTTTCACTAAAATATTTTTTTTTTTTTTTATATAATTAATTTATTTTTATCCGTTTATTATATTTGTATATTTTGCATATTAC
Source organism: Drosophila miranda (assembly GCF_003369915.1). NCBI lineage: Eukaryota > Metazoa > Arthropoda > Insecta > Diptera > Drosophilidae > Drosophila > Drosophila miranda. Next base: position 30,669,787 of record NC_046675.1, read on the forward strand.
TTTAACAGTTTTGTGATTAAGTGTTTTGATTTATTTTTTAGTTATACATTTTATTAAATTTTTTCTTTAAAAAAATATTTTAAAGGGTTTTTATTTAAACTTTCAGAATTATTTTTTATTTTATTTAATTTTGACTTAAAAAAATGTATTTTAACAGTATTTCAATTAAATTTTCTTATTTATTTTTTAGTATTTAATGTTATTTAATTTTTAATAAAAAAAATTTTTATTTTAACAGTATTTCAATTTCAATTTCTGGTTTATTATTTGTTTTATTTGGATCTGTTTATTTTTGTATTTTTTCTGTTTCTTAAATTTTTTTTCTACATTTTTAAAAATTATTTTTATTGGATTTTGACTGTTTTTATTCGGAACAAAGCTGCCAGATTAAGAGAGGATTTTGCAAGAGCAAAACGTTGCCTAACATCGAAAAAAATAGACGGCTTTTTAGCTTCTAAAATTCTGAAAATAAAAGCAAAACTAGGAGAACATTTAAAAGGCTTTGACTAGACCAAAAAACCCGCTACCTCCTGTAGGGAATAATTTTTAAACCAAACCCTCAACCCAAGGCATATATCATTTCGATTTACCTTTAAGAATCTTTCCACTCTGCCATAACGGAGGCCACCATCTCTCCCTCTACTCTCTGTCACTCTTTGGCCAACACAAACACAAATACAAACACAGAAGAACCGCGTCTAAACATTTATTTACACTTGAGGCGCGGGGGAGGCGTCTCCAATGGACACATCTGTCATTATTGTAATTGTCAAGTGCCCCGCATGAACCCCAAGCCACACAGATACACACAGATACAGATACATCTGAGATATATATAAACCATTATGAGTTCTCTTTTGGCCCATAATAATGTCGATGGTGAATGGCTCTGGCGGGGCATGGGGCGGGGGGCGTGGGGCAAGGCGTCTAGGTGTGCGCTTTACGAGGAGTCGGGTCGGTTGGCGGCAGTTGGCCATTTATTATGTTGCCACATAAACAATATTTTATTTAACATCATTACCCACAAAAGCAGGTCCATGTGTGCGTGGCTGAGTATCTGAGTATCTGTGTATCTCTGCATCTGTGTATCTCTGTGTATCTCTGTATCTGTATCTGTGTGTGTGCGTCTATAAAAATTGTCAGCTTTTGTGGTCTGTCTTTGGGAATTATTTCACGCTTTGCTTTATTATAAAACACTTTTATGTTTATGTCTTCATATAACCCCCCAAAAACACAGCAGCAGCAGCAGCTTCCGTTTCCGTTTCCGTTTTGTTATTGTTTCAGTGGTGGCGTCTGTTCCTTGGCTTTTCATTGCACCTCCCACTTGTGCTGTAAACATAAATTCCACGCCACAAGCAAAGGCAACACAGAAGACACACAGAAAGACAGATACAGATACTCCCGTATGCCATGTCTCCGAGACACTCGCGTGTGACAATAAAGCGCATCATAATCACACACACAAAAAGGCGGGAGAAAGGAGCAAGGATAGAAAGAGAGGGAGAGGGAGGGAGAGGGAGAGCTCTCTCTGGCTGTGGAAAGCCTATAGAATTTCCCTGTCTGTCAGCTGTAAAAATTCGCTTCAGTTAATTAAAACAAAACATTTTGCAATTATATAAAAAAAAAGGAAAAAATCCAGCAAGGAAAAGGATCTAAAGGGAACGATAAAGGGACATGGCTGGCGGCGCGACTGCAGCTGCTGCATAGATACACATGCCACACTCACACACACTCACACACTCTGTGTGTGTGCTTATGTGTGGCAACATTATGGTGATGCTCTGCTCTTCTCTGCTCTGCTGTGGCACTGCCAAGAGTTATTGTCATTGCAGCTGTTGCTCTTTTCTGCCGCCTCCTGCCGCCTGCTGCCTGCATTTTATTATTATTTTTTGCTGCTGCTGCTGTTGCACCTCTTGTCAACGAGGCAGCCAAGCATCATCATGAATATATTATAAATAATATAAAATTATGGGTGTGTGGATGGGCTTGTGTGTTTTCTTTAAAGGTGCGGCTCTAATGTTTGATGTAAAATAAAGCCACAATTTGTTGGAACAGAAGGCAGAAAAGCCCAAAAGAAAGTTGCCCAACGGATAGTAGGGATTTTGTTGCTGGACTCTGGGGACCGACTCAGTCGAGGAGGTAGCAATGAGTCATAGGTGAAGCATCTTAGAGGCCTCGTGGAACAGCTTGGCATTGGTTTTAGCCTTTAGAAATACTTTACCTTGGGGAACTATGAGATATATTATCGATATACCCATGGATAAGGTTCCAATTGGGTTTTGAAGTGAAAAAATACCTCTGAAAAAGGTTTCCCCTAAAAAAACATACAAAGAATTGTTTAAAAAGCCATTTTAGATCCCTCTTTTAGGGGTTTTAGGTATTATATCTTATAAAAATTACCCAAACACTTTTCCTTGGAGAACTGTAAGATATATTATCGATATAGCGAGGGATGGATCTTCAAATAGGGCTCCAATTGGCTTTTTTTTTGTGAAGGAATACCTCAGAGAAAGGTTTACCCCATTGAAACCCCAAAATACTTGTCTTAAAACCTTTATAGATACCTCGTTAAGTGGTTTAAGGTATTATATCTTATACAAATTACTCAAATACTATTCTTAGGGGAACTGTAAGATATATTATCGATATAACGAAGGATAGATCATTAAATTGGGGATTCTTATGAAGAAATACCTCAGAAAAGGGTTTACCCTAAAGAAATGTTCAAATAATTGTTCTTCAACCATTATAGATCCCTCTTTAAATGGTTATAATCCCTAATATACCATATGAATATCACCCAAATACTATTCCTGGGAGAAATGTAAGATATATCCTCAAAAAAGGTTCCAATTGGGCTTTGAAGTGAAGGAACACCTCAGAGAGAGGCTTCCTCTAAAGAAACCTACAAATACATGTCTTAAAACCATTATAGATCCCTCTTTTAGTGGTTTTAGCTATTATATTTGAGGGCTTTATAGATCCTTATAAGAAATCTACCCTTTTCCCTAGCAAACATTTGCCAGAGACCCCTAAATACCCCGCTCAACGTAGTAGCTCCTCTTTCTGCTTTCCTTTCCCCCGTGTCTCTTTCGCTGTCTCATGTAGCCATGCAATCAATCAATCAATCAATCAGTGGTCACACAATCAACATGATTAGACGACCCCGCCGCGCGTTCCGTTTAATTAGTCTCCAACGTCTCCAGCCATGGAGAAGAGCGTGAAAAAAAAGTTGTTAACACCATTTGTGGCAGTGGCTGTGGCAGCGGCAGTGGCAGCCACACGCGGCGCCAATTGTACTGTTTTGTGCCGTGTCCAAAATGGTTTTAGATTAATGGTTGTGTCCGTGCCTTAGACAGAGTACGAGATGGGGGAGGGGGGTCAAAGAATTAGGTCATAGGCCACCTTCAATGTGTGGTTGCATGCGGCTTATCAAAGGAGTTGTACTGGAGTCCAGGAGTCCTGGAGATTTTTATTAAAAAAATTAAGCCTAATTTTATAATTTACATTTCCGCGTGGAAGCCGGGAGGAAATGGGAGTAGGAAGAGGGCTCCAAATGGGGGAAAGAGAGGAGATAATACACCCAAAAAATGGAAGAAAGGGAGGAGATATTATCCGCCTCCCAATAGGAGAAAGAGGGGAGATATTACCCCCAAAGAATGGGGGAAAGAGAGGAGATAATACACCCCAAAAAATGAGAAAAAGAGAGGAGACATTACCCCCCACGAATGGGGAAAAAGGGAGGAGGAAGGAGGAACTTCCCACCAATAAAAATGTGAGACAGAGAAGAGGAAATGCTCCTCCTCCAGAGATAAACCCTCCGCCCAGACAGGGGGTTTCCTCCGCCAAGGAACCCCCCACGGCTTTTCCTGTGCCCCCTTCCTGTCTTTTCCTCCCCCCTCTCCCCTGTGTGTGTGTGGAAAAGACGCAGACAAATTATGGACAAATTATGTCGACCTGGAAATGAGCAAAAGCGGCGGCGGCGGTGGCGGCTGGCCTCTGGTCTGGGCATAGAAAGAGCGCCTCATTATGTTCCCACTACCCACCCCTCTGCCTTCCTGTGTTGTCCTTCCCGCCCCCTTGTCTATTTGCATGCGTGGTGGTGTCCCTTGGCTTGGGGGGGCTTTCGTTCTGGCTCTGCGGCTAGGCCGCATATTTAAATCGCAGGAAGTCAGGCAGCGGCAGCGGCCGTAGGTTTATCCTGCGGGCAGTACTATCCATGTGTGTGTGTGCGTGCGTGTGTGTGTGTATGGCTACTTCCGGTCGTTTGTCGCCATTTTGCTACCATAATGTGTCCTCCTCGTCGACGTCGTTTGGCAGCCGCAAGGCATTTGTTGATTTAGTTTTTTCTCTCTATTTGCGGCCGACTTTTCCAGGCTTTTCTTTTTGTTTTTTGCTTTTCATTCTTTTAATTTAACAGCAGGGCAAATATTTAGGTCGTACAGCCCCCCCTGCACCCCCCTACACCCCCATCTAGGGCCCTCTGCTCAATATTAAAAATGCAACAAAAAATAAAATCATATTTCTTTTTTTTTTTTTTGTTGCATGAAGGAGTCTGCAAAGTGGACGCTGCGCAATTTTGTTGTTGTATTATTTAGTAAAAAGTTCACTTGAGCGTGTAGTGGGGTCAGGGGGCAGGGGGCAGGGGGCATGTGGCATGGGGAGGCTAGAGGCCCAGAGGCACAGGAACCCAGTGATAAGCCGTGTCGGCAGTTTTGCCGGAAATTGAGGCTGAAAAAAAAACCAAACAGAAGAAATTGTTGCAGTGTTGCAGGTGCAAAAGTGTATGCCGCCGCCCCTCCCCAATTTGGTAGGTTCTTGGGTGGTCGAAAGGGGGGGGGGGGGGGAAAGAGGAAGGGAGGGAGGCTGTAAAATGTAAACCATGAAATATGCAAAAGAGGGAGGACGGAGGCAGGTCGGAGGAAGGCTTTTAAAATATTGCTTAAATTTTGTATGCCAGAATCCAGGCTGGATCCAGGCGGCAGGATTTAATTGAAAGGGGAGGCCAGTGTCCATCGAAAAATGGGGGATATCTCCTGCAACACACCCCCCCTGCTATACGAGATCTTTAAACTGATTTTCATTGAGTCAATCAATTTACATTTTTCCAGCTCCATCGTCTCCATTCTGGCCTTCCGTTCCATGCTGTTCCTTCCTGTTGTTCCTTCCTGCTGTTCCTTTCTCCGTTCTGTTCCATGCTGTTCCTTTCTGCTGTTCCTATCCTCATTCAGGAACTCCGTTCCATGCTGTTTCTTTCTGCCGTTCCATTCTCCGTTCTGGCATTCTCTCCCATTCTGTTATTTTCTGGTGTTCCCTTCTCCATTCTGGCATTCCATTCCGTCCAAAACTGTTCCTTTCTCCGTTCTGGCCTACCGTTTCATGCTATTCCGCTCTGTGGCTCCGTTCTGGAATTCCCTCCGTTCCATGCTGTTCCCTTCTGCTGTGCCTTTCCCTGTCCTGGCATTCCCTGCCATGCTGTTCCTTTCTCCGTTCTGGCATTCCATTCCATGCTGTTCCCTTCTGTTCCGTCAAATAATGTCAAATCGTCTGACAAATACAGATGATTATACGGCTAAAGGATATACATATATCCCGCAGGAAATCCTCGAATCGGGGACTTGAAGAATTGAATGCAAATCAAATTTCGAATGGCTGTAAAAACAAAGGCTCCGAACGGGAACAGGGGAAACAAAGGGGTGGGGCAAGGGGCACGTTTAGGGGGAAATGCTAAGTCAAGCGACTAAATTACCATTCACTTGCCACCCACTAAAAACACAATACCCCTGCCACCTGCCTTCCTGCTTTCTTTTCACGTAACTTTTTCAGGCAATCTTTAACTCTTTTTCCACACCCTTCTCTCCGTTGTTTCTGCCCCTCTCCCCACTGTTTATTGATTTCCTGTGTGACAGTTTTTCCGTGCTGCATAAACTTTCGCTGGCTTTCCTTCCTTTCGGGTGACTCTTTTTCTTGCAACCGCAAATTCATTTCAATTGGCCACAAGTGTGTCTGTGTGTCTGTGTGTGTGTGTGTGTGTGTGCTGCACTTCCGTTTCTGCTCGCAAATTTAATGTGATTTACAATTTAGACGATGTGCAGACATAAACGATACCGAAAGAGCGACGGCAAAAGCACACAGGGAAAATGACAGGAAAAACAGCGGGAAATGGTTGACAGAGAGAGAGGGACAGTGGGGGAGGGACTGTAGGGGAGGGGAACTGCCTCAAGGGTCATGGAACTAAGTTTATTGTGCACATTTAAATGAAATTGCTGCGCTCAATTTATTCGCTAAACGCCAAAAGGCATTGGCCCAGGCCCAAGCCCAGGCCCAGGCCGAGGCCCAGGTAAAAAAAACCCAACAAAAAAGAGCAAGAGAAAAAAACTATCATTCCACGGGGCATAAAAACATTCACACTGCCAGGCTGCAAACTCCAACTACAACTCCAAACTCCAAACTCCAAACTCCACTCCGTGCTGTGGAGAACCCACTACCCCCCGCTGCCCATCGCATATTCATTTCATTTCATTTCGTTTGGTTTTTGCATTTCGAATACCCTTTCGCAGGGCACGACGAGGGTTCTGTGGATTTGAAGAGCTGTTTGGAGAGCCCCAAGAGGGCCTAGAAGAGCTTAAGGCTCTGTGAAATATCAGGAATCGAGATTGGGAAATTCCTATCTTTTATTTGTATTTTTTTTTGCTTGAATCTTGGCTCTTGGGAAACTTTTTCAAGCTTTTAATCTACCAAATTGTGGGTTTAGAATATATTTTTGACAGCTAAGATTTACCATAAAAATTGAATAACGAAGGTTTTATCACCAAATTGTTGGCCAAGAGCATGATTTTTCGTGGAAATTTCACACATAAAAGAGCGAATTTTGATTGAATTATTAGCAGAATTTATAGAAAAAAAAACCCTACAATTTTAAAATATTAATAAAATAAAATATTGAAAATATATTAAATACTTAATAACAAGAATTCTTAATATTTTTGGAGTTTAGACAAAGAAAATGTCATCAAAAGAATTTCAAAAATTCTCATATATATTTTTTAAAATAAAAAAAATTTTAAATTAAAAATAGATCAAATTTTTAATATCAATAAGTCATGACCAAATACAAAAAGAAAATTCTATTCAAAAAAATTTCAAATTTTCCATACTTTTTGTGGTTCAAAATAAACAAAACAAACAAAAGTTTAAAATTAAACAAAACAAACAAAAAATTAAAATTAAAAAGCTAATATTTTAAATATCAATAAATCATAATTTTTATGGATTTAATGCAAAGAAAATACAATTTTAAAAAACTTGCAAATTTCCCATATTTGTTGTAGTTAAAAAAAAACATTTGAAATTAAAAAGAATTAAAATTTAAAATATCATTAAATCATAACTTTGTTGGAAGTAAAACAAAAAAAAACTCAATCAAAAGAACTTTGATGATTCTCAAAATTTGTTTAGTTAAAAAATAAACAAACAAACATTTAAAATTCAACAAAGGTTAATTTATTTGTATAGAAAATACAAAGAAAATTCCATTAGAATTAAAATTTAAAGATCACATATTTTTTCTAAGTTTAAAAATAAATAATAAATAATAATAATAATAAATAACCTAAAAAAATATACCAAATATTTAAGATTAATATTTATGGTTAAATAAAATAAACTATTAATTTGTAATTTATTAATTTTGAATATTGTGCTTAACAAATTAAAAGTAAGTGCATCTAATATTCCCCAAACAAAAGCAACAACAACAATTGATAGTTTTTGTCTGTTTTTGTGATTGTTTTAACAATGGCAATGGCTATAGTTTTATGGCCCTAGGATACACCAAGTCCTTGTTGCCATTCCCTCCCCCCTCAGACAGCCCCTCCTACCGTCCCTCCCTCCCTCCGTCCATCCAGAGTCGTTTTATGAAATGTGGTGCATATTGTTGGCATAATTGACTGGGTTTTTGTCATAGGTTTTTGCTTGACATTTTTTGTTGTTGTGTGTCTTTTGCCTTTCATTTCCGTTTCCCGTCTAATGTGCCATTTGTTGACTGTTTTGTTGCCCCCGGCATGGGGCATTGCTGCCACCAAATGGGTTCACTGGCTGCACACAAGTGACTTGGAATTTGTCGAAAAGCGGCAGAAAAGCAAAAGAGTTATGACTAGATCAATATCGGGGGAAAGAGGGCGGGGTGGCCATGTTTTGCCACTTTGTGGCTTAGTTCTTTCTCTTTTCTAAGTTTTAGTTGCCTCTTCTAAGTTTAGTCCTTGAGGGAAGCCCCCATTTTTGGGTAGGGGGAGCTGCTGCTTCTCAATAAACACTTGCCACACACAGCTCTTAATTACCTCCAATGCAAAAACTTCTGTAACAGAGGCAGAGGGAGAGGGAGAGCGCACGAGTAAGTAGTAGGCAGTGACCTGCCACACACCTTGCCACCTTGCCACAGCTACTTCCTGTGGCCTGCTACTGTCTTTTGCTCCTCCTTCTGCTGCTCCTCCTCTTCCTGCTCCTCTACCTGTTTTTTTCTGCTGCTCTTCACTTCAGTGCCTGTCATATGAAAGTTTTTGTCCAAAGGGGAGCGCTTGCCGGGGGGGGGGCGACCAGGTTGTTCTGACTGCGTGTTAAACAACAAAAACGTGTGGCAGCAACTTTCCAGTCAAAGTTTTCATGACTCTTTTGTCAATTACCGTTAGTTAGGCAGCGGTTTACGGGGTGGTAATGGCAGCTCTAGAGGTTATATTAGTTGTGGGGGGACAAGTCGATTTGCGTGGGGGGCGAGAGGCAGGGGTCTACTTAGCCTTTTCCATTTCCAGAGAGAGAGATGGCGATCTAGTCCGCCTTTTCCATATCCTGAGAGAGGTAGAGCCTTCTCCCTTTCCTGAGAGAGATAGAGGTCTACTAAGCCTTCTCGGTTTGTGCTTACCTTCCCTCTCTTTTGCTCTGTACCTCTCTTTCTACGGCCTGTCTTTGCTGTTTCCCAATTAATGCCCCAAACAAAACTTTGGCTATTCATTTGCCCAAGACAGACGGACAGGAAGACATTTAGATAGATGGACAGAACAGAACAGAACAGAACAGAACAGAACAGGACATACTCCCTCGTGTAACTCATGCGAATGTGTGTTTGTGTGTCGTGGCCTAATCTATCATTATTGATTGGCATTAAGTTGTTGCCAGTGTGCAAGGCCTGTTTGTGGCGTGGTGGCATTAGGTAAAGGCCTTCAAATTAATGAGCATTTATTTATGGCAGAGGAGAGCCCACAGCCCAGAGCCATGTAATCCCCCCAAAAAGGAGAGTGCCAGAGAGCAGGAGAGCAGGAGAGAGAGTGGCTTAGTGGCCGCACAAATATGCGAGAATTTTAATTAAAACTCAACTAAAATGCATGGAAACCTTACAGTCCTTGGACTCCACTCTCTGTCCCCCTCTCTCGTGTCTCTGTCTTGCCGCTGAAACCCAAACGAAACCAATGTTCCTGTCGGCTTAAGCCCCTGTCCTGTGTGTCTCCTTTTTAGCCTCTTCTGCGCCCACAAACTAATTCCATATCTCTCTAACCAACTCTCTCTTTCTTTCTCTTTCTCTTTTGTAATTGCAGCGGACAACAGGATGTGAGGAGATGTGCAAAACAAAAAAAAAAGGATTTGAAATTACATTTTTAATGCCTGTTGCAGGGGCGCCAAATGAGCAACACGTGCGCGCTTTATGTTAAATATTTATAAAAAAAACACACACACACACAAAACACACACACACACCGAAAAAAAAAGTACAGCCACGTCGAAATTCTATTAAATATTCATCTTAACGGTTATGCGACCTCTTCTTCTTCTTCTTCTTCTGTTCAAACAGCGGCTAAAAAATGAATGTTTGTTAATATTAAAATGAATTTATGTGCCAGAGCCCGAAAGTTTTTAATTAAGTGAAAAGCCAGGCAAAAAGCACGAAAGAGAGTGAGTGGAAAAGCGAGTGACAGATAAACGAGATGTTTGAACAGAAAGCGGCAACAATTTATTTGCATATTCAATGCTCATCTCATAAGCTGGTGTCAAAGTGAGCTTAGAATAATAATCAACGCTTAGACAGTGCCATAAGGATCCGCTACCAGCAAAAGGAAGAGCAACAGTCACAACAACAAACAACAGCAACAATCATGACCTTCGCACTGATGCTCTGGCTGATTGTCGTGGGAGCCATGCACTATACGGACTCCCATGAGCATGCA